>NC_056522.1:378776101-378785266 GCF_019175285.1 Sceloporus undulatus
TGTATATATATTTGGGGCCCAAAGCAGCTTACAGTCTAAAAGCACAGCACAATTAAAAATGCAATTAAACTATTACAATATCAAAACAGATACTTTGTTTAACTATAGAATACAATTATAAAAGATAAAATCACTTAAGATATTGACCCTCTGCCCATCTTTTTAGGGCTTGATGGCACTGGACTCTCCCTACACTGGCATTGTCAACTACAGGCAGGTGGCCTTGGCTTATGCTGAAGATTTTCAGGCTTCTGGAGGTACTGTCCTGACTGATTTTGAGGTAGAAGACATACAGATGGCAAAGGAAAGTCCTGCTGGAAGTGATGAAGGTAAAAAGCTGTGTGATTTCTTCCTGACTCTTTCATCCCCTTATTACTGTATACATGTTTTCTCCCTGCTTCTCCCATTACAGTTTGGTGTGAGTTTTTGTTATGTGTAGTCATTCACCTGAACAGTTCTGTGTGTAAACAAACTGCAGATCCTATGAAGCAGAAGGGTGGGCAGAGACCACTTGGCCCAGTTGATCAAAGGCTTCCATGCTGATAATTTATCAGAATGTTATTTTAGTCCCTGGCATCTTCAACTAACAGGAGGAAGTGATGGAAAAGATCTTTCTTTCCCTGAAACCCTGGAGAGTACTGCCAGTCAGAAAGGGGGGGGGGGAATACTGGATTATTTATATATTTAATATCCTTGACATGTGACCTAAAGCATCTCACAACATGGATTAAAAACCTAATGATAAAAAAAGTTTTTTAAAAAAACACACAAATGAGCTACTATATTAAAACATAATACTTTGAAACGATGTAAAATCATTTAGTGACATAACCATAACCCTTCTTCACAATCAGTTAGTCACCAAATGCCTGCTAAAATAAAAGGCCAGTGGAAGAGAGGCAGAGAAGGGACCATACTAGCCTTTTATAGGGGAAAATGCCACAGTCTGGGAGCAGCCACCAAAAAGGTCCTGTCTCCCATGTGATGGTGGTGAGACTGAGGGGCTGAACAGACAGCCTGGAAATGCCAGCATCCAGGCTGCTTGGGGGTATGGCATTTTGACACCACACGCGTCCAAGACACCTGGAAGACACCCACCCAGCCAGACGCTTCAAGCTGCTCCAGGGGTGTGGCTTTTTGACAATGCAAAGCCACTAAGTGCATGGAAGCCTCCCTGGGGTTGCATTGGGGCTGCCTAAGGCGGCCCTTTCCCAGCCCAAAAAGAAGCAGATCTTTTCCACTCTCACTTGGGCTGGCTCTAGGATGGATTGGGCCGCGCGTGTCTCTTTGCCACAGCTCTGGGGGAAGTGGCCTTAATCCACCCTTTTTGAGCAGTCTGTTTCGCCCCTGAGATCCCTTGAGTATCTTGAAACTCAAGCAGGTTCATACAGGGAGATACAGTCTTTCAAACAGTCAGCCCTGATATTCGGTTACTCTCTCAGTTAGATTTCTAACAGTTTGAAGGTGAGTGAAAGCGGCCTTGTTCCCAAGAGCATGGAAATAACGAGTTATGGGTAACTATGTTTTTTCTAATGAGGATGTAACAAGCTTACATTTCAAAAGCAATGCAATGAGTTAGACTGAAGTTACTTCACTGGTGTAATGAGCAACAGTTTCTAGTTAGTTTAGACCAGTGGTCCCCAAACTATGCCCTTTAAGAGATTTTGGACTTCAGTTCCCAGAAGTCTCAGTCATGTTGGCCAAGAGCTGATGTCTAAAATCCTTTAAAGATCACAGTTTGGAGATCACTGTTTTAGACGATACTTTAAATGCTTTTGTAGAAGCAGTTTTCAAATTTTATGCCATTCTCTTAAGCCTACAATGTTTCCCTCCCTTTTAGCAAGTACCAGAAAAAGGCTTTCACAGCCAGCATCCAGTTTTTTGTGGGTTTTTCAGGCTATGTTGCCATGTTCTAGAAGAGTTTATTCTTGATGTTTCACCAGCATCTGTGGCATCTCTGAAGATGCCAGCCACAGATGCCAGCAAAACGTCAGGAATAAACTCTTCTAGAAAGTGGTCACATAGTCCGAAAAACCCACAAAAAAACTATAAGAACCAGAAAGTACTGTAATGGAAAAGGAACAAAAAGCAAAACAAGTAGCACAAATGAGTAAAAAAAAGTCTTTAATGAATAAGGTAACATTCTGGTCTCTGCTTGTTCTGTCATTATGGAGTGATGATTGGACCACAAGAGAGCGCCTTTGCTATCCCTTGGCTCAGGAACTCTCTTCTTAGGGAAACCGAAATGGTCCCATTGTTGACAGGGAGAGACCTTTTTATTCCAACAAAGCTTGTTGGAATAAAAAGGTCTCTCCCTGTCAACAATGGGACCATTTCAACTTCCCTAGGAAGAGGGAAGGTTTAAAGCAAACAGTTTTAAAGAGAAGTTGTAGCATTCCAAATTGTATATTAAAAGTATTGTACGTTAACTCATAAAAAAAGGAACCTTCCCGTGGTGAAAGGCAGCAGTGTCATCTGTCCTGGAAGCACTGGCCGCTTCTATTCTCTCATCCAGCCAGCCTTTAGTGTGAACACAAACAGTTATGCCTGCTGGCATTTTGTAAATTCTTAGGCATTGTTTTCCTTTGCTTCATTCTTTAGATCCTTTGTTACAGGCCGCTATATTTTACCCTTGACTGAATCACGGGACATATCAAAATCCATAATTTTGTCCCCCAAACCTACTTATATATGAGGTTTACTTATAGTTGAGTATACATGTTAAATCAGACATTAAATTAACTATTTTTAAAACAAAATTTAAAACCATTAAAACACTTAAAATTCAATACTTATTAAAACAGCACACCCAGTTACACATCGTTCCATCCTAGTCAGCCAAGGCTAAAGGTGTGTTTAAACAAAGACAATGGGCAAAGGAGAATCGAATCTCTCTTAGAAGGGAGTTCCAAAGTCTAGGAGCAGCCATGGAGAAGGGTCTCTCCTATATGTCTGTCAGCTCTTCAAGGGGAACCCTCTCCTCAGTGAAAAGCTTGCTCCTTTGAAGCAAGATCTCTCCCATGTCCTTACCAGTCAAGTCTGGGAGGGTGGTGGGATGGAGAGAAAGCCCTCCCCCTAAGGTCATGTGCAGGCTTGTAATGGGAAATACTGGCTTTCAGACAGTCTGGAATTGAGCCATATAGGGCTTTATAGGTCAAAGCCAGCACTTTGAGTTGTGCCCGGAAACAGACCGATGGCCAGTGGAGCTGTTTCAGCAGCTTTTAAAAAGCTATTTAAAAACCGATTAACCTTTCAAAGAGTGTGTTTTAAATTGTTTTAATATTCTTAATAGTTTAATTATATTTTAATGTTGATCTTTTGTATGTTTTTAACTATATTGTAACCAATTTAATTAGTAAGCTGCCTTGAGTCCCAGTTTGGGGGGAAATGCAGAGTATATATAAAGATACTGGCATTCAGTATTGTGGTTGAGGATTCATATTCTAGAATTACGCATCCATAACTGCTCCATACTCAATATGAAGTCTTACTGTATGGAGCCCTGGTGGTGCAGTGGTTAAATGCCTGTACTGCAGCCACTTACTCACAAACCACAAGGTTGTGAGTTTAATACCAGCCAGGGGCTCTGGGTCAACTCAGCCTGGCATCCTTTTGTAGGTCACTAAAATGAGTACTCAGCTTGTTCGGGACAATTAGCTTACACATTGTAAACCACTTAGTACATCGGTAACCACTGTAGAAATTTACTTGCTATTGCTATAAGACTACTTAAATTTCCCCTCCTAAACTACCTTAACAGCCAGCAGCCAGATCATGCAAAAGAGGTTTGTTCAACTACCAACTAGGTGCAAAGAGGGTGACAGTTTTAACCCTCTTTCACCAGTAACAGTGAGACTGTGACAATCAGAACCAGGCCCCTGTCACAATTCCTTGTTGCAGTCCAATGGCATCACTAGGGTTGGTGTCACCCAGTGCGGTAATTCATGGTGTCACCCCCTCATTAATCTCCTCCCATACCACACCATACAACATCCTTAGTCATGTTTTTTGTACTAATGTTACTCATAAACCATAATTCCCATACATCACTGAATGTAATGGTAATAGTTGTGACATAAACAACTAGCAAAATTAAAATTATACCCTTAAATTACTGTATCATACATACAACCTAAATGTATTTACATATATATTGCTTCATATGGTTAAGTGAAAATTTGGTAAAATGTGCTTTTTTTAAAGAAAGCATAAAAGGAATTTAATTTTTTTAAATTAAATTTAAAAAATTTTTAAAAACCCTGCGGCTTCTCTTTTCTCTTCCCACGAAACCTTGCCCCACTCACACTATCTCTTCAGCATTTTAAAAGAATGCAGACAAATGCCACAAATCATTTCTGCCAAAAGGCAGGTGTTTGTAGAGCAGTGGTGTCATCCCCTCGGGGGGGGGGTCACTTGATGTAGACCACACCCCTGTAGTGACACCCCTCTTGCAGCCTCGCTCATGGGTGTGAAGGGGTTGGAAACACAAAGAAGAGATAATCTAGGGATCATACAACTCCCCTCCTCCAACCGACCATTTGCTGCCAATCTGTTTCCAGGAATAATTCAAAGTACTGGGTGTGATCTATAAGGATACTTTTTTCTTATTATTATTTACAGGGATGAAATATCCAGTTGTTGTTAGAAATTCAAAGGTAAGACCAGGTTTTCAGATTTGCTTTTTAAAGTGCATGACATCTTATTTTCCAATTGCAGAAGATGCTTTATCAACTTCCACTACACTATCTTTGCAGAAATAAAAATGCAAAGATGAAAGTGATTTATCCTGTGAAGACAAATGTGAGGGGTTTTTTTATAGCTTGAAATATATCGGAAAGAAATCCTTTTTATCTCGAGTATAATTTTTTTTATATTCAGTGACCATCTGTGCTTTCAACCATTTTCAATTTTGGGGTACATCACATTTCACAGTGAATATTATAGTAGAACTCAAAGAATACAAAAACCAATATTATTTGGTGGTCTCATGTGGAGAGTATGAGCTCCATGCTAGAAGCCAATGTTGAAATCTTCTTCCCACAAAAAGAAAGAACTGCCCCATATAATGTTGGCTTAATCCAGATGCTAGATTAAACTAGTTGCTACATTTGCCAAGGCAAATGCAATCTTTTAACAGCTGGAAATGCTGTAGAGAATAATGATGTCACTGTAATGTCTGTTTGTCACTATGAAAACTCCTGGAATATTTCCAGTGAAAATTGACTATGAAAGTGACCATCCTGGTTTATTCCTTTGCCTAGTTTATATATCAATTATATCTGTTTGTAGGCCCACAATCAGAGTTGTCTGATTTCCATCAGCAAAGTAATTGAAACTCACCTCAAAATGTTGTAAACTTGCTTTTGTATGATCAATTAGGATTACATAGTTAGCTTGAAAACCCCTCTTAATGCTAAGTGACATGTCATTGCTGCTTGTCTCCTTTTCAAGACAGAGTAGAAAGATGTAGACAGTAGAAGTCCTGATGACATGACTTGATTTTGAAACAATCCAGTCATTCAATCTTGTAAAAGCTCATAGTGTACATAGGTATGAATAAGTTAATTGCTCCGTGAAATTCCAGCTGACTTTTTGTATTATTTGCTTTATTTTTTTTTTAAAAGTTCCCTTTGGTTTGATTAATTAATCTCCTTAATAAAACTAACTGTTAATAGATAATAGTAACTCTTAATAGATAATAGACAGTCTGTGACTGTGTATGAAATGGTACTAACTTTGATAGAAGAGCTGAACGTGAATCAGGCCAAAGCCCTATCTGGTCCATTATTTTATTCAAACAGTAGCCAACCAGAGTGTATGGGAATCCCACAAGTATTCCTTGGATATGCTCCATTTTGTGTTCCTCAGCAACTAACACACACACACACACACACACACACACACACACACACAGTCTCTGATGCTGGAGCTGATACACACCCATTCTAGCTAGCATCCATTGAGGTCCCTGCTTAAAGCCCTTGTAATGTTCCGGTTGAAGAAACAGAAAACATGCCTATAGAACTCCCCTTATGCTGTACAATTCCAAACCATTGCTCTGCTCTGCGAAACATCGGTTTAGTGTTTGGCAGGCCAGGTTGGGCCAGTCCAGCTTTCCCTTGGAGAGCTATCCCTGGTGCTAAAGCATCTGCCCTTCTATCTCCTGATGAGGCCAAGCCTGATCAAGGTTACACACACCCTTCACCTCTCCTGTTTCCGTTTTAGAGGGCCACGCCAGTGTGAGCAGGACAAGAGTCATGGAAATGGAAGAGAGAGAAGAAGGCTCAAATGTCAAGATGCTTTTGTGATTGTGCTAGATGAGATGCAGTCCCTAAACTGAGTTTGTGCTTCTTTTGTGACAGGGAGAGGAAATCCACTGTCGGCATCTCATCTCCTGTGCAGGACTTTACTCAGATCGCCTTTCTCAGATCAGTGGTTGCAACTCAGAGCCCCGCATTGTCCCTTTCCGGGGTGATTATTTGGTGCTAAAACCAGAGAAGTGCTATTTGGTTAGAGGAAATATTTATCCGGTACGCAATTTCCCCTTTTGTTACGTCAGTGGCAGCTGATGGAAGCCCTCAGATCTCTGAGGGCTTTCATCATGGTGATTTGGTATTTAATGGATCTTTATTTTATTTATTTATTTACTTTATTTATATGCTACCTTTCTCCCAGGCCAGCACCCAAGGAAGCTTCCACAACAACACATTAAAATCATTTACAGAAATGTTTTAAAATTTATTTAAAAACACCCTATTGAAACATCATAAAACTGATTTAAAATCATATAGCACATAAAACATACATATTAAGAACCTTCTGTGCTTAAGCATTGAAAACTTGCTTAAATAAAAATGTTTTTTCTTGTTGAAGAAAGAAAAGGCAGGGAGTTGCAGAGGGTGGGAACAGCCACCAAGAAGGCTCTCTCTCTCTCTCTCATGTCCTCACTAAGTGAGCCTGTGATGGTGGTGAGACTGAGAGAAAGCCTTCCTCGGATTATCTTAAAGCTCTGTCAGGTTCATATGGAGAGATATGGCTTTTCAGATACTCTGGACCTATTTATTTATTTTATTTAAGGAATTTATATCCTGCCTTTCTCCCAAAATGGGACTCAAGGTGAACCTAAGCCATGTAGGGCTTTATAGGTCATGACTAGCACTTTGAATAATGCCCAAAAACAAAGTAATAGCCAAGGTTTAGCACATTAAACGTTGTACAGAGCGTAGAGGACAAGTTAACAGTGTTGGGACATGCAATTGATATTGCAGACTTAAACCAGTAGAACCATAGTTTCTCCTCTCTAAAAACCTCTTGTAGTTCTCTATGAATACCTCTCAGCCACTCACAAAGCTAATTCCTGTGGCTTCATTGGATGAAGTCATATGGGTATGATATCTTTGGGAAAGTTGTAATGTTGCTGTAACCTTAGTTCAGGTCATTCTACTTAGAGCAGGCATGCACATTTGGGTAAAGCTTTGTTGATAGTTTTAAGTCATTGTTCAGAATATTTGTTTATTATTTATTTTGTGGCGTATTTATGTCACACCCTTTGGGACATCAGGCCAGTGCACAGAGAAAGTAAAATAAACAGTTTGAAACAATTCTAGATTGAAAATGATAATGCCACGATAAAGCAATCAGATTTAAAATGATGAAAACACCTTAAAAGGTTAAAACACTTTAAAAACATGTAGATGTACAAAATATTAAGCCTGAAAATCTTTAATAAAAATATATATTTGACTTGGTGTCAATCAAACCTTGAAGAGAGAACATTCCACAGAAGGGGCACACAGCAGACAAGGTCCTTTTCTATGTCCTTCCACAATGTTTTGACCTCTCTTGTGGGAAACAGATTGGGAATATACACAATTTCAATTCCAAGTCACCTACACCCGTCTCCCTTTTTCCCCATTTGGTTTAAATTCTCTCCCTTTAAACTGGTTTTTCAGATATCCTTAGTAGAACATAATTCACAAAAATATGCTAAAATAAATGTTAGTCTTTAGTCTTAAGGGTGCCACAAGATTTTTGTTGTATTACCTAAAGAAAAGGTTGTTATTGACAAGACACAAACAGATGTACTTCACAGTCAACATAACTAACACATAAGCACACATTGTACCACCAGCAACAATAGAAGAAGCATCATCATCATCAGAGGTATAGAACTGTATGAGTGCCAAGGGCCAGTTCCTCCCAAGACCTCCGTTGGACCATGCATCTTCCCAGTTGTGTTGCCAGGGCTCCTGCACTTTCATTTTGAATTCTTATAATGAGATGGTGTGTAAGGAGGCAGAGGACTCCTCTTCTATGTTGTACAGCCGCAGGGCTGTAAAGGAAGCTAGACTTGGCCCACCAGGAGCTGAAGCTTCCAACTCTAAAATGGTCTTTTTTGGCTGCCACAAACCATCCCACAATAAAGCACAATATGGCTTCATGTCCTCCACAGAGAGAGCATGGCCTCTGCCACTCACTTCTATACAGAGGCTGGAGGGCCATCTATCGGGTATTCTATGATTGAGAGTTCCTGCATGGCAGAATGGGGTTGGACTGGATGTCCCTTGGGGTCTCTTCCAACCCAAAGATACTATGAGAGAACACATGGATATTAATCCTCCTGTGTTCCCTCCCAAAAATTACAACAACAAAAAGGGTTAAACCACTAGTGGATATCATGGGTGGAGAGTTCCCTTCACCCCCAATTGTGTTTGGCTGCCCCAAACTGTGCCACTCTTGAGAGAGCAGCTTGAGTGCTTGGCCTCTCCTTTCCATCAGAGATTATCCGTCTCAGGATACAGACATACCTCAGGTAAATGGGGGGCCATGTTCCACAGCAGCCCCTCTGCCCTTCCCAGCTACCTATGCAAGTGGGAAGGGAGTTGAGGACCGAGCTGGCTTCTATCATGCAGCCAGGTTACTATAAAGCCTGCCTGAGATTGAAAGGGCTAAGCTTCTAAACCCCAGCTTGAAGTTGGGGCTGTCTCAAACATAAATAAAACAAAGTGCCCTGTGAGTATCAGGGCTACACTACAGGCCATATACAGCTATCTACCCATGATTAGCAATGGTCTTCAGTCACTGCTAACTTAAGAGTAGTTTCCTCAGTGCTTAGAATAAGCCACTGCCCAGGCAGCCTCTCTTGATGGGGCAAATAAAGGAGGG
>NC_056522.1:378785291-378794411 GCF_019175285.1 Sceloporus undulatus
TAATTAAAGGAGGGGGGAGTCCCCACATCAACAGGGCTGTGGGCTCCGATTACAAGAGATACTGGTTAACTTTTTCTGGTGTTCATTTTATTACTGTTAGCCCATGAAGTTTGAGTTGTGCTGTTTCTGCTCACCCCCCTCTCCTTTTTTCCAGGCCAGAAAGATGCCTGGAAACTAATTCAACAAGGAAGGGGCTAGCCCAGGGGTAGGCAACTTTTGAGCCGGGGGCCGGGTTGCTGTCCCTCCCGCCACAAGGAGCCGAAGCCAAAAAACCAATTAATAATTATTAAAAATTAAATATATAAATAAACCGGGACAATGTAGGAACAAATTTTCAAATGGAAGACACTTTTTTTTTAAAAAAAATGGAGGACACGCGAAAAAAATTTGCTGATTTTTTTAAAAAATGTTGTATAAATGCATGTTCTGAGGCTTCTATAGACAATTGCCCTCCAAAGGCCCCGGCGGCACATCGGCGGCAGGACCAGGCTGGGGCCGGTCCAAGCCTTGCCGGGCCGCATCCGGCCCGCGGGCCGCAGGTTGCTACCCCTGGGCTAGCCATAAGCCAACATGATGATTTTCTTCCTTCCTCATGGGCCTCCATCTCTGTCTCCCTTGAGGCCAGAGCCCCTTTTGCTTTTGCTGGAACAGCCTAAGACATAAGATGAGCACATGGTTCTACCTCCTTTGTGCAAACTGTTATCAGCCATGCACTTCTCATTAAGAGCATAAGCTTTAACAATTCAGATTCATTAAATGCTAATAGACAGGGTGACTCAAGCAAGGAGAAGGCCTCTGGTCACTCAGCAGACCTCTAATGCTTACAGCATTGAGGATTCTCATATGAGGTGTAGATATATTGGATTAAGGTTACCAACCAAGCTTCACTTTATTGTCATAAGGGTTATGTTCCTTCTTTTTGGAGAGATTCTGTTGTTAAAGGGAAGAAACTAAAAAAAATACAGTTTCTTCCATGAGATGGTTCTCATAATACGGGGGCTAGAAAAGCTCTTATCAAAAAACAAACAGACAACAGACTCCTCTCCATGGGGGGAGAAAACCCCCCCTCTCTCCATGAGTGTTTTTATAAAACAATATAGTCAGTTTTTTCTGCTAAGAGGTTGCTTCAAATCCCCTTCGACATCCTACAGAGCCCTGAGGAGTCTGCCACAAAGATCACAATTGCCTCTTACCTTTTCTAGATAGTTACATTTTAAATAAGAAGGCCTGCTGATGGGCTTGCCATTCAACTGCTTCCTGACTTGGATAGGCCTATTGTAACAAGGTCTATCTTGCATATGTGAATTGGGCTCAAGGCCATGAAGGTTCATGCTGCCAACTCTCTTCTTTTAGTGGTCTCAGGAAGCTCAAATTCCTTTGCATATTGTTGGGCTGCTTTGATTGTGATTTCCTGCCTGGCAGGGGTTGGACTGTGGTCCTTGTGGTCTCATCCAACTCCATGCTCTGGTTTTATGGTTATAAGGTTAGCTGCTGTGTGGGTGAGTGTCTTATCCCTGACTGGTTTCATGCCAAGGTCTGGCCCAGACAACCCCATTGTCCACTGCCTTCTGAGGCTGGGAAAATGGACTTCCCAGTGCCTATGCTTGTTTTAAATTTTAATTGGAGGTCAGACATTAACATTCCTCTTTCAGAGTGTAAGTCTTAATTACTACAAATAAATCACCTTAATATCACCTCATTGCTATAAACCAGTTGACAAAGTGATCAGTGATCGGGTGGAAGCTGCCATAGGTCCGATTTAGATCAGGTTCTATTCTAATGACTCATAATCACCGCTTAGACAAGTTTCATCAACATGCTTCAGGTTTCAGGGCCCTGCTTAAGTCATCCAAGATGACATAAGAGGGACTTGACCCAAGGTTATAAGGCGGTGTCTGCATCACGTCGGTTCTGCTCATATGAGCAGCCTAGCCATGGCGGGCCTCCTCACTTAAGGGGGGCTATTGAGGGAGTTTCCAACCGGGCCGGCCCACCAGACATCATTTTCCAGCTTGGGTTTGTGTGAACAGGTCTTAAAGGCGCTGACGGTTGGCCGATCAATTCTTTGGGGGAGGGGCCTTCCTCCACACACCTTCTCCCTCAAGGTTCATCTTCCTCCCGGCCCTTCCCTCCGCCAGACGAGTGTCAGGGCTGGGGCCCTGTCGGTACGTATGACTTGTATATTTTAGGCCGGTCTCAGTGTGCCTTCGTCCGACCCTACCTTTTTGCCTAGGGTCCAACTCAGCCTTTCAGGTGTCACAGACATTCTCCTGCCTTCATTCTGCCCAAGTCCTAAGAAGGACTTGGAAAGGACCTGGCACACATGGATGTGGCAGAGCCCTCAAAATCTACACAAGGGACTTCAACCTTAAGGTCATCTGAATGTTGTCGTTTCCTTTTTTTCCAGGCTCTTTGGGGTACAAGTTATCTGCCTCAACTCGGTGGATCAGGTCTTGTATTCAAAAGAGCTACTGACTCTGTCTCACTCCACCCGAGGGGGTGATGGCGCACTCAACCAGGGCGCATCTACCTCTGCGGCCCTGGCCACTTGCGCTCCCTGTCAGACATTGCAGGGGCGGCCACATGGAAGTCGCCTTCGACCTTCATAAGACATTACAGACTGGACGTGTCTCAGTCCGCCTGTGCATCATTTGGAAAGGGGTCTCCAACAGATTGTGTCGGGGGCCACAGTCTCCTAGCAGCACCTCCCTCCCAGTTGAAGGGCTTTTGTAAATCCCAGATTACAGGAGACACGACCCCTCTCTGCTGGGAAAAGGAACGTTGGTACTTACCGTGGACCCGTTCATTTCCTGCAGAGAAGGGTCCTGGCAAACCTGCCCACCGGGTGCTGCCTGCGGCCTCCGACCCTGCCTGCCTCTGGTGGACCTGCCTTGTTCTTCTTCTTGTTGCTGGATTGGTTTTCTGAGTTCTTGTTTGTTCTTGGACTGTTTTTTCTAAGGTGTTCTAGTTAACCCTTAGCTGATGTTACTAAAGTTCCGTTCCTTGATACCTTACTAGTCGCTTGGCTTGTGACATGCGGCTCCAGGGGGGCTAGCTCCTCCCTATAGGGGCCGGTCTTTTGTTATAGTCCCTGCCTACAGGAGCAAATAGGCGGAGCTAACCCAGATTACAGGATGCCAGGACCCTTCTCTGCAGGAAATGACGTGTCACGGTAAGTACCCCATGACTTTTATGCAACAGTGTTACTGTTATCTATATATCAGTACAGTGTACCTCGGGTTACGAAATTAATTCGTTCCGCCGCTCCGTTCGTAACCCGAGTAATTTCGCAACCCGAAAAGGCTTTTTTTAGCACTGGAAGCCGCTAGCCGCGCTTTGCGTTTGAATTTCGCGCCGAAAAAAAATTCGTAAACCCGAAAAAAATATCTGTATCCCAGAACAGTTTTTTCCAATCTAACTTTTTCGTATATCCGGAAATTCGTAACGCGCTCAATTCGTATCCCGGGGTACCACTGTATATATGTTGCATAGGTAGTGTTTGGTTGTGTACACAGCTGGGTCATTTTGCATAGAAAAAATTACACAGAAATTAGTAGATGAGACAGGGACGGACAATTGCAAACAGCCAAGTTGAAAAAAATCCCTCCGTTTTGTGAAGTTCAAGGCTTTCATGGCCGGCATCCAATAATTTTTTTGTTTTTTCGGGCTATGTGGCCGTGTTTTTATTTACATGAACTTATTGCATATAATGTTTTATATTACATGAACTTATGCATATAATAACAGAGCCAGTTGCTTCTATTACACGGTGTCTTTCCCTTAATGTGTGCTGCAGAGACAGGGTTACTTCTGTACATTTTAAGATATTAGAAGGTTTAGGGAACTTGTATGTTTGCCTAGGGAAGAGAAGGTTAAGAGGAAACATGATAGCCATGTTTAAATATTTGATGTCATATTGAAGATGGAGCAAGCTGGTTTTCTGTTGCTTCGAGACAAGCTACAGGAAAGAAATTCCACTGAACATTAAGAAGACTTCCTGCCAGCAAGAGCTGTTAGCACTGGAAAAACACTGCCTGGATCTCCTTCTTTGGAGTTTTTTTATCAGAGGCTGGACAGGCATCTTTCGGAGGCACTTTGTGGTGTCTTCTGCATGAAATTGGGGGTTGTACTGGATAGCTCTGGGGCCTCTTCCGACTATGATGTTCTAGGATTTTAATTCAGGTGTTTTCTTGTGCTTTGCTGTGATAGGTACCTGATCCGCGGTTTCCTTTTCTGGGCATTCTTTCACTCCGAGGATGGATGGTGTGTCTGGCTTGGGCCCAATGCAGTACTCGCCTTCAAACGAGGAGGGCTACAAGTTCTATGACTTCAGCACCCAGATTTTATGGAGCAAACTTCATACAGGTAGCCACCTTTGCTTTATTTTTTACAGCAAGGCCTCAGCAACTTCTTGAGGCCAAGGAAAGGGCTGCTATCTTGGGCCCTATGTCACCAACTGCAACATCAATCCATTCACCTCTGTGGACAGTCGGGGGCTAGAACCTCTCCTGCACCATAGGGTCCACAGTACAGTGCCTCATTTTTTCTTCCAAACATGACAACAAAAGAAGGAGGGCCATCACAGTTTGGTGGTTTTGGATAGAATCATAGGTTGGAAGAGACTGCATGGGCCATCCAGTCCAACCCCCCCTGCCCTGCAGGAAAACCAAATCAAAGCCTCCCGACAGATGGCCATCTAGCCTCTGCTTAAAGACCTCCAAGGCAGGGACTCCACTACACTCAAGGAAGGAGTGTGTTCCACTGTCGAACAGCCTACTGTCAGGGACGTTCTTCCTAATGTTGAGGTGGAATCTCTTTTCCTGGAGCTTGCATCATTGCTCCTGGTCCTGTTCTTCTGGAGCAGCAGAAACAAGCTTGCTCCCTTCCCATATGACATCCTTTCAAATATTTAAACAGGGCTATCATATCACCTCTTACCTTCTCTTCTCCAGGCTAAACATCCCCAGCTCCTGAGTCGTTCTTCATAGGGCATGGTTTCCAGACCTTTCACCATTTTAGGTCGCCCTCCTTTGGACGACTCCAGTTTCTCAACATCCTTTTTAATTGTGGTGCCCAGAACTGGACACAATTATTCAGGTGAGGCTGACCAAAGCGAATACAGTGGCACTATACTTCTCTTGATCTCGACACTATACTTTTATTGATGCAGCCTAAAATTGCATTGGCCTTTTTGCTGCCGCGTCACACTGTTCATATTTTCAAACTGTGGTCTCACTGGCTCCTAGATCCTTTTCACATTTGTCCATTCAGCCAGGTGCCCCCCATCCATATCTGTGTATTTATTTTTCCGCCCTAAGTGCCGTAACTTATTTCTCTGTGTTGAATTCATTTGTTAGCTTGGCCTAGGATAGTTGCCCACTGATTCCGTGATGTGGGAGTGCCCTGACAGGTAAATTGATAAGGCACCGATAGGTAATCTGTTGCCCACCTCACTCGTCGTTTTAAAATTAGTATCCTTTACTCCCACCTTGCCCCTTGATGTGGATATAATGAGAAGTATCATTCATTCTAATCGCAGTGCAAGGAGTCCTCATTCTCACCTTAGCACGTAAATGTTTACTGTAAAAGCCTTGTTAGAATGAAGCGTCCCCTCCCTGATTTCACTCCCCTGCCATTTTGTCTATTTTTAAACTTGGGTAGAGAAAGAAAGACTCAAAGAATTTGAAATCCTGTTCTCATTTCATCGACAAAAAAACATTCTCTTGCATTCCTTCTCCTTCCCTTAAAATCTCCTGTGTGTGTGTGTGTGTTAACTGCCATCAAGTCAGTTCAACTTATGGCAGCCCTGTGAATGAGAGACCATAACCCTCTTATCAACACCCCTGCTCAAGTAGCAGATCAGCACCATCTGTAATGCGGTCCTTTCTTTATATTGTTTTCTAATGAGTCATGTCTTCTCCTGATTCTCAGAGTATGATAGTCTCCGTTAGTATTTTGCTTCTGGTGACGTCAGCTTGATTTGCTCTAGGACCCATTTATTTGTTTTTAGCAGTCCACAGGATCTGTAAAAACTCCTCCAGCACCTCATTTCAGATTTATTTATTTCTTCCTATCAGCTTCTTCACATTCTTGCTGTGATCAGTAGTTGTTGGCACATTTGTTTGGCCTCCTCAGCAAAAGTTGTGTTGCCATGGGTGACCTACCAGTAGCTGCCCTCAATAACAGCTTCTTGCCTCACAGGACTTTTCACACCACCGTGAAAAGATTTGCCATGGTGGGATAATCTCTTAAACCTGTACCCTTTCTTTAGCTTGCTGATTGCATAGAATCATAGATCATATAGAATCGTAGAGTTGGAAGGAAGAGACCACTAGGGCCATCCAGTCCAACCCCCTGCCAGCAGAATCCAAATCAAGCATCCCTGACCAGATGGCCATCCAGCCTCTGTTTAAAGACCTCCAAGGAAGGAGACTCTATCACCCTCCGGGAAGGAGTGCATTCCACTGTCGAACAGCCCTTACTGTCGGAAGTTCCTCCTAATGTTCAGGTGGAATCTCTTTTCCTGTAGCTTGTCATCCATTGTTCGCGGGTCCTGTTTCCGGAGCAGCAGAAAACAAGCTTGTCCCTCTCCATATGACATCCTTTCAAATATTTAAACAGGGCTATCATCCTCACCTTCTTAACCTTCTTTTCCCAGGCTAAACATCCCCCGCTCCCTAAGTCGTTCCTCATAGGGCATGGTTTCCAGACCCTTCACCTTTTGTCGCCCTCCTTTGGACACGCTCCAGTTTCTCAATGTCCTTTCTAAATTTTGGCGCCCAGAAATGGACACAATATTCTAGGTGGGGCCTGACCAACGCAGAATACAGTGGCACATTACTTCTCTTGATCTAGACAATACCTTTATGATTCAGCCTAAATAGCATTGGCCTTTTAGCCGCCGCATCACACTGTTCACTCATGTTCAACTTGTTTCTCCTGACTCCCAGATCCCTTCACACGTAGTTTCATTCGCCAGGTGTCACCCCATCCTCCTCTGTGCATTTTCTTTTTCCGCCCTAGTGCAATACCTTACTTTCTCCGTGCTTGAATTTCATTTGTTAGCTTTGGCCCACGCTTCTAGTCTCTTCAGGTCATTTGACTCTATCCTGTCCTCGGGTATCGCTCTTCCCCCATTTGGTCTCATCTCGCAAATTTGATAAGTATGCTCCCAATCTGTATAGAAGTCCCTCCTCATGGAACTGCAGCCCATGATCGAAGAATCCAAATCCTTCTCGGCGGCACCATCTGAGAATAATAATAATAATAATAATTTGTTTTATTTATATACCGCTATTCCAAAGATCATAGCGGTGAACAGCAAGTAAGCTAATTAGCAAGTAAGCTAATTTGCCCCCAACAGTCTGGGTACTCATTTTAGGGACCTCGGAAGGATGCAAGCCTGAGTCGAGCTTGGGCCCTTTTGCTGGTCTTGAACTCGCAACCTTGTGGTTTTGAGTACAGTAAATGGCTGCAGTACAGGCATTTAACCACTGCGCCACCAGGGCTCCTGCTACTGAGAATGCCAGTGGTAGGCAGTGAATGTTATTACAGATGCAATTTTCCGTTTCTTATTGCTATGATGATTTTATTTCTACCTTTAAATCAGGCATGTTCATGCTGTGCACCAAAGTCAAACTTCTCCTAGGTAACATAGAGTTGGAAGAAACCACAAGGGCCATCCGGTCCAAGCCCCCTTCCATGCAGGAACTGACAATCAAAACATCCCGACAGATGGCCACCCGGCCCTGCTTAAAGACCTCCAAAGAAGGAGACTCCACCGCACTCTGAGGGAGTGCATTCCTATGTCGAACAGCTCTTTCTGTCAGAAGGTTCCTCCTCTTCTCAATTCTGGCTACATTGACTCCTTGGTGTCTCCTTTGCTTTCTCTGTTCAACCTATTTCCCTGATTTGCTCCCTCTTCTTGTTTGAAGGTTGCTTTAAAATCTATGAACACCCCTTTCCTCTGGTGGTGCAGTGGTTAAATGCCTATGAACACCCCTTTCCTCTGGTGGTGCAGTGGTTAAATGGTATTGAACTGTGAGTTCAATACCAACCAGGGGCTTCAGGTTAACTCAGCCTGGCATTCTTCTGTAGCCTTCACATCCTTCTGTAGGTCGCTAAAATGGGTACCCAGCTTGTTGGGGGCAATTAAGTTACATTTTGTAAACTGCTTAGTACATCGGTAAGTGATATAGAAATGTACTTGCTATTGCTATTGCTCTTCCCCCTTTACCACCAGTTAGCCTCCTAGCCCAATCTTTGTGTTGTTTGCCCAGAATTAGGGTGGAACCAGACTTTACAGTGAAAACATGAGGTTCCCAAATAGGCATATGAGACAAATGTAGGAGTGAGGGGTGAGGGGTACTTGCAAGGAACAACGAACCCCTGGGAGAACACTACTTCATTTTGTTTTTGGGTTTCTTTCCTTTTCCAAAAATTGAGTTTGTGTTTGCTGTCCAGAAGAGGGCTTCAAAACTGAAGTTTTCAGGGGAGAATTTACACATTTGAAAGGAATTGCACTCTGCCAACTTGCAAAACTTTCTAACAGTTCTTCCCAGTGAAGAGCTTCCCGTTCATATTGTTTCTGCAACTGTGGGTTAGGGAATATGTGCTTGATAAGATATGGGTTATTCCACCCTATTTCTAAGTTCTGTGCTGTGTCCTTAACATGCTATTGCTATCAGTTAGATGTTTAGTTGCAGTACTAGACAAAAACACAAAAGGTCTATTAATGTCCTGACACTTTAAAGTCCATCATACTGGCCATGTGTGTTGTTGTTGGAAGTGCTGTCATAGCTGTTATAAAAACAACAGACTCTTGTACCTTAAAAGATTAAGAATCTTATTATGGCATAAGAGTACATAAAGAACAGTCCATAAAGTACAGTCCATTTCAAGTGCATAAAATTTTCTCTCCAGTTTCAAGAATATACATGAAAAGTAAAAAGAAGTCAGCAGAAAACAAAAGCAAAACTATACAGAAATACTGCTCCAATAATGAATCAGGATAGTATTTTTTTCTCCTATTGTAGGTTACACCTACTTAGGTTACTACCAACTGGATGTCTGTGTTACCACACTGCATAGTCACTGTATTATTTTTTTTTACATACATTT
>NC_056522.1:378794511-378801661 GCF_019175285.1 Sceloporus undulatus
TTTTTTAGCAAAAGCAAGGTTTGCTTTCTGGGAAGCATATAGTTTTGGAATATTTTCAAGCCATGGATAACTGAATCTGTGGACCACTTGATTGTGCCAGCTCTCTCTTCTTTGTCCAAGGAAAGGCTTAGGGTGTGGGAAAAGGTACTAGTAGTTCAACCACTTCAAGAATATTCCACACCTGAAATATCTGTGTCCCCTCATCCCAAGATCTTACCCCAGGGATGTGTTTTCGAATTGGCCGGCTTGGTTTCCGCGCCATTGACCTTTCACACTCCCTCCCAAGCTCTACCTCCCGGATGCTGTCGAAGTAAGAATGCTGAAGGAGTTGCTCGCATGTCAGCCTTTCGGCTGGATTCATGTGGAGGCAGCCCTGAGAGGAGAAACCAAAGAGATGGGGCGAAAATCATATAGGTGAATTCAGGAAAGCAGGCCACATGTATTGAAAGCTAGGGCACCAGAGCAGTCTATCTTTTTCCCAACAGCCCCTGGGCGGGAAGGAAGTCACAAATGGTGGTGGCCCCCACATCAGTTGAACATTTATCCATTCTGGGTTTTAGTTTTAACTTAAAAGGGGCTATCCAAGGTGCTAAATTGATGTTAGCATTTTATTTTAATTATTTTACTTTTTATTTGCTTATTCAATTTATACCCACGGTTGCCATTCTATTTGCAGAATCCCAGAGTTGGAAGAGACCACAATGGCCATCAAGTCCTATCCCCCCTGCCATGTAAGAATACACAATCAATGGTGTTCAGATGTTACAACAAGGACTTTACCTATATGTGGGACACAAAATGCCATATGGCAAGGTGGGCTAAGAAAAGGCAAAGGCACTAGAGATCATATTGCAAACATATGTTGGATAGTGGAGCGCACCAAAGAATTTCAAAAGAAAATCAGCCTAAGTCTTTGATTATTTAGATCATGAGAAATCATGTATCATGCTAAAAGAAATGACAGTGCCACAATATTTATCACTCACAATATTGTTATTGTGTGCCTTCAAACTGCTTTCAACTTATGATGACATTAAGGTGAACCTATAATATGGGGGCGGGGGGGGGGGGGGGGGTGGCAAGATTTGTTCAAAAAGTAGTTTGTCATTGCCTTCTCCTGAAGCTGAGAGCATGAGACTTGCCCAAGATCACCTAGTGGGATTCATGGCCAAGCTGGGAATCGAACCTTGGTCTCCAGAGTCGTACATTCAAACCACTACGCCATGCTGGCTCTCAGTGAAATATAGTCTGCTACAGCACCTGGTATTCTTTGAGGATCTCCCATCCAAGTCCTGACCTGTGCTGACCCTGCTTAGCTTCTAGGACCAGATGAAATCTGATGGTGCCTTTAGGGTATCTAGGCTCCTTGAGGTCTATTTAACAATCTGCTATTTACTTTTTAATCCAGATTTGGCTACATAAAAGCCCTGTAGTGAAAAAAGACCATCAAGACTTGGCTGATCATTAACTCGATGGTAAGTGGGAGTTGATTTGGCTGCAAACAACCACTTTCCCATGGATAGCCCTTTTAATGATCACCAGGGAGGTAATAAAAACCTCAGAAAGGCTACATAGGGTCAAACGGTCTAAATTTTAGTTAAGATTTGGAAGGGAAAACAAAACACAAGCAAGGTGAAAAACCTGGAACTGCTCTATTTGTTTTTGGTGTTGTCAGACCTGAAGACCACATTATATCCAAAGATTACATCCTGAACTTTGTTTCAGTTGTTATTATATCAAGTTCCTGTGCCTGGAAAAGTCACTTTTGTGGACTAAAATTCCAAAAAATAAAAACATAACAAGCTGATTTAAGGATTCTGGTAACTGTAGTCCAAAAAAAGCAATGTTCCAGGCTCCAGTTAGTTCCTTTGTTTACATTATGGCTGGGTATTTCCTATTCTGAAGCCTATGTACCAAAATACGGTGGTGCTTTGCTCACCTTCATGAGTCCTAGGGCAGAATAGGAAATGGATGGGAATTTCATTTCCAGAGGCTCCTATAAGAAAGGCAATACAATAATTAGCTTTAGGGGGGTGGATGTGTTGCTGTTGTTATGTGTCTTCAAGTCAACTCCCACTTCTGATGAGCATTTCATATGCTTTTCTTGACATATTTATTCAGAAGAGGTTTTTGCCCTTGCTTTCTGTAGCTGAGAGAGTGTGACTTGCTCAAGGTTTCTATGGCTCAGTGGGGATTCAAACCCTAGTCTCCCCGAGTCCTAGTCCAGCATTTATACAACTACACCTTACTGTCTTCAGTACTGCAAATCTATCATGGTGGTTTTTTGGGCAGCAAGATTTCTTCAAACGCTTGCCATTGCCCTTCCCTTAGGCTGAGAGTGTGTGATTTGACCAAGGTCACCAATAGGTTTCCAGAGGTAAAGGAATATTTGAACTCAGGTCTCCCAGACTCCTAGTCCAACACTAAAACCAGGCTGGCTCAACTTTCTTGGCCAGATTTCTTCAGACGAAGTTTGCCTTTGCCTTCCTCTGTAGCTGAAAGAGTGTGCCTTGCCCAGGGCCAGTCAGTGGGATTTCAAGGCTGAGAGAAGATTTGAACTCTGGTCTCCCAGAGTCCTAGTCCAATACTCGAACCACTGCACCCAGCAGGCTCTCACCCTTGCAGAGTAAGGTCTTCTTTCCCAGGCAACCCAAAACTCTGCAATACACATTTATTTATTTACTTTAAAGACATGGCTGTGAGCTGGCACAGATCGGACAGTTTGCCCTTTAATCTTTGCAATTTGGCTCTCCCCCAGCCGGCCACTTTCTTCTTTGTTTCCAATGGCAATCCTTTCCCACCCGAGCAGCCAATTTTGGATGCCCATCTCTTGATCGCCCATGGTTACAGCCACGTCCAGGAGCTGACTGTTACTGGTCTCAGCTCCTAGGCAATACACAAACAGCCATTATGCAGAAGATGACCTTCCTGGCATTTGCCTGGAGAGAAAACAAAGACTGGGAAGCTAGAGACAACCATCTTGTCATCTGCAGAGATGGATTTGGGCCACACAGGGCTTGAGGGTCAGTTGGGTTGGGAAGGAGGCCTCTCACCATGCTTTCTGGATCCGGGATCCTGACCCCACTGAAGAACTGGTTGGTGCTGAAGACTTGCTGATGCCTAGGAATGAGATCACCTTTGGGCAAGAACAGAAGAGAAAAAGGGCAGTCAAATTGCAAGAGTGCCACTGGACTGGCAACACCAACAGCCACTGCAGGATTCTTCCTGTGCTGGTTTGTATGCAGTGGCTGGAGAGGGAACAGCAAAGCATCTTTATAAACCATGCATGATGAACAACCAGGCAACTGTCTGGCACAGGAGTTGTTTTGTGGCGCAAGCCAAAAAACATCCCCCAAACTTGCTATACCAGACAGCCTTTCATTTATCCCTTTTTGGATGCCATTGGTGTTTCAGTATGAGCCAAGCTATGTGTGTTTGTCTGTCCTCACCATTTCAGAGTGAGAGATGAGAGGTACACATTGCCCAGTCCATAAGCTGATGTAATGTTTTAGTCAGTCATAGAATCCTAGACTTGAAAGAGACCCCAAGGGTCACCCAGTCCAACTCCCTTCTGCCATGCAGGAACAAACAATCAAAGGATGCTTTGATTGTGAGTTCCTGCACGGCAGGAGGTTGGACTGGATGGCTCTTGTGGTCTCTTCCAACTCTACGATTCTATGATTCTAAGCACCCCTAACCAATGGCCATCCAGCCTCTGGTTGAAAATCTCCAAAAAGAAGCTTGCTCCATCCTCAATATGACATTCCTTCAAATACTTTAACAGGGTTATCATATCACCTCTTAACCTTCTCTTCTCTAGCTTAAATATACCCTGCTCCCTAAGCCACTCCTCATAGGGCTTTATGGTTTCCAGGCCCTTCACCATTTTGGTTGCCCTCCTCTGCAGATGCTCCAGCTTGTCCATATCCTTCTTGAGTTATGGTGCCCAGAAGTGGACACAAGATTCAAAGTGAGGCCTGACCAAAGCAGAATAAAGTGGCATTATTGCTTCCCTTGATCTAGACACTACACTCCTATTGAGGCAGGCTAGAATTGCATTAGCTTTCTCAGCTGCTGCATCACACTGTTATCTCATGTTCAGCTTGTGGTCTATTATGACTCCTAGATTCCTTTCACCTGTACTGTTGTCAAGCCAGGCGTCCCCCATTCTATATGTGTACATTTCATTGTGTAGTATCCTACCTTTCTCCTTTTGAAATTCATTTTGTTAGTTTGGGCCCAGCTTTCTAATATATTAAAGTCATTTTGAATTCTGATCCTGTCCTCTGGGATATTCACTACCTCTCCTAATTTGGTGTCATCTGCAAATTTGATTAATATGTCCTCTATTCCATCATTGAAATAATTTCCTCTCACCATTTTGAGATGTACAGGTGAGGAAAATAGAGCTACCTAGGCTTACCGTGAGAGGTGTGAACCATGGGGATATTTAGGGATGGGAACCGGCCATCTCTGATCAAGAATATTTGATGGAATCATGCAGCCCTACAGATGTTATTGAGCTGAAATGCCTAACCTTCTTCACCATTGTCTTTCCTGGCTAGGACTGATGGGAGTTGTAGTTTCAAGGCTGCACAATTCCCACTGGTGATCCAGGATTGCCTTGACATCAACCTCCTGGGTCTATTCTCATCGGTTATTCACACTGTCGACAATGCTAATCTTTTTTTAAAACTTGGGAAAAGACCCAATCTAGATCATCCTGGGTTAAGTGGGTTTAGGGGCAGCCCACCCCAAAACTTAATCAGATGCATTTGAAATGCCTGTGAACAAAAAAGATTCAGCCCAGATTCAGCCCAGATTATTTTCCCCATCTGAATAACCCCCAGATGAAGCATTATCCTGCCCAAACATTGCACAGGTCCTATTTTCTGTGGGGTTTGGACTAGAGCCATTCCAAATGGGCCATGCATGCAACAATGTTTTACAGAAGAGGTGGGAAGAGGGGAAAGTCTGTCAACCCCAGACCTCCCACCAGTTGAACTGAGAACTTTTCCTTACCCAATGTTTTCCGGATCAGGTAAAGCTGGTCCACGTCAGATTTCCCCGGCCACAGAGGGATCCCCGAGAGCAGCTCAGCAAAGACACAGCCGATGGCCCAGACATCCACGGGAGGCCCATACTGCGTATCCCCTACAAGGAGCTCAGGGGAACGGTACCACCTGGTAGCCACGTAATCCGTGTAATAATCACTGGGTCCGGCTGCGTGAGGTGAGTTTGCAGGAAAGGGTTGCAGAAACAGGGTGAGAAATTAGCAACACAGACCAGAGATCCTGTGTTTATACACACACATCTGAACCCACAGAGGCTGAATCCGCACCACTTTGACTGCCATGGCTCCATCTACAGAATTCTGGGAATGGTTTGTTGTGGCACCAGACCTTACTCCTACTCATAGGGCTTATTCCTAGGTGAATGAGTATAGGATTGGGCTGGAGCAAACAGGCATAAAGGATGGCCTGAGTCTGCTCTGGCCAGAAGCAGGACCAAATCCCACTGACTGCATGGTCTGCTCTGAAGGGAGGCCACGCTCACTGGGGCTGACCGATGCTTCCAGGAGTCAGATAATTCCAATTCCTTTTTGCTCTGGTCCAAAGGACTGGAGTGTGGCCTCAGTGCGTCTTCTGGTCAATTTGGAAGTGTGTGTTGTGTAATCAACATGACTCCAAAGTGACCAGAAGCCGTTTTTTTTTCTGCCCACGTGTTTCACTCCATTGCAGCCTAAGAGACCAGACTGGACAAATATAGCACTATGATTCCACTTTAACTGCCATGGTTCCATCCTATGGAATCATGGGAGTTGCAGTTTAAGTAGGGGGAGTGAGCATTCTCAGCAAGAAGGCTCCTCTAGTATTGCACCTAACTACAAACCTCACGATTCCATAGGATGGACTCAAAGCAGTTAAAGTGGGATCATAGTACTATAATTGTGTAGTGCAAATTGGTTCCTGTTGTACTGAGATTGATACATATGCTGTGATAAAGGGCTGTGTATATTAATTCTTCATTAGAAGCCAGAGTGACCAGATGTCCTCCTTTTCCAGAAGATGCCCTACATTTCAACCTCCTGCCCAGGAAGAATCTCAAAATATCCTCCATTTTGAGCCCCACTAAGAAGCCTTTTGAGTAACAGCAAGTTTACTGTTCCCCTTTGAGAAATTCCTCTACTTGGCAGCAAACAGGAGCATAAGATGGATAGCGAAGGATAACAAAATACTGTAAAATAAAATCATAAAAGGATAATAAAATACAGTATGTGTAATATAGCTGTAAATAAACCATATAGAATGAATTTATATTTATCTTCAGTGTTGTTAACTGTTATTTTGTACTGATCTTCATTCTTCTTGAATGGCCTACATTTTATGATGCCTTGCTCACATTTGAGGATATGACATCTGGCCACCATGTTGTAAGCCACTTTGGCTATCTCCTCTCTCTCTCTCTAGAGAGGGAGCACATATGGAAAACTAGGATATCCAGCTTGATAATAATTAATTTAAAATAAATCATGAGTTGTACTGAAAGGTTCACAATTGGACTCCAGATCATTCTATGTGCCAGGATGGGCGACCTTACGGCAAATTTGTCATGGGATTTCCTTGGCAAGGTTTGTTCCGAGGGGTTTGCCTTTGCCTTCATCTGAGGGTGAGAGAGTGTGACATGCTCAAGGACACCCATTAGATTTTAA
Source organism: Sceloporus undulatus (assembly GCF_019175285.1). Taxonomy (NCBI): domain Eukaryota; kingdom Metazoa; phylum Chordata; class Lepidosauria; order Squamata; family Phrynosomatidae; genus Sceloporus; species Sceloporus undulatus. The sequence continues at coordinate 378,801,224 of NC_056522.1, forward strand.
TGATTGAGTGGGGATTCAAACCCTGGACTCCAGAGTCATAGTCTAATGTGCAAACCAGCATGTTGGCTCCCAAGCAGAAGTTTATTTGCTATTTAATATAAATCCCTCCATTTGACCCCAAGGGCTCTAGGGGCCCATAAAAATAGCCAAGGGGTCACATATGGTGTACAGGTTGCACCCCTGTCCTACATTATCCTCTCGCAATTCATTTCAGAGAGTTCCCAACCTTCTGGTTAGATTTTGAAGACTGTGGAAAGGGAAATCCACTTTGTCAACAGTTATTCTATTGTTGTTGTTGTTATAACATTGTTATAAGTTATTATTGTTATTACTGTTATTCTATAAAAGCATCCCAAATCCACAAAACAGCTATACTGTTATTGGACCAACCAAAATGCACAAAATACATGTTGCAAGCTTTTGAAGCTCCACTGGTTT
>NC_056522.1:378801686-378805100 GCF_019175285.1 Sceloporus undulatus
GATACCTTGCTGCGTGAACACAACCCCCTCAACCACATTCATGAATAGATTAACGTTCTTCTCAATGAAACTGTTGTGTACAAGCAGCGCAGAAGAGGGAGGGAAGAAGGACAAAGCCCACACTCGGAGGGACTGACGGATAACCGGAGCCAGGATAACGAAACAAGGGAAGTGGCTGGGGGGCGGGGAGGGGGGAGGGGTGTGTTTCCCGGTATATTGGGTTGGGGTTCCTAAGACGAGCCTGGTTCTAAATATTTTGGTTTGTTGGGTTTGTGGCTGCGTGATGGAGGATGCGGTTGGGTTGGGAAAATGAAAATTAAAAAGTGAAGCTAAAGCTTGATGGAAAATGATAAGAGCAACTGATACTAGAAGCAACCCAACGGCGACGCTTAAGGGGAAAAAGACCTTGAAGCAGACATTCCATGAAAAGGACCCATTCATAAGACATTTCCATAAGCGTCAATGCTGCTTGCCACCCACAACTGAGACGGGAGGCCCCCCTGCCCCTTCCTTTGTGGTTGGATAGGGAGGCTTTACCAAGTGTGACCGCAACCCTTAGGCAGGAAATATGAGTGGTGGAAGGATTTAATTGGTAATGGATAAACCTGTTATGGTTCAGAATGGGACGGGAGGAACAGTAGGTTTGGTCTTCACCTTGTAGACGTCACCGTATGTGCCGCTTCCCACTCGCTGAACCAGTCCTGTCTGCTGTGGATTTCGAGCATTATATCCCACTGGTTGAACGAGTACAGAGGATACATTGTCTGTCAGAGTTCTTTCTCTTTCTCCCCTGACCCCAAGGGGGGGATCCCGGGAATGGGGCACAGCTATTCTGTTCCTCCGCATTCAGGTCTCCATGTAAGGAAGTGAAGCCCCTCAGTGCTACGAGGCAATACCGGAGTGGGCATGGTCTTCAGTCCCACTTTTTGGGCCTATGGCAACAAAAAAGAGACTCCATGAGGTGATGAGTTTCTAAACTGGTTCCTCACCCTTATCTAAAATGCTTGGGACCAAATGTTGGGTTTTGGGATTTTCCATATACTAATGAGAACTGGAGTTCTCAACATGAAATTCATTTGTTTTATTATCACCTTATACAATACCCTTAAGTAATTTATACATTAAATTTTGATAATTTAGGGCATGAAACAAAACTTGTATCACTGCACCATCAGAAGCAATTGGGGACAATTTTATGGTTACTTCCTTGGTATCCATTGGGGTTTAGTTCCAGGACCCTCCATGAATACCAAAATCTGTTGATCTGTGGATGCTCTACTCCCATTAAATACAATGGCACAGTAAAATGGTATCCCTTATATAAAAGAGCAAAATGAAGGTTTGCTTTCTGGAAAATATATGTATGTATGTATGTATTCATTCCAGAAAGCAAACCTTCATTTCGCTCTTTTATATAAGGGATAACATTTTACTGTGCCATTGTATATGTGGATGCTTGAATCCACGGATAAGAAAGGCCAACTGTATTTCAGATTTTGGAATTCCAGACATGGGATACTCAACCTGTACCAGAACTGAAGTGGCTTCATATGCTTTGGCACTTGACGCAGAAAAAAAGAACTGTCATATATTTAATTATCTACCCCACCCCTCTGAAGAGGTCAATTACCCTCAACTACCATGCACTGCCCTCCCTCTCCAGGCATCCTCAGAACAACACAGTATGGGAGGTTAGGTCACTTCATATCCAGAGCTTCATATCCAAGGAAGGGTGTGAAAGTGATCCTCTTGGTCCAAGTCGGACCCAGCATACCCTCAGTGTTTTGGGCTGCAAGTACTATCATCCCATTAGTTCATACTAGCTGGAAGTGATGGATGCTATAGCTCAAGATATCTGCAAGGGCCAGGTTAGAGGATGCTACCTGCTGATTATCATGGGGCAGAACTGTGACAGTTTTGTGCAGGTTCCATTCATTGTAAATGGTCTGCTTGGGAGAATCCTGCAGAGGATTGCACTGTGGGATCAGACCTGTCAATCTGAGGCTCTATAGCCCCCAATAATGACTTCCATGCCCCCATTCCAGTTGCCCCCTCCACCTGCCACAAGCCCAGAATTAATAGCCATGCTGGCCCAGTATCCCATTTCAAAAGCAGCCAGTTTTGAACATTAAATTCTGCTTATTTCAGTAGTTGCATAAGGCAGACGAGTGTCAAAATCCATACACTGCAGATGAGAAAAAAGGCTGTGCTGCAGACCCCTGAGAAGTTCACAACTTGAGTGAGATTTGCACTCACTGAATCACAGTTTACTTTCTTACTCATAGCAGAAGACAAAACATCTGAGATTGAAACTCGATGCTTGCTACGTTGGCAAATGCATGTTCCTCTGAGGATTCTTTTCGGATCAGTGGTGATATAGAGGGGGGGCTTAACCTTCCCCACAAATGATCTCACCCCAGGGGCCATGTTCCTCCATTTATGGAAATCATGTAGCCCTCTAGGTGGCAACTCCCAGCAGCCCCTAGCCAGCATATAGAAACTACAATTCAACAACATCTGGAGGGTTACCCCATCCCCACACCAGGTTTAGAGCTGGACAGAGCATGAATGGGCTGTTAAACATGGCCTCAAGGAATTCAAATGCTATTTTCATATAGCAACAGAAACCTGTTTTTCTACAGCCTTCTTAATCTGAATACAGAATTAACTTTGTGTCTCTATGTCAGACTCACAGAAGGAAGAGGATAAAGGGAGAATCAGGCAATGGGACCTGAGATGCTCATGGCACATCTATGCAGGAAAGAGGCCTGGTTCGAAGCCATGATAACTGAACAGAAACACAAGACCAACAGGAGGTGCCCAATGCTCCAGTCTGATCCAAGCAAGGTCCAACTCCCAACATAGAATCATAGAACTAGAAGAGATTCCAAGGGCCATGAAGTCCAGTTCCCTGCCAGGCAGAAATACAGCATCAGTGCCCTCCTGACAGATGGCCACCCAGCCTGTGTTTAAAAATTTTCAAAGGAGAAATCAGAGGGAGTGTGTTCCACAGTCAAACAGCTCTGACCGCCAGAAAGTCCTTGCTAATGTCTATTTTCCTGTAGCTTGCATCCACTGTTTGTCAGTTAGACTGAGAAGGATCAAGCTATGCCCAGACCTGGAGAATGAAGTCTTCTCAGAGAAGAAGTAGAGGGAACAGTATCTAGCATATTGACAGCAAATATAGAGGAGCCCTGGGACCAGAGATCTCTGTACCAGTTCGGTCTCATAGGCCTGTTACAGACTGCCAAAATAAAGCTGCTTTGGGTCTCTTTGGAGGTATGCTATTTAAATGATGCATGGGTCCTAAGAGTCCGGAGGTCGCGCCAAAGCCACACTCCATTTCTAAGCACCGGAGTGCAGCTTTGGTGCAGCTTCCGGATTCTTAGGATGCATGCATCATTTAAATAGCAT
>NC_056522.1:378805125-378837094 GCF_019175285.1 Sceloporus undulatus
TTTCCCGCCTCTCCCAGATGGGATTGAGGCGGGATTACCGTCTGCTAAACTTACATACATTACTACTTAAACTACATGTAAAAGCCCACATCAAAAAAATTGATGATGATGATTGATTGATGATGATGATGATGATGATGATGATGATGATGATGATGTGATAGGAGCCAGGCATGGGTGTGTGATCTTGAGGTGTTGGACTACAGCGTTAGAGACCCTCGGTACAATTTCCTACGCAGCCATGAAATTTGGGTGACCTTGAGCAATTCACATGTGCTCAGATCGAGAAGGCAATAGCAAAGCTCCTCTGGAAAAAAAAAACCTGCCCAGAAAACCCCATTATGGTTTGCTTAAAGTTGCCATAGTTGGAAAACAACCTGAAGGCCAAATGGGACACCCACACTACCCACACAACTGATGGGATGAGGGTGAGGATGGCCCTGGCAAGTGGTGGGTCCTCCTCCCACATATGTGTCCCTGAATATGGCACTGTCTCCTAAACCCTACCCACTGTTAGAGCAAATCAAGGCAACGAAGAGTTGCCCAGTGCTGGCTTTAGGGTGAAGTGACGTATTTTAGTGCAGTGCTTGGGTACCAAAGCTATGAAACCCTATTCACAAAAACAGGGAAGTGTGAGGGAGCCTCAAACTGTCTTGCTGAGATGGTTGTGTTGGAAGCTTTTGCTCGGGATTTGACGCCTGTGTTTGATGGAGGAGGGGAGGGGGGCCTCTAGCTGAATTGTAGACACATTTCTGCTTTTTAAACCCTTCAAAAATCGTGGACTTGGAAAAGGAGCGCAAAAGAAGTTTACTTTAACTCCGGGTAGCCGCCATGCAAGAGACTGATTGTGAAATGATGCACCAGAAATGATGAGATGTCACTTGCATCACCCTTGTGCCTAAATTTTGGACGTTGTTCCCACGCAGGAGGGGATTGGGGGGGGGGAGTTGAGTTAATAGTACTCATTTATGGGCGCTTTGGCAGATTTTAAGGTATTTTGGGATGAAAGAATTATCCAAAATCACGCTAGGAAAAAACCATTTTTTTGGAGACCCCAAGAAGGTTTGGGGGCTGTAAAATTGTTTGGGAGCTGTGCTTGTGGTCCCTGAGTAGTCTCTTCCCAACTCTATGATCCCAAGACCAATAAAGGATTGATATGGCAACTTGTTATGTCTTATTTATACTATCCTGAGGAAGCTGTTGTTCCCAGCTGTCCTCTCAGCCCCCAATTTTTAATTTGAGTGAGTGATCCAAAGGGGGTCTTCTACTTATTAACCTTATTTATAAAGTGCTGTCAAGTTACACAGCGCATGTACATTAACAATCTTTTTAATTGGACGTCCCTCGTCTAAGGGCTTTACAATCTAAAATGACACGACACAAAAGGAGAAGGGGAAGGGGATGAGGGCCAACAGTTCTCTCTACCTTACGAGGCCTGGATCAGGGGAGATGGCCTGGAGGGACATAGCAATACAGGAAAATGATTCAATAAAAAGGCAACAAAGGAACATCTACTTGCCGCAGAATCCCCACTCCAACTTCTGCCTCAGTGCAGAAAGGTGAGGAGATAAAGTGGTGATGGGGTAGGGACTTGTAGGCATGTTCCCCCATACTCTAGAACCCATCTATAGCCGCTGAATGCCCATGTGGCTTCCCATATCCTGCTTGCCATTGCCAGAACAGGTGGCTGGGAGTCTCCCAAAGCGTAGCAGCAAAAAGAGGAAGAGTAATGTGGCATTCTATTGGGGGGTGCTTTGATTGTTTATTCCTGGATGGCAGGTTGGGGTAGGCTGGATGGCCCTGCGGTCAGGGGGCAGGTGGATGCGAGGAGAAAAAAGTAGAGTTGGGGGAGAGCAGACAGTCTGGGTAGTTGCCAGTCCTTACACAAGGCCGGCTTCCTTCAGTCTTAGGCTGGTTTCTGGCGACTTGTTTTTGACTGCAAATGTGAGATGCTGTTCCTTACTGCAGTGATGAACTGCCAGCCGGATTGGCAAAGTAAACCTCATATCCCCCACCCCAGGAAAGAAAAAGTGGGAGTGTGTGTTCAAAGAAGGAGAAAAAACTAACTTCCTCCCAACATCTAGCTTGACGGAGACGTCAGAGTGATTAGTTTTTTTCCTGAGACCCTCCACCCTGAGCTGTCCTCTGTGATCAGAGAGAATGTTCTCTGGAAAAAACTATTTCATGTACTCCACCCTGAGGATCCATTTCTGTGCATTTGACCTCTCTTATGTGGACTAGCTGGGATTTGGTGTGTATTTGTGGGGCACTGGTTGGCAGTTTGAGCTTTTTCCACGGCTTGAGTGTTGGAGTTGAGTAGTCTCTGAGTTTGTGATTGCCGTAAGGCCGATATGCAAGAAATGTAGGCTATTTTGATCTCTCTTGCTCTTCATCCAGGAGTGGTCACAAGTCACAATCCGGATGGTTGGCAAGCTTGGGAAAGGTACGTCTTTTTTTTAACTTAGAACCCGCCTCTCTCGTCTGGTTTCCGCCATGGCATTTTGTGGATTCTGGCCCACTTGTCCAGATACTTGAAGAAGCAGGCTGTAGTCACTTCCAATCTTATGGCTGAAATTCAGTTGGTTCATCAGAGATTCCACAGTGCTTTTCTTTTGATGTGAACAATTGAAGCAAGTGACTGAAGCAAATATCATTGGGATCTCTTTTAGAAACTCTTTCCACTGTTCTGGCTTGGGAATCTGCGGAGAGAGTGGCTTAATATTTCCACGCACCCACTGTACTCCAATTGTGTAAACATTTTACAGGAGGCTAAGTGGCCCCTTCTTGGTTGTCCCTTCCACTTTGTCTCTTCCAGTTGCAGGGTGGGGGAGGAGACCTCCCCAGCTTAACACATGGTGGGGTGAGAATGGAAAAATAGGGGGGGAGGGGAAAAAGAAGAAGACCCTGATCGAAATGAATGGGGGGGGTGAATGTCTGGCCCTCTGAGGTTTAGAAGGTATGTGTGCCCACCATATCTTTTACGTTGGCCAAAAAACAATCCACATTCCTGTGCCTTCAGAGATGGACTTGTGTCATGCATCTTTTTTTGCACCAGCAATAATTGAACAAAAAAGGGGGCTGAAACAGCTGTGCCACGTGGAAGGTTGTGTTTACTGCTGTTCAGGTCAACTTGTTAAGAAGCATATTGACAAGCTGAAGCATCTCCAGGGGAGGGGGGGTGACCAAACTCTTTGACAGGATCTGGAAGCTCTGCTCTATCAGAGTTGGCTTAGGGAGCTGGGTATGTTTTAGCTGGAGAAGAGGCGGTTAAGATGTGATTGATAGTCCATGTTCCAATATTTGAAGGGATGTCATATGAGGATGGAACAAGCTTCTTTTCTGCTGCTTCAGAGACTAGGACACGGAAGCAATGGATTCAAACTACAGGGAAAGAGATTCAACTAAATATTAGGAAAACTTCTTGACAGTAGGAGCTCTTCGACAGTGGAAACACTGCTACCTTGGAAAGTGGTGGAGTCGCCTTCTTTGGATGTTTTTTAAACAGAGTTGGATGGCCCCATCTGTCAGGAGAGTAGTACTTTTGATTGTTTAACAGTCCACAGGCAGAATGGTGTTGGATGGATAGCACTTGTGGTCTCTTCAGCGGCTCTGTTCTGTGCGTTTCCAATGGACTATTGGCTCCCCTCGTGATGAGAGATCTCCAACTACCCCTGTCATAACAGCCCTGATCAGGTCTTGCAGACTCATGTTGTGTTTCCTTGATTGAGTTTACCACCTGTAAATGTGAATTCCTCTTTTCCTGTTGCCTTCTACCTTTTCAACCATTATTGTTCTTTGTAGGAGTCTGCCTTTCATGCTATGGCCAAAGTACGACAGTCTCAGTTAGTCATCTTGGCTTCTTAGTGAGAGTTTTGGAGAAGAAATGACTTTGATTTTCCTACATGTGGACTCACCCATTCAACAGTTGATTCCATGCGATCTGATCCTAGGGGACAAAACCAACAAGATTCCAGCCAACCAGTTAGATGCTAGATAGACAGGAATTAGGAGAGGGTTGCCCTGAGTTACCTGCAGCGCCCCCATGAATGTTATGTGTGGCCTTGGCACCTCCAGAATCTCCAGACAAATCTGCCGCCCTCAAAAAAGAAAAGCAAATTGCTTGTGCATGTAAGCCTTCAGATGCAACCAATGTACCTTTACATAGGTTGCAAGGTTTTTTCCTTTATACATCAGGAAATACCCTATTTGAGAAACCAGACGTGGATCTCGGGGACTTTGGGAGTGGAATCCAGAGTAGCCATGTTCGTCTGTAGAATCAGTATGAGAGGAGATTCTTATTTTGTAAGCACCTTTGAGACTAACTTTGGGATGGGTTATTCTATTTGTCAATAGCCCATGACGCCTTCAGAGCAAAAAGTGGGTCCTCATAGACTGGGGCAGTTGCCTATCCATGCTATTCAGGATGCTACTGACCTTCATTGACCAGATCTTCGGCAAAGCTGCGGCTGATAGTCGGGAGTTGGAAGTTCAAAAAGTAAACTTTTCATTAAACATGGTTTGGAGCCCCAAATTCCGCTTCTGTGGAATTCAGCTTCTGTTTCTTTTTAAAAAACAAAGGGTTTTTTGCAGAAATGGGAGGAAAGACAATTCTTGATTGCAGGCTCCCAGCCTGGACCAAGAATCGGTGTCTGCTGAGAGCTAGTGCCTCACCAGCTTGTTGGCTGATCCTTCTATGGAGGAGAGCCAGGGCGCTGTGGGGAGACCAAGACGCTTTGGGTGGAGATGGCTGTGGTCCAGTTCAGGCTCAGGGCTTGCTAGTGGCCCTTGCTTTTCTGAGGTCAGTTGCCTGATCTGCATAATAATCAATTTCAGAAGGATGAAAGGGTTTGCTATGCATTGCAAAGCACTTTGCTGTTGCATAATTGCAGTAAGAAGGGGCGGGAAAATGCCTCCCTTTCCTCTGCCAGCTTGCCAGTTCTTCTGAGGTTTTTATAGAGGAAGCCGCATTGATCTTGCTTAGTTCTCGGATCGGGGAGTTTGTCTTCAGTTGGTCCACCACACCCATGGCTTCAGATTAGTTGGCATTTCTCTAGGACAAAGTTGGGAAAACTTTGGTCCTCAAATCCCCCATGACTGTTTACTCTCATGAGCCCTTCTCAGGGCACGTTGGGTGGGGCTGTGATCTGATTGGGAACTAGAGTCTGTTGGAGTATTAGCATCAGTGCTGTTTTGTAAATTGTATGTTTTCTTTGCTGGAGAAGGGGCATGTCTTACGCAGGAACACTTATGTATATATCTATGGTCATTGGTCAGTGTTGCTTGATGATAGGTCTACTTCTCATCCGCCTCCCTCTTCTGGGCTCTTCCTCTCCCTCTCTCGCTCTGCCCAGCTGGATGCCAGAAACTAGGTTGTGCTGCTGAAGATGTTTCTTCTTTTTACTAACACCATGAGAGTCAGCTCTAGGACGCTTCTACAAGTATATTTTCTCAAATGATAGTACTTTTTGTGGAACCTGATGTAGCCAAACGAATACGTTTCTTTTTACCTACCAATGTATCCAGTATTTACCAGAATTCTCACTCCAGTAGATTCTTACCAAATACCGTGGTGTTACCCTTGTGCTGTTGGTGATCGCTACTTGCTTACACTTTCTTAACCAAAACAACCAAAACCATAATCAATTTTCTAACAGAGTCAAACATCAGGAACATAATTCCCAACTAGAGGGCACTGGGTGTTGTGAATTTCAATTCTCGACGTTGCCAGCCAGCTACAGCCAGTCCTGTGAGGGGATTCTGTGGCGTTCGAATGTTACAAAACCCCCAGCCTTCCCTGCTTGGAACGGAAACGTAACCTTTGTCTGCTCTAGATCTAGAAAGTTCTCACTCTAGCCCTTTAGCAATGTTGTTACTTGCCATCATTGTCAACATCAGTTTATGTGACCCTAAGCGTAAAGGGAAAGCCAGCATGGCATCTGGATTGTGCATTGGACATGACTCTGTAGACCCCGGTTATCGTTCCCTGCAGGCTAGGACACCCATGGAGTAACCTTGGACAAGCCACATCTCTCCGCCTCAGGGGACACAAGGACAGAAAGATGTTTGCATTTGCTTCTCTGAGGAGAGCAGCAACTTGCCCAAGATTACCCGTGGGTTTCGTTGCCCCAGTGGGGAACCAATATCCTGTCTCCGGGCGACATAGTCTCCACCACTCAAACCCATTACGATATGCTGACTCTCCCGCTTTGTCTGGTGGTTGGTGCCTTTCAAGTTATTTCTGGACCTATGGCGACCCTAAGGCAACCTATGCATGGAGTTTCTTTTCAAGTTTGTTCAGAGGAGGTTTGGTTTGCCATTGCCTTCTGCGGCTGGAAGAGTGTGTGACCGGCCCAAGTTTACCCATAACCCCCCCAGACTGCTGTTGTGCTGTACGTGGTGACTCCGAAATGCTCTCTTTCAAAAGTACTCTCCTCTTCCCACTGGATGCTTTAACCATTCACCTGCCCCAGGCTCTTTAACCATGGTGAGTATGCCAGTTAACAGTTAAGAGCGGGAAAGGGAAATGAATGACTACATGTAGAAGCAATGGTGTTAATGTAGTTCTTACCATGATATAGACTGGAATCACAATAGGATGAGGAGGAATGAGGGGAAGGCGTATGATTTCCTGAAGCCTATGCCATTGACACACTGGAAGAGTTAGTGGCAAACTCTCTTAAGCTAGCTAACGGTGTGCTCTGACAATTCACACCTCAGTCCTGCTTGTTTGCTCGCTCCCGAGGGTTGTGACTGTTGTGATAAAAATCAGGAGGGCTCTTCTTTTCATCTTAAATTTGGCTGCGCTGCAAGGACCTTTCATTTCATTTCTGGATGACTGGGACCAGAGAATGCTGGATTTACGGCTGCAAAGAGATAGCTCAGAATGAACTGATTTAATGTCCTGCTAGTTAACCACAGACACTGGACGCGTTGCCGCTTAATATGGAAAACTCTCGAAGGAAAAAAGACTCTCTCCGTTGTTTTGTTTTGTTTCTACGTATGCAGTGGGATTTCTTTTCTTTGTTTAAACTTGTGTTGCTTAAAAATGCCCTGGAATAAATACATTCTCTGTCATATTTTCTATTTCGAAACTAGGGCCGCGGCACTAAATCACAAAGATATTCTAAAGTGATAGGTTTGTAGGTATAAATTACATTGAAATTCCTTAGAAATGATTTCAAAGGAACTGGTTGGGGGTCTTTTAGTCAATGATGGACACTTCGAGGCTTCAGATACTGTTGGATTGCAGATCCCCTTTAATCTTCAATCATTTTACTGTGCTGTTAGGGCTTTGGTGGGAATGTAGTCCATTAGCACTCAGCGAGCAACTCGTTTCCCATCCCTCTTTGTGGTCTACACCCACAGGGTGAGCTGTGAGATATTGTATGTAGTGCAAGCTTTGTGAACTGACTGGGGGTGCTCCAATCTGAACATGGGAAGAAGTTGTTCTAGCTGAGATCTGATGCCTCGCTAGTCCGACCCTGTTTACACAATGGCCACCCAGTTCCTATGAATTCCTTTAAACGGTTGCAAAGCTTAATAAGCTCCCTTGCTTGACTCTCCTGCATGGTAGGCAGAGACACAAGCCCTCTGGTTACTGGAGAGAATGCTGTGTTGTGATAACCAGTGAAACATGGTTGTAAATAATTTGCCCATTGGACTATGTCTCTGGAGACCAGGGTTTGTGCCCATCTTGGACACGTACCTTGTTCTCAGTTTAGAGGCCCGGAGAGAGGCAAAACCCCTCCAACCAGATTTCCACGAAACCACTGTGACAGGTTTGCCTGTGTGTAGTGCCTTCAAATCTCCTGTCAATTTATGGCGGCCCTATTGGTTTCACCGGGTTTTCTTAGACACCGAATATTCAACAGGTGGTTTTTGTCAGTTCCTCTGAAATTAAATACACCACCTGGTCTTCATTGGTTGTCTCCCCTCTAAGTGCTCTAACTGGGCTAGTCCGCTAGCTCCACAGATCAGATGGATCGGTCAACTTTTAGAGTCACCTACTCGGAAGCAAAGCTGAGACACCACTTACAACAGCCAGTATGTCTGTATATATGTATGTGTATCATGTATAAAGCCTTCCTTACTAGTACTATTGTATCCTGCTTGGGCCAGGGGGTTGCCGCGCTACACCTCTATGATTCTATTCATTCTCATATCCGTGATGGCCCCCCTCCTTGCAAATGTTTAATCAGTTTTCATCTTTAACAAGACCGTCCCAATGTCAGCTTCATATTTCTAGTAGTCCAGTGGACCCTTACTATTAGGAAGATTATACTAATGGGGTTTGGTTCCAAGATCCCCATGGATAACAAAATCAGTGGATGTTCAAGTTCATTAAAAATAATGACATTAGGCAAAATGTGTCCCTTATAAAAAAATGGAAGGAAACTCAAGGTTTTGATATTTGGAACTGAAATTTATACTTTTTTTGAACATTTTCAACCGTGGATGCTTGAATCCATGTATAAAAAATCTGTGTTAAGAAGGGCTGACTATAGTAAATTCCAAAGTCAAGTTCCACAGTTTCAGCTTGTTTTTTGGTGTGAGGACTATTTCCTTTTGCCTTAGTTTCTCCACATTCAGCCAACAGATGATTTGGCTTTCTCACTGAAAAATTGTGATCGTTTCCTTTCACATAGCAGAAGAACTAAAAAGGATATCAGCACTGCAATATAAGTCTTAGACACCCAACTCTCATTCTGTCTGAGCTGTTTCACATGCGTATTGCCAGAAAGGAGGATCAACCCATTGCCAGTCCGGACCTAAGATACGAGCTTTTACATCAGCTTGTCTGGAATATTTCGTTGGGCCATCCTACATAGCCAGGTAGTGTTGTGTGTACATGTACCGTTTCGATACAGGTGGGGATATAAACATTTTAATAATCTATATCTACTCGACATAGTCAACTTCATGTAAAGTCAAGGGCAGGTTTAGGGCCAAAAATTAGGGCTTTTGATTGACTGTGAATAAGTTGAAGGTAAAACTTGGGGATTAACAAAGGATCTAACGAAAGACGCAAAGAACACCAACCGGGCAACACAATTACAAAATTCCGCACATATCACAATTTTTGTCGTACGCTATTAAGGCGGGATGGAATGAAGAAAGTAGAGGGTTTTCAGTTACTTCCAGGACAGATTGGACTCTCACTTTCACCATGTTGGACACCTGGCTGATGCTTCCAAGTAGACACAAGTGAACATGAGTCAACGTGCGAGCGGCAGCTAAAAATGCCAATGCGAGTTTCGGGTTTTCGGCTGCATTAACTAGAAGTATAGTGTCTAGATCAACGGGAAGTCATAGTGCCACTCTGTTCTGCTCTGGTCATGTCCCACCTGGAATATTGCGTCCCAATTCCGGAACCACTTTACAAAGGATGTTCGAAAAACTGTAGCGTGTCAAAAGGAGGGCGGCTAAAATGGTTGAAAGGTCTGAAAACATGGTCCTATGAGGACACTTCGGGAGCTGGGACTATTAGCGGAGAAGAGAAGGTTAAGAGTGATATAATAGCCATTTACATATTTGAAGGGATGTCATATAGGAGGGAGCAAAGCTTGTTTTCTGCTGCTCCAGCAAACCGGACCCGAACAATGGCGTGGGAAGCTCCAGGAAATGAGATTCCAGCTCAACATTAGGAGGGAACTTCCGGACAGTAAGAGCTGTTCCACAGTGAACCACACCCTTCCCGAGTGTGGTTGCGTCCCTCCTTAGAGGTCTTCACACAGAGGCTGGATGGCCATTGTCGGGCTGCTTGGATGAGAGTTCCTGCAGGCAGAATGGGGTTGGACTGGCTGGCCCTTGCGGTCTCTTCCAAACTCTATGATTCTATGCTTCTAAGGGTATGGTTCCTTTTGATATAGGAGTTCAATGCCCTACTTACCTTAACCTGTGGATAAGTCAACCTGAGTTATTTTGGGTCAGTTTGACTATAAGTTTTAGACTTATACCTTGAGTATATACAGTAAATAATAAATAAAAATACGGTGTGTGGTCTCAAACAGAGCTTGGAAAAAATTATTCTCCTGTCATTTTGCTGGACAGTTTTGGAGTTGTAATCTTTGTAATGTTATGTATGGTCCAAAGGCCAATTGCCCAAGGCCCATTTGCAAGCTTGTTTCAAACAGATCAGTCCTTTCCTCCTTGTGCTCTGTGGAATGAGAGCCGGGCCAGATAACTGGGTGGTTTGTACTGGGAGAAGTGGCCACAGCAATGCAGGGGAAACATAGGCGGTGGGGGACTGCAATCCTAGAAGAACTGTGTTGAGGTAGTGGCGGCTCTGAGGAGAAAAAAAAAGGCTATGACACCAGTCCACATGAAGGAAGTTGGGCATTAGAGAAAATGGGCTTTGCTACAGTCTGGAAGGTCTTTTCTTGCCTTCATCACTCTTGTTGTGTGGATTCCTGGAAACACTTCATACTGGGCATAGGGCACGGCAGGATTCTTCTCCTCGGAGTATTAAACAGTTGCCCTCAGTCTTTTTCAAAGGGCATCTGTAGAACCTAGATACGAACTGCGAAAGAAAGTTGTGACCTAAGCTTTTTAATTTGGTTGTATTCACTCACAACATGGAGTCCTTCCTGAGCCAAACCAGTATTTTCCATGCATCTGAGTGAGATAGATCACATCTATAAAAGTTTATGCTACAACTTCTTTTGTATAGTTAATTTCAAAGGTGCTACAAGAGCCCTTTGCCTACTATATTCCAGAGTAAGTAATAGGCTGTGTCTCTGACAATTTAGTCTTTTATTTCTGAAGCCTGGAAACGGTAGTGGTATTTCACGATCCAGGAAGTAGGGTGGGTGAGGCATGGTGCCATACGTGCTGCCCTAAATCTATGGCGTTTTAGCGAACACTTCCTTGCAAAGCCTTTGGCCACTTATTTTAATTTTAATTTTTCTTTATTTCAATTTCACCAAGCATACTAAATAAGCAACAACAACAAAATGTGTACGTAACAGGCTTAGGATAGCGATTACAGAAAACACAATATGACGGATGAGGGACTCTTAACAGAGAATTCTATTATGGTAGTTATCTGGATGGCATTGTTTCCTCTTAAGTGAAATCAAAGTTCACCGCGTGGGCGCTTTCGCGATGGGGTGAGTTCAATAAGTGTCTCCATGGTAAGAGAGAGGGGTAGCGGTCAGGTAACATAATCAATATTCTTTTAATTTTAAATATTTGAAAATGATGTCATGTTGAGAGGGGCAAGCTGTTTCTGCTTCCAGAGAACAGGACCCGGAACAATGGGCTGCAAGCTACAGGAAAAGATAATCCACCTCACATTAGGAGGAACTTCCTGACAGTTAAGGGATGTTTGACAGATGCGAAAACACAAATCCTTCTCGGAGTGTCAGTGGAGTCTCCCTCCTTGGTGGTATTCAAACTGGAGGCTGGTGTCATCTGTCGGGGATTGCTTTGATTTGGATTTCCTGCAATGGCAGGGGGTTTGGACTGGATGGCCTTTGCGGTCTCTTCAACTCTACGATCTTATGATCTATGAATAAAGTTTACCAGTCTTTATTAAAAGGAGTGTGATTTCTTTTGTTCATTATAAGAATGATGGTGTAGGACAGTTTTTCAACTAAAAACCATGTACTCAAGAGTTAAATATTCCTGTTTCCAGTGGCAGCTATTTCAGTTTTTGCAAGCGCCAGAAAGAAGGCGTAAGATTCTATGCTCTGTTTTCTTCGTATAAATGGAAGTAACGAAGTACGGACAAAAATGGATGGTTTTGTTTGGTGATTTTAGGAGATCTTGGTTTTTGACTGCTGTCTAAATTTTTTTAATTTAGGACATTCTATCCAATTATGGCAATAAGAGCAGTCTGTTTGCAAACCCTTTTGCAAACAGATATGTGGGCATTTGGGCTTTCTTGATACTGGTTGGGGAGTTAAAAAAACCATTTATGAATTGTTTTAAGTATTCCATCTCTTGTGTTGTGTTAGCTTGTCTGGACTTATCAGGGAGAAAGGACCAAATATGGAACCAGTTTGGTCAGGGCCAATGTGCATCCCAAGGTCATCTGCCAAAGTCTGGAAACAGGCTGTTCCCATATGTGGTATTCTAATATTCTATTACAATGCAGCTCTCCTTTACTTGTGGTGATTGTCAGTGCGTTAGAGACTCATAGGGAGGATAGTGAATTGGGAATTTCTCCTTTGCTGTCCAGTGGGTGGCAACAAGAGTAGACTTGGTGGATTTGAAACCATGTGTTTTAATACCGTATGTTGCAATAGAATGGAGAATTCTTTAGTTTTATGTTTCCACATAAATAGTTCTTGGTGTGGTATAGTCCTTGATCTCTCCATTCTTTGAATGATTAATTTATCTGGCTTATGAAAACTTGATATATAAGAAAGGCCTCAAAGCGGAAGGGATCAAGGGCCAGACATGCTCCAGTTTCCATATAGTTATGAGTTGACCGAGAAATGTGCTTTGTTAGTAAAATGTTCGTGATTGAGATTGTTGAGGAGATGAAGTAAAATTCTGGCAAGGACTTTGTCTCTGCCTGACCCATCTGGATGAGACTTCTTAGACGTATTGTCAATGCTTCCCTTGGGGAGGGTCATATACCATCCACTTTGAAAGAAGCGAACGTTAGACCGCTCTTGAAAAAACCCTCCCTGGACCCCCTGGAGATGAAAAATTATAGGCCTGTTTCTCATCTGCCATTTCTGAGCAAGGTGATCGAGAGGGCAGCTGCTCTTCAGCTCCAAATGGTCTTGGATGAAGCTGATTTTCTTGATCCATTTCAAACGGGCTTCAGGACGGGGTATGGGGTGGAGACTGCCATGGTCGCTTTAACTGATGACCTTCGTCTAGCCATCGACAGAGGGAGCGTGACCCTGTTGGTGTTGCTGGACCTCTCAGCAGCATTTGATATAGTAGATCACGATATCCTTCTGGAGCACCTGAGAGAGTTAGGAATTGGTGGCACTGCTTTGCAATGGTTCTGCTCCTTCCTCTCAGGCAGGTTCAAGAGGGTGATGCTTGGGGACAGTCGCTCTTCAAAAACAGAGCTTAATTGTGGTGTCCCTCATGGCGCCATCCTGTCCCCGATGCTATTTAACATCTATATGAAGCTGCTGGAAGAAATCATCCGTGGATATGGGGCTGGGTGTTATCAATATGCTGATGACACCCAAATATATTTCTCCATGTCCCGGTCATCAGCGACAACGACAGATGGCATCTCTCCCCTCAACCAATGTCTTCAGGCAGTAATGGATTGGATGAGGGAAAACAACCTCAGGTTGAATCCAGACAAAACGGTGGTACTTACGGTAGGGGCCCCCAAACCAGGGATTGGGCTGCAACCTCTATTCCTAGAGGGGCTCACGCTCTCCTCGAAGGACTGTGTTCGCAGTCTGGGGTGCTTCTTGACCCGTCGCTTCAGATCAGGAATCAGGTGAATGCGACAGTCAATAGCGCCTGTTATCAGCTTCGGCTGATACGCCAGCTGCGCCCTTTCCTGGAACAGGGTGACCTCGAAACTGTAGTACATGCACTGGTAACCTCAAGACTTGATTTTTGCAATGCACTCTATGTGGAGCTACCCTTGTGCCCAGTCCGGAAACTCCAGCTGGTACAGAATATGGCAGCCAGGTTGGTCACAGGAACAGCAAGGAGTGACCATATAACACCAATATTGAAGTCACTCCACTGGCTGCCTATCAGTTTCCGGGCACTTTACAAGGTGTTGGTTATCACCTTTAAAGCCCTAAATGGCTTGGGCCCAACCTAACTAAGGGATCGCCTGCTTCCATATAATCCGCCCCGTACACTCAGGTCCTCTGGGAGGAATTTATTACAGCCCCTAAAGACCAGGTTGACGGCGACCTCCCAGAGGACATTCTCTGCAGCCGCTCCCAACTTATGGAATGGCCTGCTGGACGAGATCCATCAAATTACCAGTCTAGAGAGCTTTAAAGGGGCCATTAAGACCTTCCCGGAATAAAATGCTCAGCCACAAATAAGACTTCCCATCCAGTGAACTCTGCCCGTGATGATTTTTATTTAGCATAGTCAGTTTTAATATGTAGTCTTTAATCTTACATTGTTTAATCTTGTTTTAAGCGGGGGAGCATCGGCAACAAAACCTATTTCGCCTCATTAAAATTTCTGCCCTTTCAGAGGGGTCCTTTTCATACCTAGTTCCGAGTAAGCTTTGCTGCTGAGCTTTTCCGATTGTGCCCAACGGCCAGTTATGTAATTGGGTCTGACTTACACAATGCTACTCTTGGCTGTGGGCCCTTCACTCCCAAAGAGACAAATCCTCTATTCTAGATGTTTCTTGACCTCACCCAAATATACCTGTTGGAGCCTGTAATCATATTCTTGTAAACTAGATTGTGGTTCTCTGATTATTTCTGGAGGGTGAATTCACGGGATTTTTTACAAGGGCCACTAATGGGTTTTTCCAAAAAAGTAGCATCATCATCAAGAAGAATGTAACGACTAGGTAGAACGTTGGTCCTGGATGTGGTTGGGTGGGCCACCAGCTGGCATATGTTCAACTGACGAACATCAAGATGTCAAGTCAAAAACCTACTTTTGGTATGACAGAGAATTAATAATACGAATATTTTATTTTTTTATAATCAGATTTAATAATAATAAACCAATATATTGCTGTGCCACATTAGCAGACTTTTTCTGTAGCAGCACTCAACCATGGCTATCCCTGCCAGGGGAATTAGGTTGGTTTTATCTGTTCGAGCTTCCAATGGACATTTTAAAGAGGCAGTGTGCACATGTCCCTTAATATTGAAACTACTCTGTATTACTAAATTAGTTTTTAAATTAGATTTAAGGATTCCTGCACGCCGGGGCCCTGATGTCTCAATCCAACTTGATGACCCTTGTTGGGTCTTCCAACCCTATGTTTCTTATGATTATTTTTAGTTCATTTGATTTGCTTTAACAGTTTTTTATCTCTTGTATTGTCTTAAACATTTTACCTGTTGTGAATCACCCTTTGGGCCCCTGCTGCACTCGGAGTAATACCTAACTAGTTGAAAGCACTTAGTAAGTAGGTGGGAGTGTCAACCTCCCTGCTAGTTACGTCAGGGAACTTCTCAGTTGTTTTCCTACCTTGTTGGTCTCCCTCTAGGCCAGAACAACTAACGCCAGCTTTGAGTGGACAGATTGGCTTGCGAGGAAAGAGTTAAAACATCCTGCCTTCCTGCTTTAACGTGCCCTCCTGCACTTGTTGTTTTGTTTAACCTACAAACGCCTTTTTTTTTTTTTTGAGGGTGATTGGGTAGGGAGAGGAAAATCCTTGCTGTGACCCCACCATGTTCAATGCTTTGGCTTCGGTGATCCTAGCAGTTGAGAGGCTTGGAGGCAGATAAACTTTAGTTTGCTGGTGCATTCAAAGATGCAAGCATCCTTTGCCGCTCCCCTTTAACCACAGAATTGGAAACCGGATCAACTAGTAGTTACACCTTTGGTTTGAAAGAACGTATAAAACCATAGCTTATAGACCAGATTTTAACAGTAACCTGCAGGGAAGGGAAACTTACGATGGAAAACTGGGAGGCTATGGAATTACCACATGTGTACTAGACAGAAGCATGGGTAGTATACTAAGCTTAGTTGCCAATGACTGAAATTGTGAAGTTTACAGGAACTCAAGGCGAGTTGTGTGTGCTCTCTTCCAAACACCCTCTTTTTGACTGCTTGGTTTCTGCACCTCCTCTCCTGTGGAAGTGTACTGCTGGGAGCAGTGATATTGTGCAGCTTCAGCCCCCCCCCCCCCCCCCCCGCCCCCCCCCCCCCTAGCTATTTTCGGACTTCCTGACCTGATCCCAGTTAAGTTGAGGAAGCCTGCTCTCCCTCCTTCTCTCTTCCTGGCCAAGCCTTGTCAAAGCTTTTCGTTTTGCAAATAGGAGGAATAGCTAATACTCCAGAGGAACCGCGATCAAAATTCAAAATGCCCTGAATTAGCCTAGAAAGCTGTGCCACAGCTAACAGAATGAACTTCAACAGTGCAGAAACCCAAAATGTCAGGTACTGCACTTAGGGCAAAAAAATGGAAATGCACAGATATTGATGGGGGAACACCTGGCTTAACGAGGGACACAGTGAAAGGGATCTGGAGTCCCGTAGACCACAAGTGAAACAGAGTCAAACAGGAGATGCTGCAGTAACAAGAGCCAATGTCGATTTATGCTGCATCAATAGAATTAAGTGTCTAATCAAGGGAAGTAAAAAACATAAAAGTGCCACTATTTTCTGCTCTGTCAGGTCCCACTGAAATATGGTCCATTCCGGCACCACAAATTTAAAAAAGATGTTGAAAATATGTAAATCGTAAAATTAAATCCTGGAACGTGAAGAGTTAAGGAGGTGATATGATAGACCTGTTTTAAATATTTGAAGGAGTCCATATTGAAGGGAGCAAGCTTGTTTTCTGCTGCTCCAGAGAAGGACCCGGACAATGGATGCAAGCTCAGGAAAGAGATTCCACTAACATTAGAGGAATTCCTGACAGTTAAGGGCTGTTCGACAATGGAACACACCCTAGGAGGTAGTGGAGTCTCCCTTCTCTTGGAGGTCTTAAACAGAGGCTGGATGGCATCTGTTCGGGATGCTTTGATTGGTTTCCTGCATGGCAAGGGGGTTGGACTGGATGCCCTGTGGTCTCTTTCCAACTTATGATTCTATGATTCTATGAAAATGTGGAACTGCATGGTAGCAAGGCGGCCGCAGACCCTCAAAGAGCTGCACCCTTGGAAGTCCATATTTTGTAACGATGATAGAACTAATACCTTGCACAATCATGCCGTTCATCTATTGAATGTGGAAGGTCTTCACATCAGCCCAGCAATTTCCAGTTTAAAAAACAACGGCAAGGTCCATGGGTGATGAGAAAAGAATTGATTCTCATCTGAAAATTCTGCCAGACCACCACTCTTCAGATTAGCCAATGTGAGAGCAATGAGCGAGGTGACCTGAGAGGCAGCTTTGTCAGAAGCTTTTTGGACAGTAATGCCCAGACTCCCCAGACAGCATGGCGTTGTTTGAGTATTGTAGTCCAACGATAAGACGACTTTTTCAGTTTCTGGCTGCACGTGCATGGTAGGTTGGGCTGGGCAAACTGCATGAAGAGAGGAAAACTATTTTTCATCCTTGCTTCCTTCCATGGGCTACTCTTCCCCCCGCCACACCACAAAAACTGGTGTCACTTCTTGTCACTGTTTAGAAGGAAAATGGAGAGAAACAAAATATTGTGAGGTGGGGATTCTGTATGTGTATGTAGGTTTTGGGTTTTTTGTTTGTTTTTTGCATGCATCAATTAGGGGAATATTGCATGCAGTTTTCAGGCATGACAGTTAACATTGAGGACATTGCGGGGACTGGATTGGCGGGCTTCAGGAGGATGGGCTATACATTTTTCACATTCTGATGCCGATTGTGGTTTGTTTATAATGTTCTGTTGAATCTGCGTCCCTCTTAGTGAACTAGTTCTGTCTCTTCCATTCCTATCTGGTTATTTTTTGTACAGCATGCAAGAAACCGTGTTTGAAAAGAAGTGGATAAGAAAATTGAGTGTTACAGAGCAGGAGTCTTGAGGGAAGTTGGAGACCCAACTCATTAGTCATGTTTTACCACTGGCGTCCTGCTCAAGCTCTGATCTCCTGGAATGGGCCCATCATCCCGGACGCAGTGTATGTTCTGTTCCCGAAACTGCTCCCACCTGGCTGGCTGTGCTCAGTTTTGCCAAGCTTGGGGACTCAGTTATTCATTCTGCTCTTTATTGCCACTTAGCAATTTTGATTTAATTAAGGCCTTTCCAAGCCTTTGTGCCATTGTTATTTGGTATCAGTTTTACCTTCTCATTGTCCTCCCCTGCCATATGAAGGACTTTCTTAACTGAAAAACTCAGGCTGAATTCTTTTTAAAAAAGGTACCTGAATAAATTTTCTGCTGGAATTTGCCCCACCAGTAAAGCCTCTTTATGGGTTGGTTTTTGCTTCTTTTCTTCTTCTTTTTTTTTTTTTTTTTTTTGGTTTGTTTCGCTTCCTCAGCCTAAGCAGAGCAGCCTGTTTGGGGAAGTGTAATGGATTGTTACAGAGGCTCAAGAATTTGGTTCCTGTTTTTCTGCACCACCGTAAACACTGCTACAGACTGCAAATCCGATCCGCCTCAAGGGCCGCCAATTCCATCCTCAGACATGGCCTGTTGCATGAAAAAAAAGCCTCTTTTGGCCCACATTTGGCACTTCCAGGGCTAATGATGAACCCTAAATTTCCCCCAGAGCAACTTCCTTTTTCCTGTTAACATTTTTGTTGTTACCATTCCTTATGTTCGACTCCACCTTGAAGGTGACCCTGTTGCAGGGTTTCCTGACCAAAGATTTATTTAGAGACAGTTCCTTACCTTGGTTGAGTGGTCCGAGTCGCCTTGCGTAAAAGTCCCCAATGGATTTCCATGCCCAGCAGGAATTCCAAACCCTGGTCTCCCAGGTTCCTAGTCCTAGGTAATCATAATCGTAATTTAACTGTGTATTAAGTGTGGCGGCGGCGCGGGGGGCCCCCCGTTACCTACAGTTTCATTCCTCAGCAAAAAAAAAAAACAAAAAAAAGAAATGATGACTAATTCATACATGTCATTAATTTGTATTTGGGTGTGCTTTCCAGTAGAAAGCTCAATGCAAAACTCTCCTCTTGCGCTTTCTCTTGTGGGCAAATACCTTTTCTTCCGTCAGGTCTCCAGCAAGTTTGGGTGAAAACGGACTCATAAATCCTAGCGTTGGAAGGAGATCCCAAGAGGCCCTCCTGTCCAACTCCTTCTGTTTGTGTAGAAGGACACCATCAAAGCCCACCGTAAAAGATGGCCATCTAGCCCTTTGTTTCATGACCTCCACGAAGGCGGGCCTTCACACCACTTTGGCGGAGTGGTACCCCTGTCAAACCGCGCTTCCCATCAGACGTTCTTCCTATGTTGAAGTGGAATCTGTTTTTCTGGAGTTTGAAGCCTTGTGGGGCTTATCTTGTCTCTGGATCGTGGCAACACCCGCCTCTTCCTCTTTAATGCTGGACATCCCTTCAAATATTAAACATGAACTAATCCTGTCCCTCTTACCTTCTTTTCATCATACTCAACATTCCATGTCCCTCTGCTGCTCCTCCTCCTCTCTTTTTCCATCCCGCAGTGCGCTTCTCAATCGATCCAGCCCACTCGCTGAGAGCGATTTGTTTTGAGGAGTCAGCTGGGAGAGAGATGTAAGTGAGAGCCGACTGAAGAGACTTTGAGCGAGTGACGCCAGGACGTTCGAGCGATACGACGGATGGGAGGAGCGCTATAGCCTTTTTGTGACACGTCCAAGGTGAAATTTTTGTTTTTTCAGACAGCAGTATAATGCTTTGGATGAAAAGAAAGGTTCTTTAATATTTTTTTTAAAAAGAGGGCGGGGGGGGGGGGGTGGGGAGGTGGGGAAAGGATAGTTCATGTTTAATATTTGAAGGATGTCACATTAAAGATTGGAAGAGGCTGTTTCCACGGATCCAGAGACACGGATAAGGCAACATGGCTTCAACTCCAAGAAAACAGATTCCACTTCAACATTAGGAAGAACTTCTTGATGGGTAAGCGCTGTTGACAGTGTACACCACTCTCCAAAGTGTAGTGAAGTCCTCCTTCTTTGGAGGTCAATTAAAACAAAGGCTAGATGGCCCATCTTTTCGTATGCGTCTGCTGTTTTATGGTGTCTTCTCACAAAAACAGAATATGAGGTTTGGAACAGGATGGCTCTTGGGATCTCTTCCACTCTAGTATTTTATGATCCATTTTTCACCAGTAAACTGCTGGCGCCCTCCTGAATACCAATGGTATTTGCCCAATAGAAAGGCTCACGAGGAGCGTTTGCAGTTGAGCTTTCTACTGGAACGCACATCCCAAATAACAACATTAATGGACATGTATGAATTAAATCATCATTCGTTTCTGAGGAATGAAACTGTAGGTAACTGGGGCCCCCCGCGCCGCCGCCACACTTAATACACAGTTAAATTACTATTTTCTTCCTAGGACTAGGACTCCTGGGAGACCAGTGTTTGCTTCCTTGCTGGCCCCATGGACAAATATCCATGGTGGACTTCTACGCCCGTCAGACTCTGACACCCTCAACAAAGTAAGGCAATGTCTCTAATAAATCTTGTTCAGGGGAAAACCCTGCCCACAGGGTCTAACCTTCCATGTGAGTCGAACATGAAGGACTGTAAAACACCAACAATGGTACCAGGAACCAGGACGTTTGCTCTGGGGGGAAAAATTAGGGTTCAGTCAGTTTAGACCTGGAATTAGCCAATTTGGCAAACAAAAGATGCTTTTTTCATGCACCAGGCATGTCTGAGGATGGAATTGGCGCCTTGAGGGCGGATCGGGCTTGCAGTATGTATCAGGTTTACGTGGTGCAGAGAGAAAAACAGGAACCACAATCTCGAGCTCTGTAAAATCCATACACTCCCAAACAGGTTACCTGCTTAGGCAGGAAAGCAAAACAATAACCAAAAAAAAAAAAAAAAAAAAGAAAAAAGAAAAGAAACAAAAACCAACCATAAAAGCTTTACTGTGGTAAACCAGCAGAAGAATTATTCCTGAGCCTTTAAAAAAAAATTCAGCCGTAGTTTTCAGTCAAAAAGCCTCCAATGGAGGCGACAAAGGAGAAGGTAAAACTATACCAAATAAATGGCACAAAGCGGAAAGCTTAATTTATTTAATTAATAGGAATGGCAATAAAAGAGCAGAAGAAATACACGAGTCCCCAAGCTTGGCAAAAACTTAGCACACAGCCAAGGTGGAAGCATTTCGGTGAACAAACAATCCACTGTTCAGGGAGGATGGGCCCATTCCAGGATCTCAAGCTTGAGCCCATACAAGCCAGAGCGGTAAACAACTAGATGATGATGGGTTCTCCATCCTTCCCTCAGACTCCTGCTATTTACCACTCAATTTCTCCACTCTTTTCAAACACTAGTTTCTTGCATGCGTAAAACAAAAAATGCAACAACATAGAATGGAAGGAGAACAGCACTAGTTCAGAATATGGACCAGATGCAACAACATTATAAACAAAACCAAAAATATCTGCATCAGAATGGAAAAATGTATAGCCCATCAACCTGAAGCACCAATCAGTCCGCAATGTCCTCAATTTATTAAATGTCTGCCTGAAAATGCATGCAAATTCCCTAATGCATGCATGCAAAAACAAAAACAAAAAACCCAAAAACCTACATAACCCTCAAATCCCCAACCCACAATATTTTGTTTCTCATCCATTTTTTCTAAAACAGTGACAATAAGAGTGTTACACAAAAGTTTTTTGTTTGTTTGCAGTTGTGAAGAGTAGACCAGAAGAAGCAATTATGAAAAAAATAGTTTCCCTCTTCATGCAGTGCCCAGCCCAACCTACAGTCACTTGCAGCCAGAAACTGAAAAATAGTCGCTTCGTTGACTACAAACTCAGAACAACGCCAGCGTCTGGGAGTCTGGCATTACTTGTCCAAAAAGCTCTGACAAAGCTGCCTCTCAGTCACCAGCTCATTTCTCTCACAATTGTCTAATCTGACTATTGGTGGTCTGGCAGAATTTCAGATGAGAAATCAAATTCTTTTTCATCATCCCCATACATTCTTTTTTTTTAAATGGAAATTGCTGGGCCGAATGTTAGACCTTCACATTCAATAAGCATGAAACTGCATGAGTGTGCAAGGTATTAGTTCTATCACTTACAAAATATGGACTTCCAAGGTGCAGCTTTCTTTGATTTTCTGACTGCGCCTTTGCTACCATGCAGTTCCAACATTCATAGAATCACAGAATCATAGAGTTGAAGAGACCACCAGGGCCATCCAGTCCAAACCCCTGCAATGCAGAAAAATCCAAATCAAAGCAATCCCGACAGATGGCATCAAGCCTCCGTTTGAAGACCTCCAAGGAGGAGACTCCACTAACTCCTAGAAGGTGCTCCATTGTCGAACAGCCCTTACTGTAAGGAAGTTCCTCCTAATAGGTGATGGAATCTCTTTCTCTTTTTGCAGCTTGCACATTGCTTCCGGTCCTAGTCTCTGTGAGCAAGCAGAAAACAAGCTTGCTCCCTCTCAATATGACATCCTTCAAATATTAAACAAGCTATCATAATCACACCTTAACCTTCAAGTTCAGTTTTTCTCAAATGTCTTTTTAATTGTGGTGCACAGAACTGGACACAATATTCCAGTGGGCATGACCAAGAGCAGAATATAGTCACTATTACTTCCCTTGATCTAGACACTAACTTCTATTGATGCAAGCCTAACATCGCAGTAGGTTGTTAGCTGCCGATTCAACTGTTGACTCATGTTCAACTTGTGGTCTACTTGGATCCTAGATCCCTTTCACGGTTGATCTTTAAGCCAAGTGTCCCATCCTATATCTGTGCATTCATTTTTTTTTTAGCCCTAAGTGCATATCCTTACATTCTCCCTGTTGAAGTTCATTCTGTTAGCTGTGGCCCAGCTTTCTATCTATCAGGTCATTTTGAATTTTGATCCTGTCCTCTGAGTATTAGATATTCCTCCTAATTTGCAAAAAGAAGAGCTTGACAAGGCTTGGCAAGGGGAAGAGAGAAAGGAGGGAGAGCATGCTTCTCAACTTAACTGGGAATCAGGTCAGGAAAGTCACAGAAAAAATAGCTAAGCCAAAAAATCAACTAGCTCCAGACAGTACAATTCACAGGGAGAGGAAGTCTGCAGAAACCAAGCATTCAAAAGAGGGTGTTGGAAGAGAGCACACACAAACTCGCCTTAGTTCCTAAACTTCAACAATTTCAGTCATGGGCAATAAGCTTAGTATACTACCCATGGCCGTCTAGTACACAGTGGTATTCCATAGCTCCAAGTATCTCAATCAGATATTTTCCCTCCTGCAGTTACTGTTAAATAGGTCTAGTAACTATGGTTATATTTCCTTTTCAAACCAAAGTTGTAAACTATAGTTTGATCTGGTTTCCAATTCTCGGTTTACAGGGAGCTGCAAAGATAGCTTGCAATCTTTGAATGCTACCAGCAACAAAGTTTATCTTCCTCCAAGCCTTCAATGCTAGGCCACCGAAGCCAAAAAGCATATGAAACATGATGGGTCAAGCATGATTCCCTCTCCTAAACCAATCCACCCATCAAAAAAAAAAAAAAAAAAAAGGCTGTTTGAGTTAAACAAAACAACAAGTGCAGGAGGCAAGGTAAAGCAGGAGCAGGGATGTTAACTCTTTCCCCAAGCCATCTGTCACAAAGCTGGCAGTTTTTCTGCCTAGAGGAGAGACCAAAAGGTAGGAAAAACAACTGAGAATTGACTAACTAGCAAGGGAAGGGTTGAACAACTCCACCTACTTACTAATTGCTTTCAATAATTTTATGTATTACCTCCTGAGTGCAGAGGGGCCAAAGGTAGAGCACAACAGGTAAATGTATTAAGATAAAAATACAGAGAAAAAACTTTTAAAAGCAAATCAAAATGAAACTAAAAAATAATCATAGAAACATATGGTTGGAAGACACCACAAGGGTCATCAAGTTGGATGAACAATAAGCCCTGCTGTGCAGGAATCCTTAAAATCTAATTATAAAAACAAGTATAATCAGAGTAGTTTCAAATATTAAGGCATTGCAACATGCATCTTTATTAAATGTCCATTGAAGCCAGAACAAAATAAAACCAACTACATATATTTTCATGGAGGGAATATTCCATGGTTTTGAGTGCTGCTACAGAAAAAGTCCTGCTAAATGTGCACAGCAAATATGGTTAATTATAAATATTTAAAAAAATTATTAAAAAAAATAAAATATCTTATTATTATTCCTGGCATACCAAAATATAGGTTTTAGACTTGACATCTTGATGTCGTCAGTTGAACAATGCATCTGTGCCACAACCCAACCACATCCAAGACCAACTTTCTACCTAGTACGTACATTCTTCTGAGATGATGCTACTTTTTTGGGAAAAAACCCATATAGTGCCTTGTTAAAAAATCCCTGAATCAACCTCCAAAAAAATCAGGTAATCTCCCAATTAGTTACAAGAAGATGAGTTACAGGCTCCAACAGTATTTTTTGGTGATGTCAAAGAACATGTAGAATAGAGGATTTGTCTCTTGGGAGTGAGGCCACAGCCAGAGTCAGATTGTGTAAGTCAGAACCCATTACATAACTGGCGTGGGAACAATCAGGAAAAAGCTTCAGCAGCAAAGCTTACTCGGAACTAGGTATTAAAAGGAACCACCCTCTGAAAGGGCAGAAAATTTTAATGAGGCTGAAATAGTTGGTTGCCTCTGGCAAGGAAGAATTTGCTCCAAAACCCACAAGAAAAAACTTTTTTAAGGGCTTCCCCCCAATAATTCCCAACATCACATCATACATGACTAATATTTGTAATCTAGATGATGATTGTGGACTAGTACCTTCGTGAATTTATTCGAAAGCCACAACCTAGGCTTCACAAAAAGAATCACTACCTACTCCTCCACTGTGCAACTCAAAAGCAAATAACTTTGTCAGAAAAGATATGTGGGCAAAATTTTCATATAAACTATGATAAAAACAACAACAAAGAAGAAGCCAGATTATTTCAAAGAACATAACCATCAAATGCTCTCAGTTATGACATGAATACATCAAAAAAACAACAATAAGTGCTCTTTGCCTAAACAAAGAAAGTTTGGTGGCGCAGTGGTTAAATGCCTGTAACTGCACCATCACCAAAAAACAAAAGGTTGCGAGTTTTCAAGACAGCAAAAGGGCCCAAGCTCGACTCAGCTGATCTTCCAAGGAGGGAGCTAAAATGAGTACCCAGACTGTTGGGAGCAAATTAGCTTACTTGCTAATTAGCTATTGCTGTTTCACAGCTATGAATCTTTGAATAGTGGTATATAAATAAAACAAACTAAATTATTATTATTATTATTAGCTTCACAAAAGGAACGAGGCAACTTGGAACTCAAGAGGAAAATCTCTTTTTACCTGCTAATGAACTTAAAATTGTATTTCCGGAGTACCCACATGGCCAGAAAGGAGGAGCAGCCTAATGAACGTCTCCCGAATGCCAAACCTGAACTGAGAACAAAAGCCAAAATCTGAAAAAAGGAAGGTTTAGGACTAATAGCATCATAATTCCCCCCTCATTTATGATTTTAAAATCTTTGCTGCTGAAGAAGCCGAGGAGCTTTGAAAGCTTGCAACCATGTAATTGTGCCAAATTTTGAGGCCCATAAAGGTTATCACACTATTTGTGGATTTTGATGTTTATTAATATTTTGCTAATGGCCAATATGTTACCCATATAGGTTTTTAAGCAAAAATAGTTTTTTTGTGTTTTTTTTGGCTATGTGGCCATTTTAGCAGAGTTTTTTTGAAAGTCTCAACCAGCATCTGTGGTGGAATTTCAGAGAAGAACTTCTTAAGATGCCAGCCACACAGCTCTGGTGAAAACGCAGAGAAAAGAAACTCTGCTAGAAACAGGGCCACATAGCCCAAAAAACCCACAAAAAACTATGGATGCCGGCCATAAAAGCCTTTGACTTACTTTAAGCAAAAACAGCTTTGTTTGGTTGGCTAATCATTTTTTTTTTTGCTGAAGCAAATTCATTTTCACAGCTATATGCATTTCCTGAGTTAAGGGTAGTGAGGAAAGACTAAAACAGAGTAGAGAAGGTCGGTTTTCCCACCCAGTAGGCATAGAGGACAGAGATAGATTACCCAATGGCACTCACAAAGCTCAAAAAAATTTGTATATACAATAATCATCGCCATGTGTAATATGAAAGAAACTCTTAATAACAGAAACACTTTATGCAACAGGCACTTATTCAAAAACAAAGAATTGCATGTTACCACTGCATCAGCTTCAAAAAAAGCCTCTCTAGACAACTCTTTAACTCTTGCCACTTCGAATGTACAACAGGTAAAGTTGGAGTTCCTTAAAGTATAAGAACAAAAATCCCATTTCCACTATAATTCAATCAGACATGTTTCAGTCTAATCTTTGGGGACTTGGCAATCCGAGATATCAAATGTTACTTTTATGCTTCAAACTGCCCCATTTACTCAGATTATTAACATATATAAATATAAAAAATATAATATTAAAATTTTATTTTCTATCCATCGCTTTTTGCCAGGCAATCAAAGCGGCGTACAAACAGGTTAAAATACAATCCATATATACACAATTCTCTTTTAGGGATGATGGAGTTTGCAGCTCTTTCTCTGGCTTTCACTCTCACCTCCCTGGTCAGAGGAAGAAAAACAAGTTTTGACCAGTAGCTCTGAGAATTGGCTGAAGATGTCTTTCCAATCTTCTCTGCAGTCTGCTGGTTTCTTGTCAGCTCTCAAGACACCAGTCAACACAGTAGTCTCTTATATAAAAAGATCTACTTTTAATATCAATATATCACTATGCACAAAACAATTCACTACTCACAAAACTCAAACTACTATACTCACTATATACCCACACTAACTATACTACTCCACTATACCACACAAAAAGTATGTCATACATTATTGCTATATAGACATTGTCTCTCATTTCATTATACATTTTTTGTTGCCACTCCTGGGGTTACATACATCATGATTGACATACCAACTGGCTCAATCTAGCCCTCATAATATTGACATCAACATTACTGTCACTCAATGAACTCTCAGGTGATATCAATTTTGCATCTTTTCACTTTGTCATGCCTCAATTCTTGGCTTTCAGGACTCTCTAATTAACATTACTTAAAACACCTGTGGAAAAATTCAATAACTTTGCTGTGTCATGTTTACTTTCAAATACATTCATATACATATTATATTCTTGTGACATATATCCATGGGCTTTTCCTGACAATCCCCTACAAAAGAAATTTATGTGAATTATTTGTCATTCCAATCAACTGAGACAATCTCTGTGTTTTTCAACTGTAAAGCCTTTGTAAAATGTCTGCTATGTTGTGGTTGTTCTCTATGTACTTAACTCTATTCTCCTTTCTGGACCATTTTTTACATTCGGTAATCTTAAACACCTACGTATTCGTTCTGTTTTTCAGACCTGTTCTGCATTGCTATAACAAGACTGCGAATTCTTCATGAATTTATCTACAGAATTTTAAAGCTTTCATTCAAAATCAATCAATAAATTGTTCAATCCACTGTACCTCATTTGTGACTTTTTTCATTTCAAAGCGCGAACTCGCCTCACTAAGCTCAATGCTAAACGTTGTCTGTTTTTCTACTTCTCCAACACAAATGGAGACTTTCGCTGTAAATCTTATATATCAGACACTGACTTTTTTGTCTCCTGATTCCGAAGCAAATGAACTATCTACATAACATCCAAATCAGCATTGCTTTTTCTAATTATCAACTATTGTCTATGGTTCCTTTCAGATACCTAATCAAATGTTTCACTGCTTCAATCTCAATTCTCGGTCGTTCACTCTTCTTGCCAAAACATGAACCGGGTACAGATGTCTGGTCTGGAAGGCTAGAAATAAACGTAAAAGATCCAACAACACTTTCTAAACAATCTTAATTATCACTCAAAAGACTCTTTAACTCCTCTGACACAAAACTTGATATCAATCGAGTTTTCACAAACATGCACTCTGTAAAACCACATTTCTCATTAAAACCTTTCAATTTTCTTGCTTGACTCAGCAAACAATGCCTTCTTCAGTCATTCTACATTAAATCCCTAAATAAGACTTCAAACAACATACTAAACTTCAACATAAAATTTCTTTGAAAATTCATTTTTCAACAACTCAATTTCTTTTTTTTGATTTTGGCTTGCAAACACACAAATACGTCCACATAAGATCAAAAAATTACACTCCTTCGGGTATACACAAGCATCTGCAACACTTCTCTTGTAACCTAACTTCTACAATTCATCATTGATACATAAATTATCAAGCTCTTGCACTTTGCTGAGACGTACAATCTTTTTCAAACCTGTATAAATTCTGACTATAACACTACTTCAAACATTGAGGTTGCTCCATGAAAATTCTTCTTCTAAATTGGCATTTAAATAAGATCCTCAAAATCCAAAATGCTCAACATCAGGTCTCTCTTTCCTGCAACTGCTAATACCATCTTAAAAACTCTCGCTTTTGCGGTTGGAGAAAAAATTCTATCATAATTTCAAAAACTGTTCCTGTGAAAAGACTTTTGCTACCAACCTTGCTATATCTTCAACACATCAGCATGTCTTTCCTTTTAATAAACCACTGCAACCAATTAATTTTCTATCCTGGTCTTTCACATTTCAAAAACATTTTCTTTCAAGCAATCAAATTCACACTCCATTGCTTCACACCATTTCTCCTGTTCCTCTCTAGGAAAATTTTTCTATCTCAGCAAAACTTTCTGGTTCTTCAAAAACAAATAACTTTTGCATGGTCACCACAATCTGTCAGGAGATCTTCAAGTTCTTTGACTACGTCTAGGTACTAAACTCTGTTGTTCTGCTCTCTCATTCCGCATCTCTGTCTACACTGGAAGTTGTGGCTTTCTTACTGAATCTCTGTGTCCTCTGTCCTGCGCTGTGGTTTTTGGTCTGGACATTTCACTATCTGAGGAATATCACTGCTACTTGTGGATGGTTTCCTGGTTTTTTACTATAACCCTCCATTTCCTGGAGATGCTTGGCTTTGGGTCTGAGTCTCTGCCTCACTTGAGTTGCCTAACTTTACAAACACTTCCTTATTTGCATGGAGTTTTTCCCAACCAGCATATCTTTCAAAATTGGCAGATCTTGAATGTCTTACTTCTTTTTCCTCCCAAATAGAATTGTATCTGTCTCCAGAATACCCCAAAAACATCATTCTTCTACTCTTGGGTTCACCTTTGTTTCTAAAGCATGCAGGTGGTGTAACATATGCATATTGACCAAGATTCTTAGGTATTTAAAATTAGGACATTACCATATAGAACTCTATAAGGAATATCATCTATTACTGAATGATAGAGTCTATGGTATTGTGTACTGCTGTCAAAACACAGTTCACCCCAAAAATTATCAACTATACACCCGCGTCAGCCATCATACAGCAGTTAACTTGTGATTTCTTGAATCTTTCTCTCTGCAAAGCCCATCCTCACTAGGACATGCAGGATTTGTTGTTGTGGTGTGTTATCCAACCCTTTTGGAACCAATAAACAATTCATTAGATAAAAATTCCCCGCCTCTATCAGTTATAATGTGTGTACTCTGAAATCAAATTTTCTTTCAACCATTCTTATCCAAGATTTTAAGTTTGCCCCGGTCTGACTTATTTTTCAGTATTCTGACAATGTAAATCTAGTGTATCTGTCTACAATTACCAATAATACATGCATCACCTCCTATAGTAAACAGTTGCTGAGGGCAACGTCAGCATGTACAAATTAAAGGGTCTTCGTGCAATTCTTTGTTTTTTGCTACAGGATAGTGACATTAATTTTCATTTGACTACAAATGGTACAATCCAAATGATTTTTACAGTCTGCCACTCTCAGATCAGGGCACCTACTGATTAGGTTCAATTTAAGCATTTAAAGCTTGCATGGCCAAATTTTCTATGTACACTCATGTATACAATCCTATGTGTAACGGAACATTGATCAACATTGTTTACATTTTCTAATTTGTAATTATCAACACCTTTCCTCTAGGAAATAAAGCTTATTTTCTTTAGCCCTATTCCGCAAAGCTCACCATTTAACTTATCTTGCAGAAATCTTTTCAAAAAGTACAGTGTAGTCCTGGTCTGTTATCTACTGACTGATAATAAATTGTTTTCCACTCTCACAATTGAGCACAATTAAAACTTGTTTTAAACCCCGGATGTAAACAGATCCCATTTCTTTAACTGAACTTACTTCATTGCCATAGCTAGAATTACATGCATTATATTGGCAGATTTCCTATTTTCAATTAACTCAATGTCATTCACATATACAAGTTGCAACCAGAATCTATTAACCATTTAGAATCTTTTCTATGTTTCTCTTTTATCATTGTGGCCCGTTCCTTCTTGTTGTAACTGCCCCTGAAAAATGTCGGCTTGTTCTGTCTGTGTTGTTGAAGTTGCCGCGTCTGCGTCTGTAGCTCTCTGCTGTACTGGTCGCAGCCAATTGTTGACAGTTTCTTTGCAAATGTCCTGCCTTTCCACAGTTTAACAACGTCGTTTTTCTCTCGCGGGGCTGCTGCTGGTGTTGTTTAACTCAGGAGCTGGTGCAGTCTTGGTGCTGATTTCTGTGAGTCTGTCTTTTCAGACACTTTCTCTGATTTTCCTCCAAAATTCTTGCTACATTAGTCTCTGTTAGTTCAGCCTCAGGCAGATTCTGAAGACTGTTATGATTGAGTCCCATGAACTGTCTAAAGATTCTAATAGGATGTAACATTGCTGTTCTTTGCGTATTGGACACCTCTTAATCTCGCCTCCACAAACAGGTTTTTGCATTTTCTTTAAATGTTCAATACACCACTGTCCCTTAGTCATCTTGTCTATAGATTCTTTTAGACCAAAGCATTTTGGCAAAAGCTGTAGTTGGAGTATGTAGCCTTTCAAGAGTCTCCCAAACTTCTTTTGCGGAGCCCTTATCCTACACATCGTTTATCATGTCTCCTCGAGCATCAAATACAAGCATGCTTTTGCATTTGCTATTCTTTCTTTGGCCGGCGCTGCAGTGCATCGGCCGCTAGCCCCGTCTCGACTGTAGCCCATAAACCTTCTTTAATCAGTTCAGTGATGTGCATAAAACTTTCCAGGTGGAGTAATTGTGGGAGTTTTAACTTGCTAAATTTCAACACTCCATCTTATTTGTGCATGACTCATTGGCAGAAGTCCTTCCTGAGTTTGGCACAGCTGCCTCGTCTCGGCTTTTCCACCAAACACAAAACACTTCACTCACGAGCTTACAGTGCACGTACACAGCTTGCTCTGATCGGTCGTCCACAAAACTTTCTTT
Organism: Sceloporus undulatus; assembly: GCF_019175285.1. NCBI lineage: Eukaryota > Metazoa > Chordata > Lepidosauria > Squamata > Phrynosomatidae > Sceloporus > Sceloporus undulatus. Next base: position 378,836,130 of record NC_056522.1, read on the forward strand.
CTCTTCCAGGAAAGTTCAAGCTCTGTGGATGCTGGGTGTTCCAGTAACTGGCCTGGCCGTAACCCTTGTTAGGATGATGAGTTGCAGGCTCTTCTGGCTTTCAATCTCACTCTCCCTGGTCAGCGGAAGAACAACCAGTTTGACCAGTAGCTCTGAGAATTGGCTGAGATGTCTTCCATCTTCTCTGCAGTCTGCTGGTTCGTGTTCAGCTCTCAAGACACCAGTCAACCAGTAGTCTTCTTAGATAAAAGATCTACTTTTTTCAATCTAGATACACTATGCACAAACAATTCACTACTCACAAACTCACACTACTAATCGCTACTATACCACACTACTATACTCCACTATACCCACAAAAAAAGTATTGTCATACTATTGCTATATAGACATTTGTCTCTCTATTCCATTATACAGTTGGACACCCTCCTGGGCGTGTACATACATCATGATTGACATACCATACTTGGCTCAATCTAGCCCTCAATATGCATCAGACATTACTGTCCCACTCAATGGCCTCTCATGGTGATATCAATTTGCATGTCTTTTCACTTTGTCATTGCCTCATATGGTCCTTGGCTTCAGGACTCTCTAATACATACTTAAACACCTGTGTGACAATTCAATAACTTTTGCTGTGTCAGTACTTCAAATACATCATATACAGTGGTACCCCGGGATACGAATGCGCCGGGTTACGAATTTTTCGGAACGGAAAATCCCATAGGATTTATTGCTTCGCTTACGAAGGTTTCTTCGGGTTAACGAAAAAACGCGGCGCTATTTTCCGCCACCGGAGGGCAGCAGAGAGCTATTTTTCCATTAGCGCCATGGGAATTCGGCTTACGAAGGTATTCGGGTTAACGAAATTAACCGCGGAACGAATTAATTTCGTAACCCGGGGTACCACTGTACATATTATATTTCTTGTGACTATATATCCCATGTGGCTTTTTTTTCTG
>NC_056522.1:378837119-378842920 GCF_019175285.1 Sceloporus undulatus
TTAGAACAGTGCTGTGACTGTTTAGTGGTTGCTGGTGGGTGGTCTATAACCTGCCATAGTGCTATAATTGTGCAGCATGAAAAGGCCTCTGGTTACTCTTGCAGAACAAAATTCTTGAGCCTGAGTCACAGAGCCTCTTGTGCTGTAGAAAAAGGTACTCTTCAAGTTTTGTTTGGAGGTGTTTTGGTTTTGGTAAAATAATGTTTTTTAATTCATTTGTAATTTTATGAACATTTTATTTAGGGGACCTCTAACCAAATTTGGCGATGGCCACGAAGATGCAGAGGAGTGAGTGACAACTTCTTAACATTTGACTATCTTCTTTCCATCCTTTCTTCTTCACTCTCTAAAATTCAAATTGCCTTTCCTTTTAAAATAATTCGTTTCCAAGCCCAAAGGAGTTCTTTTTCAGGGTTGTCATTACCAGGGTTGTCAGTTGGAAGTTCTTAAGTAGAGACTTAATGGCTGCCCATTAGGAGTGTGACATTAACAGATTAATGGATCTGTTGCCTTGGCATAGGAAGATCTAGATAAGGGAAGTGTGGCCTTCATGCATCACCCAGGTCATGCCAAGATCCACTCCTCCCCCTTAAATAGGATGTGAACCAGAAGTGACTTCCAGGTCACGTTATGTTGTAACAAAGCCTCTCTTAACCCTAAAAACATGCCCCCATGAAAGTATTTTGGGGCCAAAAAAAACAAAAAAAAAAAAAAAAAAGAATATTCTTTTTGTAGAAGGGTTGCAGAGTCTCTTGGGGCAGGACAGCCACTTCACCTCCTACCATTGCACACCCCTGGGTTAGACTAAATGCTTCCTTCTGTGAATCTAAATGCATAGGCACAGGGGTTCAGACCTCACAACCCAGTGCAAAGATAGGGGCAGGAACACCAAACGGGGGCAAATCAAGTAAGATCATTCTGTCACCATACAGTTAACTGGGATGGCTAACTAAGGAAAAAGTAACCACACTCATTTTTTGTGGGTTTTTTCAGGCTATGTGGCCATGTTCCGAAAAACCCACAAAAAACTATTGGATGCCGGCCATAGTTTTGTGCTATTTTCTTTAGCTTCTGTTCATTGGGATGTGGTCAAGGAGAGCAATGGAGGGCATTCACCCACTCATCTCAGAAATCTTACCTAGAGTTTGGGAAACTTATTGTGTTACCTGTTGTATAGGGCAATACTTCTAGAAACCTTATCCAGGGCTTTGAAAAGCTTTTTTGAACTTTTTTTTTTGGCATGGCCATTGGGTTGGTGTAGTCCAGCGACAACAACTTCTAGTCTCTTTTCTTATCTACTGCACATCCTCTGGTTTATTGCATGGAATCATGGGGTTGGAAGGGATCCCAAGGGTCATGTAGCCCAGCTGCATTCTGCCATGCAGGAAGGCACAACTAAAGCACCCCTGAAAGATATCCATCCAGTTTCTGTTTAAAGATTTCCAAAGAGGGGGTGTCCACCACCCTCCAAGGTAGTCTGTTGTGCAGTATACAGTAAGTCATTCATCCAAGAAACTCCAAGGGAACTGGAGAGGCGATCTTGAAGGATCTGCTAGAGCAGTGTTTCTCAAACCATGGTCCTCCAGATATCTTAGACCTCAGCTCCCAGAATCCCTTTCCATTGCTGTACTGGCTGGGGCTTCTGGTAGCTGAAGTCCAAAATATCTGGAGGACCCCTGGGAGGATGCAGGCAGTGCATGGCAGTGACTGAAAAAAAGGGAAAGCCTTCTTACATGTATTTCTGTTCTGCAAATTTTCAGTAGTGTTTGTAGATGCAGTTCCTTTAACAGATATTTTATGGAGCAAATGAGTTGGGATTACCAAAACCCAGAACTCACACCAGCCAAATAACCTGCTTTCTGGAATCGCCATGAAAACTGACAAACGTAACGTGTGTGTGCACCATTAATTTGGAACAAAAGATCTTTGACTGGATTTTCTGTTTTTCTCTTAGATCAACGCTGAAGCGGACAGGACCTCCTCCTCTACCTCCAAAGGTGAGTGATACCAGCATCTTAAAGGTGAGGTAAACTGAACACTCTAATGGTATCTTGGGAGTCATTTTGATCCCCACCTTTAGAGACCAGGTAGATTTTAAAATAGAACAGATTTCTATCCTAGAATTCTGTCCAGGGGTTCAGGCAGGATTTTCCCCCAGTTCTACCTGAAAGTGGTTTGAAGTGCTGCCCTGTGGCTGCTGCCATGTTATGGCTGCATACTGTTACCTCTGGGCTGGAATGCTAAAAGTGTTCGAATTGGATGCTAAGGCAGAACTGGTTTGCAAAGAGATTGGAGCTGAGTGGTGCAGAAAAAAGAAAGGCTATGTTAGACCCTTTCATATTACTGAATGTCAAAGTCAGGAACATTCATGCTATTGTATTTTTGTTTCTGTGTATGAAAATCAGCCTGTGCCTTATAGATAATATCAAAGTCTTTATTGTTGATCATGAAAAATTTGGATCACTCTTAAATGGGTGTGCCAAAACATTTGATTATCCTAATGCATAACCTGCACTGTATGTCGGACAAGAGGCTACTGTCAAGACAAAAAGGAAAAAACAGAAAGGTTTCTCATTGGCAAGGGAATTGGCAAGGCTGCATTTTATCACCTTGTTTGTTTAATTTATATGATTAACATTACATACGTAAAACTGGATCAGACTCGGATGAAGAAGGAATGAAAATGGAACATCAACAATTTAAGACATGCAGATGACATCATGCAACTAGCAGAAAATAACAAAGACTTGGAACGCTTATTGAGGAATGTCAAAGAAGAAAGCACAAGAGCAGAGTTACAGTTGAAAATTAAGAAACAAAATATAATGACCACAGATTATTTGCATAATAAACAGTAACAGAAAATACATTTAAACAATTAAAGATTTTCTATACGATGTCTCAGTTATAGATCAAAATTGAAACTAAAGTTGCCCCTCCATTTGTGCGGACTTCAGATCTATGACCCTCGCTTACTTGCAAAGAGCAAAGGGGGTTAGAATGGGGCATGAATCCGAGGTGCGTGCCTGCAACCACTCACAGGCATGTGCCCCCATTCAACCCCATGAGGCTTGAATATCTGCGAGTTTCTGTGTTGTCGGGGGGGGGGGGGGGGTACCGGTTCCCCGGGAAAAAAGAGGGCTGACTGTATAGTCAAAAAAATTAGTAGAAGGCCTAGACTTAGAAGGACAGTTATGAAGGAACTAGATAAGACTCTCAAGGGTAAAAGATGTTTCTTCTAATATGAAGGACAGGGTTAGTCCATGCCATAGTATTTCTGTATATGGTTGTGAAAGCTGGACAGTGAAGAAAATCCATAGGAAGAGAATCAGATTATTTGAAATACGGTGCAGGATGAGAATTTTAAAAAATATTGTGGACTGTAAAAGGACATATCATGAAACAACACTAATCATTATAAAAGATCATTTTGGGAAAGATGGAAGGCAACAGGAAAAGAGGAAGGCCACATTCCAGGTGGATAGATTCCAGCAAGGACGCCATGGCTGCCCTGAGTCTACAAGACCTGAGCAGTGTCTTGGAGGTCTCTCTTTCATGGGGTCACCATAAGTCGAAGCTGACTTGATGCAATAAACAACCACAGCAAAGTTAGAACAAATGCAGGGTGGCTGGGAACAGTGGAAATGTTGGAAGGTGAGGAAGATGGCTTGCTAAGGGGAAATGGTTTTTAAGTGCTTTTATATTTTTAATTGTATTCTGTTTTTAAACAAATGATCTGTTTTAATATTGTAATAGTTTAATTCCATTTTAATTGTTGCTTTTTAAAGTTTTAAATTGTACTGTTCTTTTAGACTGTATGCTGCTTTGAGTCTCAATTTTTGGAGGAAAGCAGGATACAAATAATAATAATAGTAGCAGCAGCAGCAGTAGTAGTAGTAATTAATGGACTTATGGGACATCAAACTCAAAATCAGGCAAAGCAGTGCCCCGTTTATCTCACTCTTTCTCTCTTTTCACTTCCAGCCCAGGCTCAGTATTTATCAAGAGGAAAGTCTTGTGGATGATGAGAAGATCCAGACGATCAAGTATTGCCCAGATCCTCACAGTCAGGCCCCTCCGGCTCATAGGAGACAAAGCATCCCAGTTTGTGGACCTCAGACGGAGCCCACCCCGATTGGGATGACCAGCAGCGTCAGTAGCCCAGGCTTGCTCACCGTCCGATACAGCGACATGGGTATATATCAGTGTCCTTGCCATGTGAGAGGGCATGCAGGTTGTCCAGAACTCTGCTGGGTGCTGAGCAGAACCCAGAGAGTGTGCAAAACCCCTGGGAAAATATCAGAGGAAAACCTTAGAAGGCAGTTTTCCCAAAAGTAAACAGTGATGAGGGCCAAATTACAACTCTGTATTATTCACACTCTTATGTAGCTGTACAGGGAACATGTAGGGCAAAGGAAAATAAGTAAGGTGTCTGAGAACTCTGGGCCACTGACCACCAAACATCCCATGATGCTGCTTATCAGAGTCACTGTTTTTTTTTCTTTATCCCAAAATGTTCCTTTGGGCTGAAGAAGACAATGATGGCTGCACCAGCATCCAAGAGTGAATGTTTTGAAAGACAACTCCCAAGCAGGCTTCCATAATTGAGCCAGTGTGGTCTCACAATGTCATCTTAGGGGCCGCCATGAGAGCCAGCATAGTGTGGTGGTTTGAGCATTGGACTATTACTGTGGAAACCAGAGTTTGAATCCCCACTCAGCCATAGACATCCACTAGTGGGCAAGTCCCACTTTCTTAGACTCAGGGAAAGTGAAGGCAAACTCCCTTTGAACAAATCCTGCCAATCACCTTAGTGTTGCCATAAGTCAGAAATGACTTGAAGGCATATAACAGCAAATACATGTTTTAATAAATAATATATACAGTGCACCTGCGTCATACGCGGGTGCGCTTTATGCGGCTTTTGGCATATGCTGAAAGCCGCACAGGGAGAAGGGGAGGCACATCCCATAGGGACTAATGGGGTGTGCACGCATCGCTGCGCCACTGCATGCACGAGCCCCATTCATTTAAATGGGGCTTGAGCATGGGCGGAATTTACTTTACACGGTGGAGTCTGGAACGGATACCCCGTGTAGAGCAAGGGCGCACTGTGTAAATTAAAGGCCAGAGTTGCCTACTTGTGCTATAAAAAAATGTGTTTGTCATGAATCAGAACAGACCAGTACTTTACAATACAACAGCTTAAAATCACGGGCTGCCATGCTGGAACTTTTGTTTTCCACTTTTAGAGGGAAGTGGGCAATTTTGGGGGGGTTAGGAGGCTACTATTAGCCCTCCTATAATATCTTGGAGGACCATTCCCCTGCCACATTCTTGAAAACATTTTTAAATGCCCTCTATGCCATCTAGTAGGGGGCAATTTCACCATGTTTCTGCCATCCTCTGGTCTGTTTTGGGCAATTTTAACAAAAGGAAGTGACCAAAGGGGAAAGATTTTTTTTTAAAGGGGCCTCCCCTTTAAAAAATTTCCCTACTCCCCCCCCCCCCCCGAGGACATTTGGGAGCATTTTTGTTAGTTTTTGAAAACTCCTGGCCACATATTGCCCAACCCTGCTTTATACCATTTGTCCTAGATCTCCACACATGGAAAAGATAATACATGTTGAATATCATATACAGTGGTGCCTCGGGTTACGAAAATAATTCGTTCCGCGGCCGCTTTCGTAACCCGAAAAGCCTTCGTAAGCCGAAAACCCATAGGCGCTAATGGGGAAAAAGCCGCGGCTCTGCCGCGGCTCCATTTAAAATAGCGCCGGAGTTTTTTCGGGTTACGAAAA
>NC_056522.1:378843020-378845803 GCF_019175285.1 Sceloporus undulatus
GGGTATTTCGTATCCCGAGGTACCACTGTATATTGAAAATTAATTAGTTGCCAATATATCTCTTGTCATTATTTTACATGTAGAAATCACCTAGATTTTTGTATGCACTAAACAGTTATTAGAGGATAAAACTTTTGGTGCCTTCACCTTTGCAGGGTAATAGACACAACACAAAAGGAAAATGAAGGGGCAGGGAAGAGGAGAACAAACAATGAGGCAGCAGCTCTTTCTCTGGCCAAGGAATAGGACTAGGTTAGTCTCCCCTGGCTATGGTGTCTTCCTACCCACAGCCCTTGCTATTTATTCACAATGTCCCTTCAGTTTTGCAATCCCTGGGAAATGGCCATGGGAGAAGTGTTCTTTTTGGTAGGGAAGTATAAGCAAATATGTATGTATTAACCCATCCAGATCACCACTGCTGTGGGCTTAATATTTTTCTTGTTTACATCCATTTTAACATTTCTCCTTTAGGCAATGGTGACAGTGTACCGAAACTCCTAGAGGAAAATGCTGATGGGTTGAGCCACATGCCCCAGCTGCCACGGAAGAAGGAGAAGCGGGAATTTCCAGTGAGCATTGTCTGTATTTTGTTCCCTTCTGTGATATAGTTGTGGCTGGTGTTACTGCCTGGGGAAACTTTTCTCTGTTGTGATGTAGTAGATAGTAGGGGTGGGGAGGGAAATTGTTCCACCGTTATTCATTCTGTGGCTGAAAAAAAATTTTTCCCTAACTTCAAAAAGCATTGTATGTGTAATGTGCCTTCAGGTTGCCTGTCAATTTATGGCAACCCCATGAATTTCACAGGGTTTTCTTAGGCAAGGAATAGTCGGAGATGGTTTTGCCAGTTCCTTCCTCTGAAATACAGCCTACAGCACCTGGGAATCATTGGCGGTCTCCCATCCAAGTACTAACCTGTTTACTTTCCAAGATCAGATGTGATCTGGTGCCTTCAGGTCACCCAAAGAACGTTGTGTTTGCACACAAAAAACTTGTGTGGTTTTCTGGAAAGCCACCCCCCCCCTTTTTTTATGAACAGTAGTGTTTTTTCTCTCTCACACACACACACACACATACAAACACTATTTCCATACAAAATTACTATCTCAAGTGGCACATATGAGTTTTTTAAAAAGCAAAATTAAAGGTTTTTTTTAATGCAAGAAACACCAGTTCTTTGGGGTGGGGGGGGGAACAATTCTTCAGAGGGGAAAGCAATGGAGGATTCAGGAATTTGTGGGGGTTTTGTTTGTTTGTTTGTTTTTTGTAAAAAATAGTCTTGGCTTTGCACAAAATCTGATTTTCATGTGAAAAATCAACATGTATTCCCACACAGAATAATTTCCCCATACGTTTTGGAATGTGTGAATGCCAAGCAAGAACTCTGCAGACATATTCTTTGTGTCTCAGAGTAGGGAGAAAACTGGAATTTATTCATCCTTGCATGCAAGGTTGAAATAGCAGAATAGTTGCATACCTACTAGATAATGCTGATCTGGTTGAGGGAAGGAGACATTTTGGGGGGAAAGCAAAAGGCATTCATTTTAATGCCTTCTATCCTAAAGCTTCCCAAAGAGGCTTGTTGTGAGAAAATGATCACCTGCCTTAAGATTTCTCACATTTAGTGGTTTTACATGAAGAAAAGTCATTTATGCAGACAAGTTGGAGGTTTTTGTTGCAAAAACCAAGCACCCATTTTTTGTTTTTGTTATGTTTTTTGCAGAGAATAGCGTATTTGGCTGAAAATGCACTTTTTCTGCATAAAACTGTTTATCATTTTTTTCCCAAAAAGAGTTCATTTGCAAATGATTTTTTTGCAAAAAAAATTAATAATCTTGAAATATGAAAAGTAATTGAAAAATATACAAAAACACCCAGTGGTAAGAATATATTTGAAATCATTCTTTCTTCCATGTAAGAGCAAAATAAGTCTAGTTGCCTTGAATGAATGTAAATGTCTCAGAACCCCACTGAATCTTGCAAGAAATTAAAAGATCAGTTCTGCTGGAATCTGCCACCAAGTTGACTTCTTACAGCAATCCTTTAAGCCTGTGGTTTTTTACATGTTTGGCTTGCACGCCACTATTTCTCTGTCTGTTTGCATGGGTTTGTTTCTCTCACTCTTATCTTAACGCTGGAATGTAAGTGACCATTCTTGATGTTCTGTACTAATTCTAGAAGAACAGGAAAAATGTTGATGCTGTTCAGGGAGGGAGATATGTACCAGAGTGTGTAGGTAACAGGGACAGAGCAGTCTGGTCCACTCTTGACAACAGAACATTTGTGCCATGTACTTTAACAACCTTAGAACATTTCAGTCCAAATTCAGCTCCTTTCCTTTTAAGGTTTCCAAGAAATGGTGTTGTTTCTTACTGTACAAAACTTTTTCCCCCACAGAAGCCAGCTATCAATGGTTTGCCACCAACGCCAAAGGTGCTGGTAAGAGACCTTTTAAGAAGTTTGAAGTAAGAGTGAAACCTTACATATTGAAGCTACATGGCTGTTTTAATATGAAGCAATTAAATATGGGCCATTTAACATCTGCTCCAGACCAGCCTTGGCAACTGCATGGGCTCCCTGTCTTCCACCCAGCCCTCTCACCTTTGTTCCTTCTAACAAAGAACTAGGCTTCTTAGGGGATTGGGACCAGCAGCTCTCCTCTGTTTCTCTTGGAATGGGTAGGAGTCATTTTTAAGAAGGAAGGTTGTGGGAGCATGACCCTCTTGGGAAGCTTCCCCCTTGCAAAAAAAAAAAAGGCACAGGCAGGCTGCATTTGGAAAGGTAAA
>NC_056522.1:378845828-378857030 GCF_019175285.1 Sceloporus undulatus
TTAATAATCAAGGACCAACTTTTTTGAATGTGATGAACAGAACGAGATTTGAGCAAACTCTTGAAGAGGAAAATATCTGCGCAGGGCAGCCAACAGGCAACTACGCCAGAGTCCACGAGGCGACAGCACAGGTCAGAAATGCAAGAATCCCGGAGGGTAGCCAACAGATGGAGGTTCAAGAGTCCCGAAGAGGAGCAACAGTGCAGAGTGCAGGAATCCCAGCTGGGGCAGCCAACAGGTGGAGTTACAAGAGTTCCCAGAGTAAGCCCAAAGGTGGAGGTGCAAGAGTCCCGAAGAGGCAGCCAACGGCAGAAGTGGCAGGAATCCCCGAAGGGCAGCCAACAGAAGGAGGTGCAAGAGTCCCTAAGAGCAGCCAAGAGGTCAGAGTGCAGGGAATCTGGGGAGACAGCCACACAGTGGAGGTGCAAGAGTCCCGAAGGGGCAGCCAAGAGGAGAAGTGCAGGAATTTCGGAGTGACAGCAACAGGTGGGATGCAAGAGTCCCGAAGGGGCGCCAAGAGGAGAAGTGCAGGAATCTGGAGGACAGCCAAACAGGTGGTACGGTGCCAAGCGGGAAAAAAATGGGTCCGAATTGGTGCAGTCCACGAGGCAGAAGTGCAGGAATCCTCCGAGATGTCAGGCCAACAGGTGGAGGTGCAAGAGTCCCGAAGGCAGCCAAAGAGGCAGAAGTGCAGGAATCGGAGGAGGAAGCCAGAGGCCGAAGTGCAGGAATCCTCAGAGATCCTCTTTTCTCTTCTTTCTTCTCTTTTCTTTCTCTTTTTCCCCCCTTTTTTTCTTCTCCTTCTTTTTTTTTTTTTTTTTCTTTATTTTTTATTTTTTTTTTTTTTTTTTTTTTTTTTTTTCTTTTTTTTTTGCTTTTTTTTTCTTTTTCTTTTCTATCTCTTTTCCTCCTCTTTTGGGCATCCAACAGGTGGAGGTGCAAGAGTTCCCGAAGGGGCAGCCAAGAGGCATAAGTGCAGGATCCCTGAGAGGAAGCCAAGAGGCAGAAAGTACAGGAATCCCGGAGAGCAGGCCAACAGGTGGAGGTGCAAGAGTCCCGAAGGGGCAGTCCAAGAGGCAGAAGTTCCGGACTCCCTGGCGCGGAAAGCCAAGATGGCAGAACGTGCATGGGAATCCCGGAGAGGCAGCAACAGGTGGAGGTGCAAGTAGTCCCGAGGTGCAGCCAAGATGAGCAGAAAATACAGGATCCCGAAGAGGCAGCACGCGTGCAGAGGTGCAGAATCCCGAGAGGCAGCAAGAGGCAGCGTGCAGGAAACTCCCTGGAGAGGCTAGCCAACAGGTTTGGAGGTGCCGGAGTCCGAAGGGGGCCAGCCAAGAGGCAGCAGTACGGATCCCGGCGAGGCTAGCCCAAGGTGTGTAGGTGCAAGAATCCCGGAGAGGGCAGCAAGAGGCAGAGTGCAGGGAATCATGAGGGGTAGCCAACAGTTGGAGGTGCAAAAGTCCCGAAAAAGGGCAGCCAAGAGGCAGAGGTGCGGCATCCCGGAGGGTAGCCAACAGTTGAGGTGCAAAGTCCCGAAGAGTCAGCCAAGAGGCAGAGGTTGCAGGAATCCCGGAGGGGTAGCCAACAGTTGGAGGTGAAAAGTCCCGAAAAGGCAGCAAGAGGCAGAAGTGCAGGACTCCCAGAGGGGCAGCCGACCAGGTGGGGTGCAAGGAATCTCAAAAAGCCAGCCCCAAGAGGCCAGAAGTGCGGCAATCCCAGCTTGGCAGCCAAAGGGGGAGTGCTTGAGTCCCAAAAAGAATGCCAAGAAGAAACAGGTACCCCCGTCAAGCATTAAGTTGGAATCTCAGCAGGGGTATCAAATTTGATAGAGAGCAGTGATGCAGCAAGTACAGGCCAGCGAGTCTAGGTTGCCCTCTAGTAAACATGTTATGGAGCCATAGGGGTACAAGAACTGGAACCCGCAAGTTCTGAAAGCAAAAGCACACTTGGGAGCCACTCATCAATATATGTTGAAGCGGAAGTCAGCTCTGCAGATTATAGGCCTAATTACTCTAGAAGATGGACTCTGCGATAATAACAGAAAAAACTGGCAGATTACTGACAAGCCATCATCACACCAACACGTGTCACTTTTTTTCATCTTACGAATGGAACAGCTCTGCGAAAGCCAACTATGAAGATGCAGTCGAAGTAGTCAAGCTCCTCAGTCCGATGAGGGACAACCTAGAGGGCTATCGGGTCAGGAAATCTCACGTGGTAGTCAATCAGCTCGGGTTATGCATCAAGCATTACAACTGCCACTATGCCAAGGGGAACTTGGCGTGCACTCAAGAGTCTGCAACAGATGTAGAGAAAGTTTTAAATACCCACTGCTTGAGTAATTCCCTGCTGAGCGTACAGTATCCTTAAACATATGCCGAAGTATGGAGTTATGACTCCATAGTGATTATAGCAACGCTTGCTACGCCAGAAGGAAGTGGGTAACACATTAAAACTGGCAAGCTCTTAGAGGCATCTCAGATATCAGCAAAACTCATGAGTCTTCTTTGATAAGTTAGAGGAAGTTGCCAAGCTTGTATAAATTCTAGATCTTTCTGTGATAAGCGTTTCAACATGACCTGACAGACTATGTGTAAGGATTGCAGCCAGCCTGTATAGTGATAAACCACACAAGCAAATCTGAGATGCCAGATGGATAGGGATGTGGATGCCTTCTCGTAGAATGGAAGGACCTCTGAGAATCAGGTAGCCCTGCCTTACAGCTCCTCGGAATTTGTTGGTACCAGAGGAAGATTAAGGCTCCTGGAACATGCCACGCAGAATAAAAATTGGGGAAACCTATATATTTTTGTGGTTTCATCTGCTTGAATGTCAGTTAATCATTTTTGAAGCTATTTTTACAGTTTGGCCTTTTGTTATCTGTTGGGGTTTGGTTCCCCCCAGGCTGCCCCATGGCTACCAAAATTCCATGGACGTATGCTAAGTCCATTATATAACAGTGAAATAGTTAAAATTGGTTTCCCTTATATAAGATGGCCAAAACCTTGGTTTGCTTTTTGAATTCATCTTTTCTTGAATGTTTTCAAGCCATGCGATGGTTGACTCCATGTATAAAAAATGTGTTGGATTCAGCGGATCGCTCTTATTTTATTTATTTATTTTCTTTTACTGTACCTTTCTCTCGCAAACGTGGGACCAAAGGCAACCTCAGATGAAAACCCCTTAAAAACCTTTTAAAAAAACAATAAAAATAACCTAGCTAAAAATAGTATATAAATTATAGATTTAAAAACATACAAAAGTTAAAACACGCAAACAACAAAAAAATTTTCACAATGATTAGAGAATAGTATTGGCTGAAGCTTCACTCACCTTTGTTTATCAAATTGTATCTTCTACTTGATGAATCAACATTAGGGATATGCCTAGCCTGTCTGAATGAGCATCCTGGACAAATCCCACCAGGGGACTTCTCTCCCATTCGCCTCCAACACAAATACCAGATCTCAGGCCGTACTCTCTATTTTTAATTAATGACCGTACAGAGCACCAATAAAACAGAGGCGCTCCCCAGCGCCTCTCCTTGCTCCGCAGCAGCACCATAGAAACCAAAAATTGCGACAGCACAGCAACAAAGGGCACCCGTAAGGGTTCCTTTTTGTGGCACTGCTGCAAACTACTCCGCAGGCACAAGAGACATTGCAGTAGTCACAGCAGCTCAGTCGCCGTTGTTGACGCGGCAGCTGGCACGTCATCCATTAGCATGCGCCGTTGTACGTGCACCTGTGCAGCTGCCGCAACGCCCTGATGTGCTAGGGTTTTGAAGGGCGTGTTGCACCCCCCCCCCCCCCCCCCCTGCCCGTGAGCAATCCCAAGAGTCATGTGGTGCGCCATAAAGGGCCACACTGTACGGGGCCTAAGCTATTTTAAATATAAGAGCGGAATCACAGAATTGGAAGAGACCACAAGGGCCATCCACTTCAACCCCCTGCCTGCAGAAACCTCAACCAAAGATAACTTGACAGATGGCCATCCAGCCTCTGCTTATTAAAGACCTCCAAAGAAGGAGACTCCACTCTTCTCTATGGAAGTGTTCCACTGTCAACAGCCTTTTACAGTCAGGAATTTTCTCCTAATTTGATTTGGAATCTCTTTTCCTGAGCTTGCCACCCATTTTCTGGGTCCTGTTTTCTGGAGCAGCAGAAAACAAGCTTGCTCCTCTCAATATGACATCCCTTCAAATATTAAACAGGGCTATCATATCACTCTTAATCTTCTCTTCTTCCAGGCTAAACATCCCCAGCTCCCTAAGTCGTTCCTCATAGGCATGGTTCCAGGCCCTTCACCCTTTCCGTCGCGCCTCCTTTGGAGCACGCTCAATGGTACACGTTTTCTTCTGCAACATCCTTTTGGAATTGGGTGCTGCCCAGGAACTGGACCACAATACGTTCCAGGTGGGGCCTTGACCAGAGCAGAAGTAGAGTGGCACGTATTACTTCCCTCGATCTAGACACTATACTTCTATTGATGCAGCCTAAATTGCAGGTGGCCTTTTTTAGGCTGCTGCGTCACCCTGTGTGACTTATTGGGCTGGACAGAACTGAATGTATGGTTCTGCCTAGTGCAGTTCATTCACAAAACTTTGGTCACTCCCCCAATATGTTGTGCTTCCATCTGCCCTCAAATTTCCTGACCGGTTGGCCCACGCTGGGCTGGTGGCTTCTGGAGTTGAAGTCCAAAACAACTGGAGGACCAACTGTTTTGGGAATCACTGTCCCGCAGCAATGCTCCTTAAAAGGTTTTTTTTTTTTTTTTCTCTGATGGGAGTGGGGCACACACCTGAAGGTCTTTTCCTTCCCCTGGTAGTTGCCCGGCATTGGGACCATCTTGTGTGCCCCTTGGTGACAAATGTTTCTTTTTTTTTTGCCTGCGACAGTTGGCCACCAACTGCCAGACAATAAGCTTTCTTGGACTGGTACCACTCTGTGGGACCACCATGTGAATAACACTGTTCTAGAGAGAAACTCCCGTTGTGTGTGGTGTGTGTGGTGTGGTGCTGTGACTGGAGTGACCCTGAATAAGCCTATGTTTGGGCAGTGTGCACAGCCACACGTTGTCTCCTCTCTTTTTCCTCTATATTGTTGTTGTCATGTTAATGTTAATTTTCTCCAAAATCGCAACGACAACTTGGCAACTGAAACCAACAGGCTATCAGTTATGTCTCGCGTTTACAAAAGGTCCCTATTAAAACAGATTCTAAACTAGCAGTAACTTTAAAACCTACTGAAAAACATCGTAAAGGTCGAGTCTCTCTTTGTATCTGGAATTCCAAAATACAAATTACAGTATCCCCCAAACCCAAACGGATATTTTAAATGGGTCCACTGCATAGTGACACCCTTCTTCTTGATTCAGTGTACAAAAACTTGTTCTATGCACAAAATTATTTTATGTGTATAAGGTGTACATGAAACTAAATGAATTTTGTGTTTAGACTTGTTCCTATCTCCAAGACTTCTCATTATGTACTATATGTAAAATTCACACACACCCCCCCAAAATCCAAAACAGCTCTGCTGCCCACATTTGTATTATGGACACTCATCCTGTACATACAACAAATCACTATTAAAACAGAATTAAACTAGCAGAAACCTTTTAAAATGTGAAAGCTTTAGTTAAAACATAATAAATGCAATTGAAATGCTGCAGATACAAAAAAACAGAAAGAATTCTTACCTGTTATAGGCATGGAGGGCTAAATGTTTCCGGTCTCTCTTTCCAAAGGAATGTGTGGGATATGATTCAGTACCATTTCTCCCAGAAACACTATTCTGTAGTTGTGTAGTATAGTGTCTGGAGTAACTAAAAGCTTCACAATTAGGATTCATACCTGCCGTTTCTTTTTTTGTATTGTCTCCTGTATTTATTACACCCCTACACCGCATTTTGAGTCAAAAGTGTTTACAGTTTACCTTGAAGAGAAACACTCCTCTCATCAGAAATTTTGGATAGCTTATCTGGGACTATTGTACTGGTAGGTCTTTGCTAGTTTCTAGCTGACCTGTTTTGAGCTTTCTCACAAAGAGGAAATATTAGTAATTTCACCACCATCGTCTTAAACAGGTAGGTCAATCTTAAAAATAGCAACAAACCTGGCAGATATTTTGCCTAGTCTTTCTGAAAACTTCCGGCTGAGGGTGGGACATGTTTATATGGCCATATAAAATGGCCTATCTGTCAGCCCATTGGCTCTTTCTAGCTCAGGGGGTTTCCTCTAACTGGCAGGAAGTTCTCCACAGTCACACTAAGGCAGGGGTGGGCAATGTGTAGGGGCCGCAGGGCCATTTTCGCACCCTTGTGTGCCTGGCAGGCGCACCAGCACATTTAGCATGCCCAAAGTGGGGCAGTGTCACTTCGTGTGCTATGTGGTTCATTTTTAATCATTTCTTTGTGTTTAGGGATGATTTAATGGGGGGGGGGGTCCGGGAAAGCAAACCCATGTGGTTTGGGCATTTTTGGCTTATTTTGGGGGCTTAGACTGGGGGGGGTGTGGAGACTTCAGAGGCTGCACCTTGCCCACCCCTGCCTTAAGGGAAAGAGAAGCTTTCCCCACCACCTGCTACCTGAACTTTATAGCTGAAAGTGCTGAATGCAACTAGCTTCAGCCTTTCTGCATGCAAGGCACAAACTGCCACTGAGCCCCTTCTTTCTTTCCTTCCTCTTATTATACATTTTATACTTGCAGGAACTGTTCTATCCCTCTGTCCTGCTCCACTGGAGAGCTATGGTTTGGGCACAGGTACTGTTTTAGGTCCTACATAAAAAAAACAATAAAAACCCAGTGCCACTGCTAAAAAAATTGCCCCAATCAAATATTATCACCCCAAATAATAACTACGTAAGTAAATTATTGAAGTAAATAAACTTTAACTGTTAACATCTAGGAGTCCTTAAGCTGACATGTGCCAATTATGGATGTGGCAGCTAAAAAAGCCAATGCTATTCTAGGCTCCTCAATAGGGAATTAGTGTCTAGACCCAGGAGTTATCAGTACCACTCTATTTTTGCTTTGGCCAGACCTTACATGGGAATAATTGGTCCAAGTGAGGTATGAGAAGGTTTTGTATCTTCCATCTAGAGCAAAGAGAATGCAACACCGAATACTTGAAGGCTATTCTGGGATGGTGCAGGTTGAAGAATCCACACAGGAAGATTGCACCAAGAGAGAAACACCATAGCTCAAGGGATGGCCAGCTCAGCACCCCTTTCCACATGTGGGAACTTGGTAAGCATCAGCACTTTTTAAGATAATAACAAACAAGTATTTTTATATATCTCACTCTTCAATCATATCATGTCTACCAAATAAACTGATTCAGAATACCAGTTGTTCACAGATGTATTGAAGCATGGTATCATGGGCTCCCGCTGGCTCTGTTTGCCCTGAACAGCAGCTATGGGTGCGTCTACCAGTGGTTCCCAAACTTTGGTCCTCCAGGTGTTTTGGGCTTCGCTCCTAGAAGCCCTGCCAGTTTGGAAAATAGTCAAGTTCTGGGAAGTGACTCCAAAAACATCTGGGCGGGACTGTCTACACTGTAGAATAATGCAGTTTGACACATGGGGCCTTCTACAGAACCCTGCGATTTGTTGTTTTTGTGTGGCACCAGTACTCTGGAGAGAAGGCACAAGACTTGTAAAACTATAAATCCCCAGATTTATGGGTGGAGCTAAAGCACTAAGGTGGTGTCAACCTGCCACTATTTCTCAGTGTAGATGCATCCCATGACAAGGATTACTATGGAAGAGGATCTCTGGAGTCTTTTCTTATTGGGGCTGATATCTGACAAGATGCAACCTTTCCTACCAGTTTTTATTGTTCTTTAAGTGTAGTTTTAAGGGCAACATGCAAGGCTTCCCACTGCTCCAAGGTAAGGGCTCCCAGTGGTGGGAGGAGATTTGTATGTGCACAAAAAGGACCTCAAGGACAGGTGCCTCCTACCTATACCCAATCAGTGACTTACTGGACTCCCGTTCGGACAGTTTTGGTTTTTAAAATGGAACACCAATAAGTAGAGCATCAGAAATGGTCAAGGGGTCACATATTTTTATCAGTGAAGATGAAGAGTACTGTACACCATAAATTCCAACAAGCAGTCTTTATAAATTACCTATTCCATCACATGCATTTTGATGCAACAATTTTTACATTTCCCTATGACAAGTCTATATATAAAAACGTTTTGCATGATGCACTATTTATAATGTAGCTTCTGATCCGATCTGATGTTCACACAAGCTTAATCCATTACACAAAGGAATCATGACCTTTATGACTAAATGTGCAAACAAAGTGTAATATAAGCTTTTGTAGACTTAGGGTTATCTGTACAGCTGAAAAAAAGATGCCCTGCCCGTTTCAGAACTCACCTGTGCAGATGATGCACATGGTTGAATGGAAAGGTAATGGCCCAAAGTAATTCTCCCGGGCTTAACGCTACACAGCAAAATAAATCCGATGCTCCAGTTCACGCAGAAAAAATAACTATTGGATTGGCTTGCAGACTGCACATGGTGTGAAGACAGGGGGGATGAAGGGGAAGAGACCCACTGTGCCATTGCTGCCATCTTTTTTTTGTCCATCCACAAATTGATTGCACAAGCACATAGGTGGTCAGTGGCCACAATCGACCCATCACACACCCTGAAGAAATGATGATAAACATGTTATTAGAACACTTACAATGGTGTTAATAAAACATTAACAAAAACTTGGCTAGTCCCAACAGAGGCCATGGCAGGAAGAGGGTATTATTTGGGGGGGGGGGGGGAGGATCATGGCTGGACAGGCACTTGTTGTTCCAGGAGCATTTGGAGGCTGCTTTGGATCTCCCTAAGTTGACCTTCCATGGTGACATCCAAGGAAGTACACTCAGCCTGCCCTGTATGAAGGCTTCCCATACATGGACTTGAGGTCACACAGATGGGAGGCCCCATTTAGATGAATGGTACGTGCACCCATGGTGTGCGGTGCAAATGGGAGTGCACCCCATTCATCTAAATGAAGCTTGAACATGCGCAGAATTCGCTTCACATGGGGGAAGTCCAGAACGGATCCACCGCATGAAGCAAGGATCCACTGTAGACCAAGTCTACAAAAGCTTATGCTATAACTTCTTTCCACAGTTAGGTGTTCCAGGATCTCTTTGCCTACTAACAGGACAATCTCTGAATTTTACATCCATTATGTTTGACAAAAATAGCCTTCTTGAACCATCCATTAACGGAGAACAGCATAGTCATGATTATCTAATCTGAAAATAAAATAATGGTTCATGGCCTGCAGTCTGAAGAACAGTTTGATCATCATCAAAGAGAAAACTGAAAACAATAACTTTCCAGAAACCAGCTACAGGTAGAGCTTATTTTACTTGTCATGCAAAATCAAGTTTTGCTTCCAGTATTTGGGGCACAACCCTTAATTGTATTCTTGCACCATACATGGTCTTAAAAAGTTGCCACAGTCCACTGTAGCATTTTTAGTATGGTTAGCTGGGAACTGGTCTGGAACAATTCCAAAATTGTGGGCTCATGATGTATCAGACAGACAGTCCACACCCTTAAAAATGTTTGGAAATGCTTTTTTTGCCACAAGCTGGGTGTTTTCATGCTCGATCTCCTCCAGGTGATTCTGAGGGGCAAAAATTGGCAGAACCACAGTTCTTGCTTACCAAAACACTTGAAAGGAGCAGCTAAGGTCACCAGTGAGCCTTTGCACAAAAGAGAAACAGAACAAGGCCTGCTCCACACTCATACCTACAGAATCAGCACTTGGTACTCTGAGAAGCTACTCTTCCAAGAGGAATAGAAGAGGATCTCTAGTCAATTAACTGCTCTTCTGCATATGCCAAATTAATCTGGCATTTTGTGGATCTCTATGGCCTTTACTAGGGTGTACCTTATATAGATTCTAAAGAGGGAGCTATAGAGGCTACTGGAACAGAAACCACCAAATGACTCCCACTTCTATTTCTCTCCAATCAAACAATATTTGCTATGTTCATGGTTGTTATCCTTTGGCCATCATATCTAACCACAGAGGAGTGAACAGGTCCAAGCCTCTGGTGTTCCTGTCACAGCTGAAATCTGTGTTCCACTTCGTCGGCGATCATTTTTGCAATGGCAAGGGAGGAAGTAGCAGCGGGAGAAGGAGCATTCCTGACATGGAGAACTCGGCCACCAATGTCTCCAGTGCCTCCATCAAACACAAAATCATCTACCAAGTTCCCATCGCTGTCCAAGGCCTGAGCTCTGACACCAGCTGGACCTCTGCACCAAGAAAAGAAAACTTGATGTTCAAATAAGGTGAGATGAAGTTGGGGTGATTTTTTTGCCTGTCCCATCTAATGCAACAGAATACACTTTCTGTTGGCTCAGAAAAAAACTGTGTTGCTCTCCAGTCACTGACAAGGTGAATACCACAGCATTGTTTCCACCTGTCTCTACCACTTTTACAGTGAGGAGGAGGAATGGTGGTGCCCCAACATCTCAACTTAGTCATGATTGTGACACCATATACTAAATAAGGAGCTGATGTAGAATACTAGCCATTATTATCTAAATAACAATCACAATAATGAAATTAGTAAAGCTACGAAGCTGCAATCTCTGAAATTATTTTCATTCTTTAAGCCTGAAGCCTATAATATTTTACAGAATAAAGAAAAGGAAAATGTGAACCATCAATTCACAAAATATATAATCCACACAGATCATCTTATTTCATCTTTCTACCCACACGTAAGGCCAGAATTTGACATTGTGGAAGAGGTATTTTTGTTGTATGCTTTCAAACGTGAAGAAATATGGTTGCTACTGAAAGCTATGATCCTGTGACGTTTCCTCTTCTAACTTCTCTACCCTCCATAGGGCTGGGTGATACAAAGCACATGACATGACATGGCATGAATATACTGCAAGTCTCTCTGATCCCTCAAGCAGAAGTAGGGAAGTGGAACTCACAGCATGACAAAATCATATCACACTTTTTGTATCCCATGACAGTGAAAGAGAGAAGAGACCACTGGTGTTCCCCACAATGTCTTGTTTAGGATTTAGCTTTCCACTTTATGAAACTGATTCTCCTTTTACAACCACTTTTCAGGCACATATGCATGTGAAAACATCTGAAATTATTGTCTTTTAATAAATTCTAAACATAGGACTCAAACAGATGGCCCA
>NC_056522.1:378857130-378863707 GCF_019175285.1 Sceloporus undulatus
GATTCTTGCCCCTCTGTCTGTTGAATGGTGTGACGGGATCCCTGCACAGTAGGAGGTTGAGTAGGCTGCCCTGATTTCTTTCCTTCTGGTTGCTGAATACTGTGGTGAGAGTCTATAACTGCAGGCTGTGTTCTTCCTGTGTCCTGAGAAATTGTTGCTGGTTCCTCTTGTAACATTTCACTTCCTATTTCCCTTTTTTTGGCAGATTCTTTAAAAGGGCGTAGAATTTCTGCAAATGTTTCTGGGCCCCAAATGATACTTGTTTGCTGATATCTAGATACTACATAGACACCTGTTTTTTTATTGAAGAAAGGTGTTTCCTCAGTTGCATCCGCATTTTCCATGGCTGGGCCCTGGGTCATCTTTTGGCATTGTGAAATAGATTGCTGGCTGCTTTTTTGAGATTCTGTTTTCTCTGTTCCTTGACTATCATGGTAGAAATCTCGGTTTTGTAGTAGACTACTACCACGCCGGGATTCCTGACATTCCATTTGTTCACTCTCATAGCCAGAATCTTTCGCTGCTGTTGGCTCAAATTCATCAGGAAATATCATCTGGTCAGAATGTGCCTGAAAAGATGCTTGGCTCTGACCTTCCTGATGACTGATGGATTGTTGACTGCAGTGATGGGACTCTTGGCCTAGGACTGGAGGGTTACTACAACGGGATTCTTTCCCTAGAGATGTTATACTGCCAGTCTCACTGCCACAAACATCTGTCTGCTGACCTTGGTCCATCAGTTCTTTTCGCTTAAAAATGCTTATTTCACTTCCTGTCTGCAAAGACTGGTGTTGTATATCTTTACCAGAAACATTTCTTTGTATAGTTCTTTGCTCCATTGCTGGTGCAGCATCTCCACTCTCCTGCAATTGATTCATCCCACTGTGATCTTCATTAATTTCATTGTTACATTTCTGCTCCTCAGCATCTAGCATCTCCTCATTCCTGGGGATCTCCTGGTCCAGTGGTGGTTCGGAATCATCCATGTTTTTGTTTACCTCCTGCTAAATGAGGAGTTGGGGCCTTGGGGCAGCAGTCCTTGCCGTGTGGGCAAGAGAGATTTTCCCACTTGTGCCTCGTTCTTCTCTTATGAGACAGTCTCCACCTGTCTTTTAAAAGGCTACAACTAATGGAAACATGAGAGCTACCTTCTTGGATCCCATGTGGAAGAAGATGTTTTATTTCTTGCATCAGGGCTGTGGCTTGTTATGTTGGTTGCATCACTGTCTAGATGGATAGTAGACCTTTTCTGTGCTGCTTCTTTCTATTTATAGCCAGCTGGAATCATGGCCCTAATGTTGAAGCAAATCACTCCAGAAAACTGGTCACCTGCTCTCAGCCTGTGGAGGTCCACCTAGTCTCACTCCAGTTCTTCTTTGTTCTAGAAGCTTCAGCTGATAGTCTGTGACATCACTGGCTGTTCTGCTCCAGCCATTTATATGATTATAGCAGAGGAAGGCCTCTGTTCAGGTCTCTGGAGCTACATATAGAGTTTCTCCTTTCTGACATTCAAATGCTGAAAACATTGGGCATTCTAACTCTAGAGATCCTGGACCACAGACTCCTGGACAACAGAAATCGACTTTAATGGAATCATTCCCAGTGATGCTAAGATTGCGTAATTTGTTGTTATTAACTGCCATCAAGTCAACTTTGATGCCGCACCAGCAATGGAACAAAGAACTATACAGTACACAGAAATGTTTCTGGTAAAGATATACAGCACCAGTCTTTTCAGACAGGGAGTGAAATAACTTGTAACGTTCTTATGTTTTCCTATTGATTGCCACTGTATTGATATTATTTATTGTTATTGCCTGCTTTATATGGCTGGGAGGCTGGGAAGGGACTAGTTTGTTTTTTATTGTATTTTTATTGTATTTCCACTGTCGTTAGCCACCCGGATTCCTCATTGATTGGGCGGGATACAAATAAATTATTTATTAAATAAGTATTTTTAAGCGAAAAGAACTAATGGACCAAAGTCAGCCGACTGATATTTGTGCAACTGGCAGCATAACATCTCTAGGGAAAGAATTCCATTGTAGTAACCTTGGCTGAATGAGACTACATTCTTGAACGCCTGAGGGAGTTAGGAATCGGGGGCACTGCACTCCAGTGGTTCCGTTCCTACCTCTCGGGTAAATTGCAGATGGTGCAGCTGGGAGACGTGTGCTCCGATAAGAGGGCCCTTATATCGGGTGTCCCTCAAGGAGCCATTCTGTCCCCCATGCTATTTAACATTTACATGAAACCGCTGGGAGAGATCATCCAGAGATACGAGGCGCGGTGTTATCAGTACGCTGATGACACTCAAATATGTTTCTCTGTGTCTCCAACTGATGCAGTGACCAGGGATGGCATCTCTCCTCTAGATGCCTGTCTGGACTCGGTAATGGGCTGGATGAGGGAAAACAGACTCAGTTTCAATCCAGAGAAAATGGAAGTGCTTATGATAGGCTCCCCCGGCCCGGGATTGGATGTTTGTCCACCTGTCCTGACCGGGGTCACGCTCCCCTTGAAGGACACCGTTCGCAGTTTGGGGGTGCTTCTGGACTCGTCACTCCACCTTACATCTCAGGTGGATGCGACGTTCAGGAGCACCTGTCATCAACTTCGGTTGATACGCCCAGCTGCAACCCACCTGGGCCGGGGAGCGACCTGGAAAACGGTCGGTACATGCTCTCTGTTTTAAAACCTCTCGTTTGGATTTCTGTAATGCGCTCTACATGGGGCAACCCTTGTACCAAACTCGGAAGCTGCAACTGGTCCAGAATATGGCAGCTAGACTGGTCACTGGAGCTTCCAGGGCCAGCCATATAACACCGGTACTTAAAGATCTACACTGGCTGCCTATTCACTTCCGGGCGCAATACAAGGTATTGGTTATTACCTATAAAGCCCTAAATGGCTTGGGCCTAGGGTACTTGGAGGACCGTCTCTCTCCATATAATCCGCCCCGTGCTCTCAGATCGGCCGGGAAGCAACTGCTGAGAGTTCCAGACTCAAAATATGCCATGACAACGCAGAGGGCCTTCTCTATCTCGGCCCCAAAGCTCTGGAACTCGCTTCCCGGTGAGCTCCGCTCGGCCACCTCTCTTGACCAGTTCAAGAAGGAGTTAAAAACTTACCTGTTTCAACAGGCTTTTCCCTAGCTCTCCCCGATGTAGCCCTCCCCTCTCTTACTGTTTTTGTTGTAGTATTTCGAGTCAACAGTGTGATGCGGCAGCTAAAAAGACCAATGCAATTTTAGGCTGCATCAATAAAAGTATAGTGTCTAGATCAAGGGAAGTAATAGTGCCACTATATTCTGCTCTGGTCAGGCCCCACATGGAATATTGTGTCCACTTCTGGGCACCACAATTTAAAAAGGATGTTGAAAAACTGGAGCGTGTCCAAAGGAGGGCGACTAAAATGGTGAAGGGCCTGGAAGCCATGCCCTATGAGGAACGACTTAAAGAGCTGGGAATGTTTAGTCTGGAGAAGTGATAGTTAAGAGGTGATATGATAGCCCTGTTTAAATATTTGAAGAGATGTCATGTTGAGGAGGGAGGAAGCTTGTTTTCTGCTGCTCCAGAGAACAGCACCCAGAACAATGGATGCAAGCTCCAGGAAAAGAGATTCCACCTCAATTTATTACCTAAATTGCATCACAGTTGATTTTGATAAGAGAATTAATTAGCTCAAAAGAAGGAGTAACTGTTCTCTTAGGTAACGTTAAGAGCGGGGGACCTTTAAACCTTTTTATATCAGGTTCAAAGAAACTAGAGACTCCAGAGTGCAAGGTCGAAATGTAGTTTTATTGGTACAATACTGGAATGTCAACACTCACACAAAAACACAAATTCACACACTCAGACAAGAGCTAACAAAGTGAAGGTAGGTTAAATGGGATAGACAGTAGAAGGATGGACCCATACATTACTAGTTTTGAGGCCAGGATTAAAAATTGGGAGACAACTGCAGAATCATAGAATGGTAGAGGTGGAAGAGATCCCAACGGCCATCCAGTCAACCCTGATTCTGCCATGCAGGAATACACAATCAAAGCACCCCCGACAGATGGCCATCCAGCCTCTGTTTAAAAACCTCCAATGAAGGAGACTCCACCACACTACAAGGGAGTGTGTTCCTCTGCCAAACAGCTCTTACTGTCAGGAGGTTCTTCCGAATGTTGAGGTGGAATCTCTTTTCCTGTAGTTGGCATCCATTGTTTTGGGTCCTATTCCCTGGAGTAGCAGAAAACAAGTTTGTCCCATCCTCAACCTGACATCCCTTCAAGTATTTAAACAGGGCTATCATATCGCCTCTTAACCTTCTCTTCTCCAGGTGAAACATCCCCAGCTCCCTAAGGCATTCCTCTTAAGGCATGCTTTCTAAGCCATTCACCATTTTGTTCTGCCTCCTCTGGACACTCTCTAGCTTGTCCACATCCTTTTTAAATTGTGGTGCCCAGAACTGGACACAGTATTCTTCTAGGTGAGTCTGGACCAAAGCAGAATAGAATGGCACTATTACTTACCTTGATCTAGACACTATACTCCCAGCCTGAGGCCTTGCCAGTAGCACAGAACAATACACATGCAAATCACTCCTGCATTCCCAGGCTCACACAGTGTGTGTGTGTGTACCCATTTTTTTCCCGGCAAACATTCTCTGAAGATGCCAGCCACAGATGCTGGCAAAACGTCAGGAAGAAACTCTTCTAGAACATGGCCACATAGCCCGAAAACCCACCAAAAACTGTACTCCTATTTATAATAATAATAAATTGTTCATTTATTAACCGCTTTTCCAATGATCAAAGCGGTGTACAGAAATTGTTAAAAACAGACAATAAAAACAGTAGAAACCACATCTTAAAAGTACATAATTAAAATAGATTAAATGCGACCAAAATTTAAAAACATCCAATGACATTATTAAAATTATTTAAGGCACAAGTTTGTCTTCTGCTGCTCATAGACATGGAGGAGACCCTAAGGGGCTTCTTGTCCAATCCTATCTGGCCATGCAGGAATACCCACAATCAAAGCCCTCCCAATAGATGGCCATCTAGTCTCTGTTTAAAACCTCCAGGAAAGGAGACTCCACCACACTCCAAGGCAGCATCTCCCACTGTCCACAAAAACCAATGGATTCAAACTACAGGGAAAGAGATCCCACCTAAAGTTCAGAAAGAACACTTTTAAGAGGTGTTCAGCTGTAGAACAGACCGCCTCAGAAGCCCATGGACCTCCTTCTTTGGATGCCTTTAAACAGAGAAATCAACCAGGGTCAGGAGCCTTCCCAGCAGACAATGATCACCAATTAGCAGACGCTAATCCTCTTTTGCATATCCTCCCACCCTGAGGCCCTGCCAGTAACAACAGAACAATACATAGATTAACATGGGAATCACTCCTACTTACACAGGGTCACACAGTATATGTGTACCCACTCTTTTCCAAGTCAGCATTCTCTGAAGATGCCAGCCACACATGCTGGCGAAACACCAGGAATAGCCCGAAAAACCCACAAAAAACTATAATACAGTAATAATAGTTTGCTATGACTTTTTTTGGGCTATGTGCCCATGTTCTGGAAACATACAGCTCTGGCTGACATCTTCAGAGGGTAGTAGCATGAAAGTGTTTGGAGCCATGAGGAGAGGCAGGTAAGAAATAAAATTGTTTTTGTCGTTGCTGTTGTTGTTATATACTTGTGGGACCCTTGGTTTGGGAAGAATTGGTTTGCATGTTAACCGTGAAGTTTGTTTGTGTGTTGCACTGTGTTGAATGGCGCAGCCTAGAGGTGTGTTGTGTGGGGGATATGTGAGGGGGATTTGTGTCTCTTTAATTGGTAATCCATTGTCTTGTTGGAAAACCTTTTGAGCCTGGCTGATGTTCATTTGCTCGTCTTGAGCAGTGGTGTCCCTAGGTGTCAGGCAAATGCTTCAATGTTTCTGCCAAAATATCACCCCCCTTTTTTGGGTGTCACCTGGTTCTGTCCGCACCCCTCTAATAGTGACGTCACTGGCCTTGAGTCCTGATTTCGGTGTTTCTCAGGACTGGTAGCCAACCCTTGTTTACTTTCAGTGTTTCTTCTTTCCTATTGAAGTTGTCTAGGTGTTTGTCGATTTCAGTGGCCTCCCTGTGCATTCAACACAGTACAATACTCAAACTCCACTGTTAACATGTAAACCACTTCCTCCCAAGCCAAGGGTCCCACAGGTATATATACTCCACACATTTCCATGCCACCACCTCTGAAGACGTCAGCCACAGTTGTAAGCGAAACATTAGGAATAAATTCTTCCAGAACAAAGTCGCACAGCCCGAAAAACCCAGAGAAACTTCAGAGTCTGTTTCCTACTTTCCCCTTTATGAATTGCAGGACTGTAGGACCCCTTCTGCCGGCTGGCAGGGGCACAGAGATGCAGGCCAATTTGCCCTTCCTCTCCATCCATAGTGGTCAACTTGCCTCTGCTGCCTGAAGATCTGGCACAGCGGGTGACACTGCACTGCCCAAGGCATGGAGGCTGAAGGCCACAGGATGTGCCCACCATCTTCTCCTCCATGCCTTTCTTACATATCCC
>NC_056522.1:378863807-378907289 GCF_019175285.1 Sceloporus undulatus
GTTGGACTGGATCAGGGCCCTTGCAGTCTCTTCCAGCTCTAGGATTCTTTGAGACCCACTGAAAGTAAGACATTGGCAGCATGAGCTTTCCTAGACCTCAGTCTACTTCATCAGACGCTTTTGGTGGAGTGGGCAGCCAGGCAAAGGCAGGCTGTCTGTGCAGTTGGCAGTTTTTCCATGCTCACGGGGTCTTGTGCTGTAACCCCAGCGGATATGGAGGGACAGGCGCATGTGTGTGTATATAAACATCCCACTCGCTCTCAGGCCAGCATTCTCTGCAGACGCCAGCCACAGAGGCAGGTGGAACATCAGGGGTAAATTCTTCAGGAACATGGCCACAGCCTGAAAGACCCACCAAAAAAACTATGGAGGCCCACTGTGAAAGCCTTCAGCTTCATAAGAACAACAACAGCAACAACAACCCCAAACCCCCTTGACCTAATTGTGAGCATTGTGGACTACAGCTGCCAGAATCCCAGCCTATTGGCCAACGTGGCCGAGGCTTCTGGGAGCTGTAGTCCAAATTCTCTTAAAGGGCAGAGTTCGAGGTTTTCCTCTTTTGCTAAACAAGCCCCGCCCACTTTCTCGTGGGGGCGGCGCCGGAGGATGACGCACATCCGCGGCCCCGCCCCTTCCAGTCCTCCTCTGGAGCGGCTTCTCCGCTGCCTTTCCCGGCGTCGGCCGCTAGGGGGCGAGGGCGCGTTAGTGGGGCGGCTGCGAGGCCTGCCTGGAAACAGCGGAGCGTTTACGCCTGCGCGTTGGTGGCGCTGCTGCGACTGAGGCGGCCGCGGCCCAGCCTTGGCCGAGGAGGAGAGCGGCGTCGGCGGATGCGGCGTCGGCGGCGGGCGGCGGGTAGGCCCGGGGAGGGGGGGCCGTGAGCAGGGCCGCCCCTCCAGCAACAGAGCGGCTCTGAGGAGGAGGAGGACCGGGGAAGGGGGCTATGCAGCCGCCTCAGCTGCCCCCCTACGAGTTCCTCAGCGAAGAGAACGGGCAGAAATGGCGGGGGCTCCTCGTGCCGGCCCTCAGGAAGGTCAGTCAGTCAGCGCCGGCGCCCCCCCCCCCCCTCTCCGGACGCGCGCCCCCCCGCCCCCCCCCCCCCCCCCCGCGTGCACGCGCCCCCCCCCCCCCCTCTCTCTCTCTGCGGCAGGGAACGCCCCCTTGTCTCCGGGGCCTGAGGCTGCTGCCCCTTCAGGGCTCCCCGGTCTCCCCCGTCCTTCTCCCTCGCTCCCTCTGCCAAGGAACGCCCCCTTCGTCTCTCCTGGTCTGATCAGGGCTTCCCTGCTCCAAGGCCCAGTCTCCCCAGTCCCTCCTGCCAGGGAACGCCCCCCTCTGCCCAGGAGCGGTGCTCCCCATTCTGCCCCCTTCTCTAAGCCCCTGGCTCCCCATTCTTCCACTGACAGCGAACGCCCCCTTCTCTCAGCCCAGCGCTCCCCGTTCTCCTCTGCCAGGGAGCCTCCCCTTCTTCCTTCCCCCACCCCTCTCCCCCCCCCCCTTACGTCTCCAGGATGGCTTCCCTGTTTCCCCATTCCGCCCCCCTCCATTCTACTCTCCCCTCTGCCAGGGAATGCCCCTTCCGTCCAGGGGCTTCCCATTCTCCCCTCTTTCCTCCCTCTGCCAGGGGAGGCCTCCTCCTTGGAGTCTCTGCCCTGCTGCCCCCTCTCCTCTCTCCCTCCTCTTCTTCTAACACACACTCTCTCTCTCTCTCTCTCTTTCTCTGCCCCTTCTTTTCACAGTCCCTCCTTCCTCCTCTGCCAGGGAAGGCCCCTTTCTATCCAGGTCAGGTGGCCTGCTTCACCCAAGTGCTCCCCATTCTGCCCCCTTTCTTATCTCTCAGCCCAGTGCCCCCCATTCTCCCCTGCCAGCTAATGCCCCCTTCTGCCAGGGACAGCCACCCCACTTCAGCCCAGTGCTCCCCATTCTGCCCCACCATACCTTGCCAGTTACTTCTCTTACTGCTAGGGCACACCTCCATGTCTCTGAAGCACCTGCCATACCTAAACCATGTGTTCCCCATTCTGCCCCCTACTTTCTACTGTGTCTTGCAGTTTTCTCACTTCCTCAGTTCATCCACTTCCTCACCAAGGGAATGGTACCTTCTCTTTTCCAAGCCCCACTTCACCCAAGTGTCTCCCTATCATCATTCTCTTCATGGAAGACCCATTTCCCCATCAGGGCATGCCCTCATTTCTCCAAGGCAGTTCCTCTGGCTTGGCTGAGTCCTCCTCCTCTCTTCTCTGCACACATGCCTCCCATTTACCTCATCCAAGTATCCCCTCTGTGTCTTGGGGACCCTATTCCCACTTCTCCCAAAGAGGTTGCTCCACATCAGCCAACTGTTCCTTATTCTCCTCCTGCTCCTCCTTTGGATGCATAAGATGTTAACTTTTGTAGGTAGCTGGAACCTCTTCACTGTATTGACATACCTCTCAAATCAGATCACCCCATTCCCAACTTTATTTCTGTGTTTCTGCCCCAGTGTTTGAATCCTTCTCAACTCTGCTCCAGTCTCCCCTGATTTCAACCCTACTCATGACAAGCAGTTTCGGTTCTTCCTCAGGTTCATGTCAGATTCCTTCCACATGTCTCCAGTCTCATTATATTTGATAGGGTCAGATCTTGCAAATTTCTCTTTGTTTCTCCCCCCCCCCCTTTCTTTTCTTTTCTTTTCGTTTCTTTTCTTTGGTCATTAGCAATGCTGGCTGGGGCATTTTGGGTGTTGTAGTCCAAAACACAAAAAACAAAACCCAAAACTCTTTTCCAAGTTGTAGGTCAGATCTCTCTGCTCCCCTCATTCTCTCAAGAGAGAATCATTTGCACCAAATGTGTAGCTTTGTTTAGCAGATCAGCCTGCTTCCATATCCTCACATGTATCTTTTATCTCAAGGCATAGCATAGATGTCATTGCCTTATTAAAGCTCCTAAAAATTGGTAGAGCCGCTGAGGAACAGAGGTGGCCTGTGGTTATATATAAGACAACCCCTTCCTATATCACACACAGAGACATTCATCTCCGTAAAGAGCAGTGTCCCAGCCCCACTGCAAAGCTTCTGCTTCCCTTGTGTTCATAAATATGCAAGTGCCACTTGCCAGCACTATACACATGCTATATTCAAACCATACCATTCTACGGATCAGTCCCTTTCACTAGGTTAAAGCCTCTCTTTTTGTACTTACATGACATCTTGCTGCATGCCTGTAGCTGTCATCATTATCTCCAACAGACACTTCGGGGGGGGGGGGGGGAACCATGCCATTGCTGGCATTATACATTCAGAAGTACTAGCTTCTGTGTTGTTTGCATGCACAACAATCCTTGTACAGTTGTCCCTCCCCATTTGCAGCTTTGACTTTTGCTGATTTGATTATTTGTGGATTTGATTAATATGTTCCCTCTAGGAATCTCTAGGTCCTCCAGTGTGACTCTACTGTCAGCTTCTGCCAGACGTCATGCTGGAAGGCCTAGAGATTCCTAGAGAGAACATTTCTCTAGGCATTTGTAGGTCCTCCACTGCAATTTCGTGGTCAACCTCTGACAGATCTTGACCACAGAATTGCCCTAGATATTCCTAGAGAGGTGTTCTCCCAGGTAAAACAACATTGGTTTTTTTATTTGCATTTTTCCCACTTTCATGGGGGTCCTGTCCCCATAACCCCAGCAAACGTGGAAGGTCCACTGTATATAATATTTATCTACCTTGCTTGTCTGTATAATCCCTGCTCCTGTCACTCACAGATGCCTGTTTCTCCATTGCGTACACATAATTGGTATAACTTTCAATTCTTACTGCAAGTAAGAATTGAATTGCAATTCCTATTCCATGCTGTATGCACACACCTCTTAAAATGTTGTTATTGGAATACACCTCAATGTGATTTAGGGAGCATCCTATGTTCATAGTATTTACACCATAGTATTCTCTGTTAAACACCCTTTTACTCTTTGCCTTGCATGACACACACCCTCCTTGTGTTTGCTTGTGAGTTGTCTTCATCAGATTAGCGCTCCTCCAGGTTCCCTTGCTGAAGCAGTTAAGTTTGTATGTTGCAGGACACATTTTGTCAACTGACTACTCTACAGTCCTCAACACTATTCAGTTCAGAACAGAGAGGGATATCGTCTCAGGACTGAAGAATCCATGTGGGGAAATGAAAGGAACAAAAACTGTCCAGAATCATAGAGTTGGAAAAGACCATAAGGGCCTTTGAGTCCAACCCCCCTTTTACAATGCAGGAACTCTCAATCAAAGCACCCTCAACAGATGGCCATCCAGCCTCTGCTAAAAACCTTCAAAGAAGGAGATTCCATCACACTCCAAGGGAACGTGTTCAACTATCAAACAGCTCCTAATGTTCAGGTGAAATCTCTTTTCCGGTAGTTTGCATCCTTTGCTCCAGGTCCTATGCTCTGGAGCAGCACAAAACAAGTTTGTTCCATGCTCAATATGACATCCCATCAAATACTTTAACAGGACTATTATATCACCTCTTAACCTTCTCTTCTCCAGCCTAAGCCACTCCTCATAGGACTTTATAGTTTCCAGACCCTTCACCATTTTGGTTGCCCTCCTCTGGACACACTCCAGCTTGTCAACATCCTTTTTGAATTGTGGTGTCCAGAACTGGACTCAGTATTCGAGGTGAGGCCTGACCAAAGCAGAAGAGAGTGGCACTATGACTTCCCTTGATCTAGATTCTACACTTGTATTGATATAGCCAAGAATCACATTGAACTTTTTGGAAGCTGCATCACATTGCTAACTCATTTTCAGTTTGTGGTCTGCTAGGACTCCTAGATCTCTTTCACATGTAGTCTTGTTAATCCAGACTGTTGGAAGCCAGAGACCAGTTTAGGTGCTGGTCAGGAGGACCAGCGTAATACTGGGTGAGGCCTCTTCACCAACATGTCTTCTAAGCATATATCCATGTGTGCCTTGACCATCCATGGTCCTTAATGCTTAAGACATTCACCTGATCAATCTTCTCCAAAGAATTGAAAATTGCTCCAGTGCTTTGCCTGTGTGGCTGATTTTGCTCCAGTGTCAATTTTTTAACTGTAGGATCACTTTTTGGGCAGTTCCAAATTCCAGTTCATCTGGACTTAAGGCTTAATTATGTACCAAGTTGTTACATGTGTGGCATAACTAAAAGGGGCTGTTGTGTGATTCTGAATTTGTCACTCCATAGGTATGCTCTCTCTCTTTTAAAAATAGTCTATCTCCACACTTATGGTTTCTCTAAAACTGGAGAAATGGAAGACAGGATTCATAGCAAACAGTTTCCGAAATCTAGAATATATGAACATTGTGAAAGAACAAATATTATAGGAAGCTCATTGTCCTCCACTTCCCTAAATTTAGTGACAATTAGTTTTCATGGAGTACTGGCATGAGCCACAAATTTCTTTTAGTATTTTGATTATGCTAGAATATATTAAGGTTTCTGCTGCTTTGCCCTATACCCAAATCAAACGTAGTATACTTGAACCAGTTACTTTCTTTTGTGCACTAATTTGCATGCTCATAGTGTATGTTGCTCCTTTCCATTCAGAGGAAGAACAACACAAGCAGGTCTTCTTGCAAAAGATATTGGTTGGACTACATGAGAGAGCAGAGAAGGAGGGAGGCCATTTTCAGTACATTATTCAAGATGTTTGAAAATAAACCAGGAAGAAAAGTTATATAAAAAAACTGATGCATGAAATTTGCAGCATAGATGCTGCAGGTAACTGGTCACATTTTTTAAATTTATACTTATAAATTGATTTTTGCTTACATTTAGAATTTAGTTTTTGGTGTAGCTAATGCCATGTACTCATCAAACTTAAACCTGACTATTATTATTATTATTATTATTTTATCTATTATTATTATAACTTTTATTTATAAAGCGCTGTCAATTTACCACGGCGTGTAATACAATCTTTTTTAATTGGACGGGTTCCCTGCCCTCCAGGCTTTACAATCTAAAAAGACACACATGACATTAACATTAGGAGAACGGGAAAGATGGTGGCGGAAAGGGATTGAGGGCCAAGCAGTTCTTCTCTATTTCCGAGGCCTGGACTCACGGGGATGGGATGGACTGGAGGAAGGGGTTCCTTGGCTTCTTAAATGGATGGTTAATCTTCTTCCAGGGAGGCCTGTTGGAGTTAGCCTGCCTCCTTCGTAGGATAATACATATAAAATACATAGCAATACAGGAATGATTCAATAAAACCGGCAAACAAAAGAAACATCAAATAGCAAGTGACAGTTATGCAATGCCTGGGAAAGCTTCTCTGAACAGGATGGTCTTCAGCTCCGTTTTGAAGTTGGTTAAAGAAGTGATGGCTCTTGTTCGGCGAGGGGGGAAGAAGGTTCCAGGAGTGGAGGGTCAGCGAGTGAAAAAGGGCGGAATCCGAGTGGGCCAGAGGAAATCCTGGGCTGTGAAAGCAGACCTTGACTACCAGACAATGGAGGGCCCTAGTGGGAAGGTGAAGGAGAAAGAAGGTTTGATAAGTAAGGAGGGGCCAGTCCATGGTGGGCTTTAAACGTCGCACCAGCAGGAGCTTGTACTGAATGCGGAAAGGGAGGGACGAAGTGAAGAGGATGCACCACAGGAGAGATCTAGGTCACAGTGGTGGGCGGATCATGTGATATGTCGTGCAGCTCAACTGCTGCGACAGACAATTAGAGGACGGAAGGTGAGAAACAGGAAGCCAGCCAGGAGGGCATTACAGTAATCAAGTCGTGAGACACTAGGGCATGGACCCGGATCTTGGCAGTAGAGCGGGGAGATATGGTCAATTTTGCAATATTGTACAAAAAGAGTCACAAGCCTTGGCTGTGGTCTGGATCTCGAGGGATACACGAGGAAGAATCAAAGATAAACCAGACTGCGGGCTTGCTGGACTGGTTGAATAGAAATGTTGTCACAGAGCACAGAAAAGGAGTGTTGAAGGGTGACTTGGAGGAAACGACAGAAGCTCCATCTTGGACATGTTGAGCTTCAAACACGATGGCGCATCCACTGCGGACATGTGAGACAAGATGAAACTTGCTGTTCAAGTTTCTGTTGTATAACCACTAGCACCACATGCCCTTGACCAAGCATATGGACTCTTGAATTCAGTAGTGACAGTCGGCCCAAGCTGATTGAAAGACATTCTCCCTCGGTAGAAGACTCAGGGGCTTTACGCACAGGCCAAAAGGCCCATGTTCCCCTGGTCTTGCATTCTCTCTGAGCAGTGCAGAACAGTAGCCCTGGGCTGTGATCAGGCAGACTGGATATGGATCTGGTAGAGGCCCTTGTTGTCGTTGTTAGTCAAGACAGACTCATGGTGACCCTTTGGATGAGACATCTCCAAGAATCCCTATCCTCCATTGCTTTGGCCAGATCTTGCAAGCTCTTGCCTGTAACCCCTTGAACGAATCTATCCTGTGACATCTGGTCTGAAGCCTTCCTCTCTTTCTTTTATCCTCTACCTTTCCTAGCATTGTTTTTTCTAGTGACCTCTGCCTTCTCATGATGTGGCCAAAGTATGATAGTCTCAGCTTGATCATCTTTGCTTCAAAGGAGAGCCCTGGTCTGATCTGTTCAAGAACCCATTTGTTTGTCTTCTTGGCTGTCCATGGTATCCTAAGTACTGTTCTCCAGCACCACATCTCAAATGAGTTGGTTTTCTCTCTGTCTGCTTCCTTCCAGTCAGTTAATTAGACCCCTAATTCGGTCTTAAAAGACTGGCTGCTTGCAGCAGAGTTTCTCTAAAATTTTGCCATGACAGCCAGCAGGCCGAATGGGCTCATGTGGCCCTTGCCTGCCACCATTGTCACATCCTCTCTGATGGCCCCTGTCGCTACCATGACTTTAGAAAGGGACACTTTCCCACATAAATGTAGCCTTGTGCCCCATATTTGCCCTTACAGGCTGCAGAAGGTGCCTTCAGAAATATGTGATGGCAGCAGCACGTAAGAGGTGTGTGGCAGTAGCTCCATTGCATGGCGGTGTATGGGCATGTGAACACCTGCCTCTCACCACACCAGCCCAGGGACTGACCTCGGTGGAAACAGAGAACAGGATACCACAGGGTTGACCCATAGTATCCTGCCCATTTGTTTAGGCTCTGAGTAAATATAAAGGATACCCCCACCCACACACACAAATAGCTGCATCTATTATTTATCCCAAGTTCAAATAACATAATTAATAGTGTTACCAGCTTTTTTTCCATAGAAGCTGTTAGTCTTTCACAAACACGAATAGCCAGATATGTCAGAGTAAAGCAGCAGACTTGCTCACTTTCCTGGTAGTAAGTGTGAGTTGGTTCATCACACAGTAAATTCCATAGAATTTCTGCTTCTCAGTAAACTTGCACAAGCGCACCCAGGAAATAAAAGAACAGGCCTAGAGGATGAGTCCATTTACCCATACATTTACAAAAGACAATTTGACTGAATGCAGATGCTGAGGTGTTCTGAGTAAGGAAGCTTTTCCTCAGCAGTTACCAGTGAATGTTTTAAAACCCAGTTCCTGAGTTTTGCTTTCTATGAGCCTGCATTGGGCTATGTGCGCTTTTATTTTTAACCTTTCTGAATGTTAAATAAGGCACTGAAATCTGTTAACACTCAGGAAAAGTCTTTCCTGTACAGAATCTTTCATCTTTCTGAGGCTTAAAATCTGATAGCTGCATGAGCTTGGTAGAAGACAGATGGCAGGGATACAAATGGGTGGAGAACTTCATCAAGGGAAAACTACAAGGGAATTCCAAAAAACAATAAGGGCAGATCCATTTTCTACTTCATGGCGTATACTGTAGTAGCAAAACCCGGGTGGGGGGGGGGGGGAGAAGATAAAAACTTAAGATATTGGTGTAAGTTTCAGAAGTATGGCTGTTACAGACTTGGCTAGACACTACCTGGACCTCAAGTATGATAGTTCAAGAAATTAACTTTATTTTCATTATCTAATATATCCCAATGTTCTTTCTTGCATGTGTGCAGGAAAGTTCTGGGCTGATTACTTTAAGAGGTTCCCATAATTTATTACATTATTATAAATAAATTAGTATAAATTATTAAATTTGTTCTTATGTAAGAGATTTGTTAAAAAAAGAACTCAGCAATATGTACACCTCTGTTTTAATCAAAATCCAAGACACTTCTGGTCCCAAGCATTTTGGATAAGGGATACTTAGCCTATAACACCAGTTCTGAAGGAATTGCACTGGCTGCTAGTACATTTCTGCTCTGCATTCCAGGTGCTGGCAATAATATTTAAAACCCTAAACAGCTTAAGACCTCAGTATTTGAAGAAGCGCCTCTTTCTCTATATGTCAGCCCAAGAGTGGAGATAGTTGTCAGCCTTATCTCGTACCTGCAGACTTTCATCTGACTTAGTAAAACAAATGAAAATCTTTGCACAGGTTCAACAGCAAGTCCATCCCAACCTTTCAGCCAAAGAAGATTCCCTCCACTACATCGAGGAGCTAATCCTTCAGCTGCTGAACAAACTGTGTGTTGCACAGCCACGGACTTTTCAAGATGTTGAGGTATGCATGGCAATATATGCAAGTGGGGAAAAACAGGTGGGGTTTTTTTAAAGTCAGTTTTGGTATAGGAAATAGGAACTGAAAAACCTCTACTGTAATCCAAGGTATATGATAGTGGGAGAGAGAAAGCATTCTGCTTTCCTGACCTGACAAAATATGTGGTTTCACATTGTGGTTCCAGACCTGAGAAATTAGGAAAGCCTTTGCCTCAAGAAGCATTTCAAGAGAAAGGATATCATGCAGCTATTCCTTTTTTAAATTTTGAAGGTTTTTATTTTTTACAGTGGGCCCTTGGTATCTGCTGGGGTTTGTTTCCAGGATCCCCTTGTGGACACCAAAATCTGTGGAAGCTCAAGTCCCATTGTATACAGTGGTGTAGTAAAATAGTGTCCCTTATAGAAAATGGCAAAACAAAAGTTTGCTTTTTTGCATTTAAAAAAATCAGTTTTCACATGGATGGTTAAATCTGTGGATATGGAGAGCCAACTGTATTTACACTCAAAAGGGATCTGAGTTGCATACAAAAATGTTCCAGTATGTCAGTGTGGTATAGTGGTTTGAGTATTGGACTTTGACATGAGACCGGAGTTGAAATCCCTGCTTCACCATGGGTGGCCTTGGGCAAGTCACACACTCTCAGCCTCAAAGGAAGGCAAATGCAACCCACCTCTGAATAAAGCTTGCCAAGAAAATCCCATGATAGGTTTATCTTAGGGTCACCATAAGTCAGAAACAACCTGAAGGCACACAACAACAACAAAAGAAGGAAGGTAAAAATGCAAAAGAAAGAACAATCATATTAGTCATAAGTCCCTATAAAAGCTGACCAAATGTTGTTTGTAAATTTCATCTATACATCGTTGTTTCAAATGTTCCAAGCAGTGTTAGATCTTCTTTCCATGGATCACAGGTAGAGAACAGTTATCTTTATCTTTTAACAGTCAAAACAGTTATGAAAATTCATTTCCGTTGTCCATTTGTTCATTTCCAAGGAACAGGTAAATAGTTCAAAACAACATGAAGTCCCTGGATATCAAGGGATTTTGCAAAACCATATTTATTTGTGTGGTTATGTCTTCCTAAAACATAACTATTATGGAACAACTTCAAAACATAGTGTTAAGGAAATATTAGCAGTATTACATCTTCAGCTGTTTGCTGATTTTGAAAGCCCTTTCTTGAATACTGTAGATGCTGTGGCAACCAATATACCCGAAAGAGCAATTTCTGCTCTATAAGGCATAGTTGAATATCTGTAGTCACACTAGTTATAGATATTAAAACTGATGTCCATTGATTAGTCGGTATTGGATATTCCAATTCTCTATTCCATTGTTGCTGAAAACCTTGCATGTCATATTTATTTATAGATAACAGAAATATATATTGGTCTGGATACTTGGCTGGCATCAGTCAATGTCTGCAATATTGGAACTTTAGATGCACTTAAAGCTGCAGAGCCAAAATCTGGATTGTAATAAATGTTTCAATTGTAGATCTTGCCTTTTAGCTGACAGAAGTAGTTTAAGCTGCTCTTGCAAAATTGAAAAATGCAAAATATCATCAACACTAAGTACAGTATCTGATTTCAGATAACAATCCCATTGCCGGACCATACCTTCCATAAAAGTGGATCCTTATTCATTTTCAAATTTGGATTTCCTCAGATTCAGCGTGAGCATGTGGGTCAAAATTGCAGTTGACAAGATAATATTTGCCACACTTCTAATTGCTGAGATTGTTGACAAAACCCTGCCATTTTAAATAAAATTAGAACCAAGCACTGTCCATTTGAAGAGAGGTGCCAGAAATGAAGCCTCCATGCTGGATTACTTTCTTTTAGTGGACATATCCAAAAATTAATACAAGGTAGCGGACATGCCCAATGGTACATAAAAAGATCTGGGAGGCTGAATGTTCCCTCTTTGATCCTTTTCATTGGAGTTCTAAAAAGAGAAGAGCTTCCCCCAAAATCTTCTAGACAGTACTTTTAGTTTGTGAAAATAATTGCAAGGTATAAGTAGAGGAATTCCACAAATAACATAAACAGTTCCAGGAATCAGATTCATTTCAGTTGTGTTTATCTTACCCGCACAGACTCATCTTTAAGTGTGCCCATCTCTCTAGATGTTGTGCAGTGCCTTTTATCATTTTATTTATATTACGATTAATAATCTGAGATAAGCCTCTAGGGATAATGATGCCCAAATAAGTAATAGAATTTGGGCAAAATCAAAACTGCCATGCTTTAAATATGGTAGAGTCTCTCTTGTTTCCCACTAGTGGTATTTCTGACCTGGACCAGTTAACTAATACTCAGATATTTTACCAAAATTATTAGTCAACTGCATCAAAACAGAGACCAACTGCTGGGGCTTTGAAATGAGCAACAAAAGAACACATCCATTAATCCTGGAATTTTGTCTAATAGTACATGCTTAGGATTCCAAGCACAAGTTGAATAATAAAGGAAATAATGGACATCCCTGCCCAGTACCTCATTTCAGTGTAAATAAAGGATAAGAAAAAACATTAGTCACAACCTGTCTCCGAGCGCTGAATATAAATTTTAATCCATTTCAAAAATACTGTACTTTAGGAAACCCAAAATTAGCCAGTACTGTGAAAATGAGCAGCCTGTAAATTTTATCAAAGGCCCTCTCAGTACTTAAAGAAATAACAGTTGGCTGATCATTTCTCTCTGAGTTTGAAGTAATTCGCAACCAATCAAATATTGACTCCTGTTTTTGATAAATCATCTGATCAGGATTTACCGAGGATGAAATGACTTTTTGTAGTCTATTGACTGAACTATCTGTCCATATTTTTATATCACCATTAAGGGCATAGGGTGGTAATTAGCACAGCAAGTATGATCCTTATCAGATTTAAGTGTCAGAGTGTGATAGGCATCATTTAATGATGAAGAGAGGTAGTCAGTCTGCTTTTATAGAAACCTACGACTGACATGGTTATTGTAAAGTCGAAGGCTTTACAATATGTAAGGCTTTACATATTTACAATATGTTTAACATGGTTATTTCTTCTTCTGTTGTATTTTTATTTTCCTGCATTTGTTATACAGTACTGGAACATTATTGTAGGTAACAATCTCTTTTGAATTTAATTTTTTAAAATGTTTTTTTAACGTTACTCTTGTGGGAACAAAGGTTTTTCGGAGGAGAGCAGGATGCCATTTTAGAGAAAGAAATGTCCTCTGAAAGAAATTGGAGTTTTTCTTATTTTCCTTGAGATTCCAGCAGATACTTTCAAATCCTGTTCTTACATTTGGGCAGGAGAGAGTTCAAAAGACCTTTCCTCACCCAATTGACAAGTGGGCCATTGCAGACGCACAATCTGCCATTGAGAAGCGAAAAAGAAGAAACCCTCTCCTGCTGCCTGTGGATAAAATACATCCCCTTTTAAAGGTATTTTGTACCATGTGCTGTCTACTGGTGTTAAAAAAGTACCTACCTATTTACATGGCATACTATATGTATTAATGGAGGAATTCAAAGATATAGCTGTGTTAGCCTGTAGGATCAGTGTGTAGAGAGTAGACATCTCTTTACATATATGTATTAATGCAAGCGTCTTTGGAACAACAACTTCTCAGAGAGAGTTTTGAACCCAGGGAAACTGACTTGGGCGGGTTATAGACTGCGCATTTGGGGCGGTCTGCACCCGGCCCTTTCCCCGCCGGATCGGGGCCTCAGTGTGCAGAGCGGCAGCCGCTGAGGCCCCAATCTGCCGCTTTTCAGGCTGCGGGGAAGCGGCAAACCGCCGCTTCCCCGCAGCCTGAAAAGGGGTGTCCCTGGGGCTTCAAGCCCCAAGGACACCCTGCGGCAGTGGGGAGAAGAGAAAGGGGCTGCTTGGCCCGTCTGAAGGCTGCGCCCAGCGGACTAAACCAGGAAGGAGCTCCGAAACGGAGCTCCTTCCTGCTCCGTGTTCAGGGCGCACTAAGCGCCCTGGCGTGGAGCAAGGACGTC
This sequence comes from Sceloporus undulatus, assembly GCF_019175285.1. Lineage (NCBI taxonomy): Eukaryota > Metazoa > Chordata > Lepidosauria > Squamata > Phrynosomatidae > Sceloporus > Sceloporus undulatus. The sequence goes on from NC_056522.1 coordinate 378,877,323, forward strand.
ACATCCGCGCCGCCTCGTCTAGAGGTGGCGCGGCCATGATGTCCTCACGCCGGTGGCCATATGGAAGGGCCGCCGCCGTTTCCTGCGTGACGAGCACGCACTAGGGTTAGGGCAGTTCGGAAGCACTGCCCTTTTGTAACCCTAGTGTGTGCTCGTCACGCACTAAAGTGCCGGTTTGTAACCGACCTTGGTGAGCAGATCTGTTCCTTTCACACACCAGTGCTAACTGAGCAGTGCACTGATTTGAAAGACCTGCATTACCTTACACAGCCCTTTGAAAATTTAGGGCAAGGGACATGATTTGCATCTTCCTGGATCCTATTAAATTCCATCCCACTCCCACAACTGTACAAATATACTTTATGCCTGAGGCCATAATACTTCTTGGTACTCTATCCAAGGAAGTGGGTTTATATCCATGAAAGCACTTGCAAAAATAAAGACAAGTTAGTCTTAAAGGTGATGCCACATTTCTTTTCTTTGTTTTTTCTTCAGTCCAAAACACACTGCAGAAATAATCCAGTATGAGACTGCTTTAACTGTCCTGGCTCAATTCTAGGAAATTCTGGGAACTGTATTTTGTGAGACATTTAGCCTTCTCTATCAGAGAGCTCTGGTGCCACAATAATCTACAGTTCCTAGGATTCTCTAGCACTGAACCAGAGCAATTAAAGAATCGACTTATTTCTGCAGTGTGTTTTGGAACTTCCTGCTCTTTATGCTGCAAGAAACTAATATGGTTACTTCTTTGAAAATCACATTTGGTTTGCCATTTTTAATCAGTTTCCTGAATCCTAGTTGAGAGGTTTTCAAATTAACCAATTCTGCCCTTGGAGTGTTCGAAGAAACAGTCATAAAGAGTTTCCCATAGTCCTATGCAATGTGCCTTCCCTTCTTTAGTGTGGAAGTACAACCAGTTTATATTGCAACATTTATTAAAAGACTTTCCTTTTGCCCAGAAGTTGTTTTTTTATAAGAACCACAAAACAGACAGATACAAATACTGCCCCATGTTCACATAGTGAAAGTGAATAAGGAAGGGTGAAGTCAGAAGGAACAGCAAGGGCACCAGGCTGTCTGTCCTATGCAGGGTACTAAAGGATAGTTGGACTGCATATTCTGATTCTTAGCAGGCAGATGTAAACTGTTCTTGCTGTATACAGGATGCTTGGCCACCGCTCTCCCTAATTTCATACCCACAATCTGTGCCATTGCCACCTTCATTCCCAACCAGCCTATCTGCCTTTAGTCAAATGCAAGTGGAATTAATGTGACTGCTCACACATTATTTTTTTCTATATTTTCAGGAAGTTCTTGGTTATAAAATAGATTATCATGTATCCCTTTACATTGTGGCTGTCTTGGAATATATCTCTGCTGACATCTTAAAACTGGCTGGCAATTATGTGTTCAACATACGGCACTTTGAGATTTCTCAGCAAGACATTAAAGTATCAATGTGTGCTGACAAGGTAAGGTGCTGTGCAGTATTTGGGCTTCTACCAGCACTTCAGATGCATCCTGAGTCATTGTGTGTGTGTGTTGTTTCTCTGCTTAATAGTGGTTCTGCCTGGCCATTATTTACGGTGTATTTTTCATTTATGTGTAAGCAATATGCCCACATTTCTGAATCATCAGACTCTTCCCTGTGGTGATGTGAATGCTTTCTCTCTCAAAATGTTTACTAAAACAGTGTGCAGTTCTGTAATTTTCTTTCAAGCAATAACTTCATGTTTTACTATGAAACATTTGATTGTCTCTGAAATGTCTTCCTTCTTCTTAGGTATTGATGGATATGTTTGATCAGGATGACATTGGCTTGGTTTCTCTCTGTGAGGAAGAACCCTCCTCTTCTGGTGAACTGAATTATTATGATCTCGTTAGGAGTGAGATTGCAGATGAACGACAGTATCTGAGGGAGCTGAACCTGATCATAAAAGTATTTCGAGAAGCTTTTCTGTCTAACAGAAAGTTATTCACACCTAATGTAAGTCAACTTTCTCCCTACACTGTTTTGTGTTTAAAATATTTGTATAGGAAAATAAAGTTGGAAGCATCCCTTTCCCCAATTTTTTACCGTACTCTTTAGAACAAAACAAAACAAAAAGGGGGGGGGGGGATACAGTTTTGAAGCAGAAGCTTCTTTTAAGGGGGAGGGAATTGAGCTGGAGTTGGATGGGAATGAGAGAGTGAGAGATTATAAGGAATTCCCATAAAGAACAAAGAAAGAAGTGGTTTATTGCTCTTAGGAAATAAGTTTAAAATAAATTAAGGATTATCTCTTTTCTCTTACATCTAAAGTTGTGACCACATTGAGTCACATCATTATGATAAAACACTAAAAAAAAACTGATGAAAAATTAATGCGTAAAAGCCACAATGAAAACCCAAGTATATAACAACTGTGAGTCATAATGAATCCTGAGTGTGTTTCTAAAAAGAGAAGATGTGTATTGTTTTCTAAAGGTGTTTTGATTGGTTCACAGAACATGGAGATGTTTTGTGTAAATTGTGCTGATGTAAATGCAATTTGGGCATTCTCACTAAACTGGAACCAAGTTGAGGGATTTTGATCAAATAGCTGGATGTTGAGGTGGCGATGGAGCAAAACAGCCATATTCAGAATGGTTCTCTCTTCCTCAGGACATTGACATGATCTTTAGCAACATCACAGATATTCATGAACTGACAGTGAAGCTCTTGGGGTTAATTGAGGACACAGTAGAAATGACCGATGAAAGCAGTCCTCACCCTCTGGTTGGCAGCTGTTTTGAGGATCTTGCAGAGGTGAGTTGACAAAGCTGCTCACATAGTAAATACTTGGTCTATTTAGTAACTGTGCATAGGTTTTCGTAGACTTGGCCTACTTAGTACCTGTGTATAGGCTTTTTTAAAATTGGTGTACATAGTACTTGTCCATAAGCTTTCGTAGGCTTGGTATACTTAGTAATTCTTCATAAGCTTTTATAGACTTGGTCTACATAGTAACTGTCCATAAACTTTTGTAGATTTGGTCTATTTAATAACTGTGTATAAGCTTTTGTAGCCTTGGTTTACTTAGTAACTATCCATAAGCTTTTGTAGACTTAGGTCCAAAACACATTGCAGAAATAATCCAGTTTGAGACCGCTTTAACTGCCCTGGCTCAATTGCCAGGGAATCCATTGTAGTTTATTGTGGCACCAGAGCTCTCTGGCAGAGAAGACCCAATGTCTCACAAAACCACAGTTCACAGAATTCCCTAGCATTGAGCCAGGGCAGTTACAGCTGTCCCAAACGGGATTGTTTCTGCAGTGTGTTTTGGACCTTAGTAGACCAGGTCTGTGAAAGCTTATGCTACAAATTTCTTTCTCATAGTCTCAAAGGTGCTACAAGATCCCTTTGCATACTAACACAGCCGTGTATCTGAAGTACATTATTGTGTCTGCCTTAGATACTGTTTCAAAGACATTTTTGTTCAGATAATGTTGACATTAAGCCATGTCAACCTCCAAGAGACTGGGATCAAATCAGACTGGATGGTATCTTATTTTATAAGTTACCCCATCCCAGGAAATAATGTACAGTTCCTCCAGCTAATGTTTATGTTAACTTGGGATACTTAACTTCCTTTCCTAGGAACAAGCCTTCGACCCATATGAAACCTTATCACAGGACATCCTTTCTCCCCAGTATCATGAACATTTTAATAACTTGATGGCTAAACCTGCTGTGGCTTTACATTTCCAGGTAAGTGGAATTTTGTGTATATCTTTTTACAACTGGGTGGACAACTGCTGGAGCAGGGGCTGTAAGGACACATTTTTCCTGAATCAGAGGCCACAGAACATCATATCAGCCTTTCTGAAGGGGTTCAGGGATTGTTTTTTGTGGGTTTTTTGGGCTATGTGGCCATGTTCTATAAGGATTTATTCCTGACATTTTGCCAGCATCTGTGGCTGGCATATTCAGAGGGAATGTATCGAGAGCAGAATTGCCATGTTTTCTCATTTTGGGGAGATTTGGAAGCAAAAATAGCTTATTGCCATTAATCGCCGTCATGTTGACTTCATCCTGACCCTATGAATGAGAGACTCCAAGTCACCCTATTCTCAACAGCCCTGCTCTGGTCATGCAGACTCAGACCGAGACTTCCTTGACTGAGTCTGTCATCTGGAGTGGTCTTCCTCTTTTTCTACTGCCTTCCAACTTAGCAAGCATTATTGTCTTAATGTATCATGTCTTTTTATGATAAGTCCAAAGTACGACAGTCTCAGTTTAGTCATCTTGGCTTCTAGGGAGATTTCAGGCTTCATTTGTTGCTCTTTTTAGCAGTCCATGGTAGAACTCTCCTTCAGCACCATATTTTGAAAGAGCAGATTTTCTATCACCTTTCTTCACTTTCCAGCTTCCACAACTAAACATAGTAATGGAGAATATGTGATATGGACCATCCTGATTTTAGTATTCATTGATATATCTTTGCACTTTAGGGTCTTGTCTAGTTCCTTCACAGCTGCCCTTTTAAGTCCTACTTGTCTTCTGATTTCTTAATTGCAACCTTCTGTCTGATATAACTATTGAGCCAAGACATGGAACATTTTGAACTATTTCAATGTCATCATTGTCTACTTTAAAATTTTCTAATGCGTCACAAACCGCTCTTGAAAATATTAAATGGATGAGTATGAAAGTTTTAGGAGTGACTTGTGGAGCTTGAGGTCTATAAAAATGGGATTGAGAACTGCCTGCAGCCCATGTGTCTCACTTTCTCCATCCCAAGTTTAGAAGAGAGCTACCCAGTCTTTCAGTCAGATGATTCTCAAGGGCAGTTTGCAATCTGTGAAAGGAAAAACAGAATATACTCCCCTTCTTACTTTCTTGTACACATGTATGCAAAACCACAGCTCCTCTCTGTCTGATGCCTAAAGCAACAGGCAACTTCATCTAAAGATTTCCCTCTGGAGGGATGGGGAAACAAGGTGTCTGTACCTGTTCCTTTAGTGTTTTTTCCCCTTGCTACGATGCATTTCCATGGGGCGGGAGTCTTATCTCTCCTTGTACCTTGGCTCCTTCTTGGATGGCAGATGCCAGAGTTTGCTTTCCTTGTTATGCACTCCCAAAAGCTTGTGTGTGTTCTTTGGGTTGCTCACACCTGCTGTGTGTGGTGATCTTTCAAAGATTTGAAGACTCATATCATGTCCAACTGCACCACTATTCTAGGTTAAACATAAGCCAGTTCCTTCAGCCTTTCCTCGTACAACCTCATTTCCTTATTGCTGGTTATTTTAATTGCTCTCAATTGAATCTTTTCCAGTCTGAGTTCATCTTCCTTGAAGTGTGGCACCCGAAACCAGACATAGTGCTCTATATGAGATTTGAATAAAATACCAATAGACTAGACTGAAACAGGCATCTTCTGCATTTAAATCAAATGCTCCACCATTGAGCGGTGGCTCTTTCTAAAAAGTCTGTTTTAACTGGTTTAGATGTTGCTTCGCCCACTGTGCTAGTATGACATTCTCTTGAAGGCCTGCTGTTTTTAGGCTGCCCCACAGAAAGCAACTTGATTATAAAATCAATGCAATTTTGAATGTTGCATGTGTTCTTCCCTGTGTGGTCTTTCATATGGCAACCACTGAAATAAGGCTTTCTTTCTCCTTCAGTCAATCGCTGATGGCTTCAAAGAAGCAGTGCAGTATGTCCTCCCACGCCTCATGTTGGTTCCAGTATACCATTGTTTGCACTACTTTGAATTATTACAGGTAAGAAGACGCTCTTTATCATTCATTGTAAAATACATCAGTTGGCCACAACATCTTAGCTTTAAAAACCAAATAGCTCCAGCCAGTCCACCCATGCTTTGTATTTTTCTGTCTGTTACTTGCTTTGAAGAAAGTAAGATGACAGACAGATGATCAGTGTTGTGTCCTACCAATCTAAATAGTAAGATCTGCAATCTCTAGGCAAGAAATTACACGTCTTGATCCACTTTGGCTGAAAAGATTTAGTTTTCATTAATGTAACTGGTGTTCAAAAGGTTGTTTTCCTCTCAGTGGATACTGGGGTTGGAAATGCATTTCTTCCATATGCAAGGGAAAGAGAAGAATTCATTGAAATGTCCAGCATGCAGTTAATTTTCAGTGTTTATTGCATTAAGAACTAGAACATAGGGGTTTGGCACATCCAGGAGTATCTTGCCTGCTGAATAGAGCAGGATAGGGAACAATTGTCTGTACAATCAGAAGGGAGTATGCATATGAGTGTGACCTCTTCTGACCTGAGTAAGCAGCCCTGCACAAGCTCACACTTGTGCAGGAGACATTTTGATGTAAAAAGGGGGCTTGTTGTCTGTTTGAAAACATAGGGTGGAGACTTACGGTTGGTATAGCAACCATGGGAGGTCTGAAGCTTTACATCCAGGTTCTAACATACTGTTAAAACAGGACCAAACAAAAATTGAAAAATAAAAGATAAAAGTTCCTCTCTTTTTTTTAAAAAAAAAAGTAATTTAGAGATGAATCATAGAGTTGTAAGAGGTACCAAGGGCCATTCAGTCCATCCACTCCCATCCAGGAACACAGAATCAAGCACCCCCAAAGAATGAGGCTCCTTCACACTCCACAGGAGCGTGTTCCACTGTTGAACAGCTCTTACTGTCAGCTCTTACGGTGCAGTGGTTAAATGCCTGTACTACAGCCACTTACTCAAAACCATAAAGTTGCAAGTTCAATACCAGCAAAAAGGTATTCAGTACCAGCAAAAGGGCTCAAGCTTGACTTAGGCTTGCATCCTTCCGAGGTCACTAAAATGAGTACCCAGTTTGTTGGGGGCAATTAGCTTACAGTTGTAAACCACTTATACACTGTTAGTTCAGTATGAAGTGGTATATTAATGAAGTTGTTTGTTTGTTATTGTCAGGACGTTCTTCCAAAAGTTGAGGTGGGGTCTCTTTTATTGTAAGGAGATGTTCTTTCGTCTTGAAATATTGTTTTGAGCCTTCAAGTAATTTCTGACTCAACAGTGATCCTAAGGCCAACCTGTCAAGGTTTTCTTATCAGGGGTTTGCTTTTGCCTTCCTCTGAGGCTAAGAGTATGTGGCTTGCCCAAAGTCACCCAATGGGTTTCCATAACTGAGTAGCTATTTGGATCCTGGTCTCCAGAGCCTTTGTCTAACTCTCAAACCACTGCACTATGTTGGCTTCAAGAAATATTACATAAATCTTTTTTTTTCCCCTCAGCAGTGGCTGAGCCCTGATGGAAATAATATCTCTTCTCTTTTCAGCAATTACAAGAATGTAGTGAAGATGAAGAAGACTGTGAATGCTTAAAACAAGCCATCACAGCTCTCCTGAATCTCCAGTGTAGCATGGAACGTATATATAATAAACACTCACCTAGACGCCGGCCTGGGTAAGAAAATTAGCTCATTGTTTTAGATGAACCTGGCTGGAGTTTGGGACCTTTCAAAACAGTAGTGAGTGGGATAACATTTGGAGAGGAAGGTGATACCATTGGGGGAAACTGTGGCTGTCTCTTCATTCTGTTAGAATAGCTTCCTATACTCGATTTAAATTGCAAAGAAGGGGCAAAGCACCAGCTAAAAGGGTCACAGTGGAAGAGATTGTGGGAGTAGTAGAAATGTGGGAAAGACACCAAAGCTGGTGGCTGTAGACTTTTTCTGTATATCTGGCTGCCCTGCGGGTGAGGTTGTTTGTAAAGCTAAAGGTGATTTGGGAAGAGTAGTTTGGAAAACCACCTCTTCAGTGGCATAGATTATTTTCTAAGTCTCCCTGCCAGAGTGCCTTGCTCCACTTGAAGTTAGGTGCTTGAAAATAGGCCATTCATATCCAGAGTTGTGTTCTCCTGCTGCTAGTACCACTTCCCTCCTTGCATGAGCCGAAGGAAAGGGCATTATGCTACCATAGGACATCAACAGGATTTTTAACCTTAATTTTTTTAAAGACACAGTCTTTAAGCATAGGCATCAAGAACTCAGACTGTCTTTATTAAGCACGTTTTCAGTGGTAATGCAGGGTATATAACAGATGGCTGACATCTGTGATGTTCCTGTTAGATTCGATTTTATGTGGTTCTTTGGTTTAGTTTTCGCTTTAAAATGGTCTTTCACTTAAAACTATTTAAAATGATGGCTAGCTTTGCAAGGATGTGTAGTTTATATTAAAGCAGACAGCATAGTTCGATCCTTGATCATTGTTTCCCATTCACAGCTGCCAATACTGGAAAGACTATATACTAATAAAATGTGTGTTTTAGGGAGCCGGTGTTTTGGTTCTACAGCCGCCAAGTAAGAAGCAAGCACTTAGCCATTAAAAAAATGAATGAGATCCAGAAAAACATTGACGGTTGGGAAGGCAAAGACATTGGCCAGTGCTGTAATGAATTCATAATGGAAGGGACATTGTTTAGAATAGGAGCCAAGCATGAGCGGCACGTCTTCCTTTTTGATGGTTTAATGATCGGCTGCAAAGCCAACCATGGACAATCGCGCCTTCCGGGCTGCAGCAATGCAGAGTACCGACTCAAGGAAAAAATCATCATGAGAAAGGTCCATATAGTGGATAAAGATGATACATGTGAATACAAGAATGCTTTTGAACTGGTCCCTAAAGATGAAAGCAGCTTCATCTTTGCTGCCAAGTCTGCTGAAGAAAAGAACAACTGGATGTCCGCACTGATCTCCCTTCAGTATCGCAGCACTCTGGACCGAATGTTGGATGCCGTATTGTTACAGGAAGAGAATGAGCAGCCCCTGCGACTCCCCAGCCCAAGTGTCTATCGCTTTGCCGTAGAAGACTCTGAAGAGAACATTGTTTTTGAGGACAACCTTCAGAGCAGAATTGGAATTCCTCTGATCAAAGGCGGGACTGTGGTGAAGCTCATTGAAAGGCTCACCTACCACATGTATGCAGGTATCTGAACGTTCTCCTTTGTGGACCTTTGCCATCTGCACTGCTTTGTTGGCCTTGGGCAAGGGTGGACAAAGTGCAGCTCTGGGGTTGTATGTGACCTCCCCCAAGATGTTTTTGTTACCCTTCACCCCTCCGGATTCTCCAGACCAGCCATTTCTGGTCAAAAAGGATGGTAAATGCTTTTAGGTTGCAAGGCCTACCTGTACTGTTTAAAATCAAAAATACTGTACCCATTTTTATTTTTTTGAGAACTTGAAGTGGATATCCTGCCACTTTAGGTTCTTTGTTTAAAGTTTTGATAGTGCATGTAGCCCGCAAAGGATCTCAGGGAATAAAAGTGACCCCCTGGACCCACTGCAATTGCCCAACACAGGCCTATAGGAAGGGGTAGTTGTTAACTAAAGCCAAGTCAGTGGCACTTAATTTGGGACTATGTTAAACGTGTTCTTATTTTCCTTTCTAGATCCTAATTTTGTACGTACTTTTCTTACCACGTATCGCTCCTTTTGTAAGCCTCAAGAACTCCTCAGTTTATTGATAGAACGGTGAGTTAAGAAAAAACTCTACCCTATCCCTGTGTTTGGTTTTCATTGTTCCATTTGCAGGATGAAGTGCCCATTTTGGTGTTGTATGCAATCAGGTTAAATGTTGGCACATTCATCTTGGAACACATCACTCCAAGATCTTCTAAGGCTCCCTGTTGCCCACAGTCCATTAAATGCTTAATTAAATAATGCTTTTTAAAGGGTTTGTGTGGTCTGGTGCACAGTTTAGACTACACTAAAAATAGAATAGGCATTGCCTTTTTAGAAGTCTTTGGCTCTTAGCTTTGCAGTGAGAGGTGTAGCTGTGAAGAAAGAGTTGAATATGGGAAAGAGAAAAATTGGAAACATCTAGTCAGTTTTTAATGCCTTCTAATTACACAGTTTTTTGAGTGAGGCTCTTTAATGAACACTTGTATAAGCATTAAAACGGACTGTCCTAGCTGATTGGCATAACAGCAAAATAGTACCTGGGATGTGATGGAAGGATGGAAGACAGCAGGCTATAAGTAGAGGTTATAGTGGCATTAAAAAAAAGTTTCCTGATCTGAAGAGAATTTTTTAGCAGTGTTGTTGTTGCTGCTTACTCATTTTTAAAAATAAAACAGCTATAGAAATTTATCCTGAAGGCATAGTCTTGTTTAATGGTTTTGTTTTTTTAAATCTTAGTAATGATTCCCCAAACTGGGAATGTGTCAGATCTGCTGATTTGGTATAGACCAAAATGTGAGACTCAGTTGTGGTGTAGTAAGAGGGCATGTACAAAGCTGAATAATGTTCCACTAGTATTCCATTCTGGGGTGTAGGGTGAGAGCCAGGACAGTATAAATAATGAGGTGTTTGTTGAGGTAGTGGAAATTTTCTTTTCTCTACCACCTTTGCTGTTAGAAAGCTTTTGGCTCCTGTAGAGCCAGAATTATTAGAATTGAGTTTTGCAGTTTATGAAATTTAGTGTCATTGAACCAATAGTATAAATCTGTCTTCAGTCACTTCACAACACCTGCAGTAACATACACCTACTTGCAATTATATATGCCAGAATGTGTTTTAATGTATTTCTCGTTTTTTTTATTCTGGAATGCCTTTAGTTTATGTTCCAACTTCTTAAAATTATTATTATTACTAGATTTGAAATCCCAGAGCCTGAGCCAACAGAAGCTGATAGGCTGGCGATAGAGAAAGGAGAACAGCCCATCAGCGCAGACCTTAAAAGATTTCGCAAGGAATATATCCAGCCAGTACAACTCAGGTTTGAGCTTCTTCTCTTCTGTAGGCAACAGTTGTCACATTCAATGGTGGGAAAACACAAATCACACCTCACTTGGGAAGAAATTATTGGGGCCCTTTCACTCCATACCACTCTAGCACTGCAATTCCACTTCAGCTGCCTTGGTAACATCTTGTGGAATGCTATGGTTTGTAGTTTAGTAAGGCCCTAGAGATCTATGGCTGAAAATTCCAAATAACCTTTCCTAAGCTGCAAATCCCAGAATTCCATATGCTGTTGTCATAGCAGTTAAAGTAGAATCGTAGTGATAGAATTGTGTAGTGTGAAGAGCTCCTGGTTTGTTAATACAGGAATATAAAACACTAAGAGTTTGTCCAGAGAATCCTTGGATTTGTGGACCAAGAACTGCTGTGTGACGGTAGCTTTGGGTGTGTGCTGGGAAGGTCAAATAGCACAGTTCACTTAGAAACAGTGTGAAAGCCTTTAGGAAATCTCTCAGGCTGCTCCACTTGCAAAATTAGGGGGTTATACTATGGTCTCAACTTATACGAAATTGTATATAGAACTGCATAGAATTTTACTGACATACATTATGTAAAGTGGCACATTGAACTGCCTAAAGCAGTGTATACATTCAAGGTGTCATTACAGCCCTTCCCGGGAGTAATAGTTCACCTTATTACAATTACAATCATGATTAGTATGCAAAGGAGTCTGAAAACTCCTGAATGTTTTACACAAATGTACATATTAATGATTAATGCAGGCCTTCCCTTCCTAGTTCCTCTCCCGGTTTACTGTGACTTACGTCGCTCTGTCCACCAATTCTTCTCTTAAATTTAATGTGAAGAATTACATTAAAATTAAATAAAATTCTTGCCTCAAGAAGAAGAATCCTCCCTCCGTACCTACTGTCATCATCAGACCTGGGAGGGAGTGAAAAAGTCAGCACCAGTTCCATCAGGTCTAGCTATGAATTCTGTGACTTACGTCACTCTCTTTAATCTTATTTTATTGCATTTTATTGTATTCTTTGTATTTTTATTGCTGTAACCCACCCAGATTCCTTGTGATTGTGCAGGCTATAAATAAATTATTATTATTATTATTATTATTATTATTATTATTATTATTATTATTATTAATGAGACTCTAAAGATCACAAGATAGTATGCCCTTTGGGATCAAGGACGGGGCTATGCCATACTGTCATTTAGGGGTGTGTGTGTATGTTTGTGTTGTTTTGTTTTAAAGAGGGAGAGTGATGTTTCATTCTGCAAGCCTGTATACACTCACCTTGGAGTAACTCTTTGAATTCAAAGAGACTTCACTTCTGGGTGAATTGGATAGGACAGTACTGGCAATGTTGTGAACAGAAGGGAAATGGATACCCTTCAGGGAAAACTGCTTAATACAGTGCGCCCACGTCATACGTGGGTGTGCTATATGCGGCTTCCAGCATATGCTGGAAGGCGCACAGGAAAACCGTCTCCCGCGTCCAGAAAGAAGTAATGGGGCACGCCAGGTGCGTGCCGCAAGAATGAGCCCCATTGTTTCTAATGGGGCTTGAGTTTACACGGTTTTTCCCTTATGCGGCGGGGTCCAGAACGAATCTCCCACGTAAGGGAAGGGCCAACTGAAAAAAGAAGCAACAGTTGTGAAATTTTAGCACTTTGATTTTTTGAAACTCAGTAACTGCCAGTTTTATTTTTGGACTAGATAAATGCTTCTGTCCTTAAAGGGTACATCTTTGAATAAAGATGGAAAGTCTGTATAAGCCGATCGCTGGAAAATTTCTGAAAATTTCTGAAAACCATTGAAGGCTCTTGAAAAGAGACCATAATGAGTGGCTGGGGAAGCTTTGGCCCACCAGGTGTTGTTACATTATAGTTCATATCACCTTCAAGCATCCTAGCCATTGATGTGCACTGAGAATAATTGTATATTAACAGCTGGAGATCCACTGGTTCCCTTTTATTGTAATTCAGAAAGGAAAACAGAAGCATTTAGCAAAACTGATGTGTAGATGTTGTCCTTAATAAGGAACCAACCACCAGCGGATTAAGCCGTTACCATGTCACATTAGACCATGGAGAAGGAGACATCTACACCCATCTTTGCACTGTCAGTGAGATTAGTACAGGGTACCATGTCCAGTCTGGCCAAGCCATCTTTATATTTATTCATCATTATTAACCTAATAAATGTAGACCCTGCTTTTCTCCCAGCAAGGGACTCAAAGCAGTTTACAAAAAATTTAAAGTACAATCAAGTTAAAATTTTATTATTGTTTTTGTGTCCCTTGAGGTTTTTCCTGACATATGGTAACTCTAAATTGAACCTGAGGTTTCCTGGGCAAGATTTCTTCAGAGGAGATTTGCCATTGCCTTCCTCTGAGACTGAATGGAAGTGACTTGCCCAAGCTCACCCAGTGGGTTCACAGGCCTGAGTAGGGACCCCTAGCCTCCACAGTCCTAGTCCAACACTCAAACTTATTTACAAAAGTTAAAAAAGTGGCTAGACACCTGCATTTTAAAAGCACGTAATTAAAACAGTTAAGAACACATTTTAGAGGTTAGCATCCATGTTTCACAATTCATTTCTGCTACAGTTATTGATTTGACTGTTATTATTTACCTGACTGGCTGGGGCTGGGGAGTCTTAAAGAGAGCCATAATACTTTATTCAACTCCTGAATGGCATTGGGACCTAACCTGTTGGTAAATGTCTCCTTTGGTATCTTGAATGAGCTTTCAAAGAAAGCTACCCATGCATTATTTTTATTTCCCTTGTGAAAGTAATGGGTGTGGTTTCCTGAGGAGTTAGATACAGTAAGAACCTCAGAGTTTTGAGTTTTTACCAGTTGAGGAAACAGTTTGGTGGCTTATAAATTCATTCACGTTTCAGCAAACCAGAAAACATCCTCCTCCACCACCCCTACTGCTTTACTGTTGATTGGACAGTCTGTCTCATTTTAGGTTTGTGAAAACTAAAATGGTGGCATTTCTCCCTTCATCTTTGATTTTTTTTTAACTCCTACCCCCAGGATATTAAATGTTTTTCGGCATTGGGTGGAACACCATTTTTATGATTTTGAAAGAGATCAGGAGCTACTCGATAGACTGGAAACATTTATTTCCACTGTAAGAGGTATGTGAATTGAATTACTCAGATCAATATTTAGATTCCAGTGATGTGTCTCAGTTGGTTTCTAGATCATTGCATCTCACGTCTAGCTTTTCATGAATTCCTGAGTTCCCTTGGGCTCTACTTGCTTATGTGTCAGAAGACAATGGTATTTACAAGTGCTACAAGCCAGTAATGTGCTCTCAATTTCCTCTCTAGTTCACTTTCTGTTTAACAAAAGGAAAAACATTACACTACGCAAGAGAGATTTGAGTCTCTTTGAATTTCTCTGGATTTGTGTCTTGCTTGCACAAGAAAAAGTTAATCATTTATAGCAGTGTTGCTCAAAAGTGGCAGTCTCTGGACCGTTGCTGGTCCCTGGTAAGATTTCAGGAAAGAAACAAGTGTACTCAGTGGGCACAAATTTAGTGCTGGCTTCCAGCCCTCCACTTCAGATAGCCTGAGGTGGCTTACAGCACTACTTTTTAACAGCAATTGTGCAGATACCATTTTTGTTACTCTGTTTAGGAAAACTGTTCATTGTCATGTGTAACACAGAAATACATGCCTGTCTTCCATGTTTCTGTTTTGGAAGAAAGGTGGACTATAAATCCAATAAATAAATAAAATTTAACCAGAAAATGGCCACATGGGATGCAATTTTGAGCATAGAAATAAAATCCCTGTGAATCTCAACCATCATTCATGCATATGAGAGACGGATGGTTGAGATTCATAATGACCTTAATGAATATATATTTATTTTAAAGCCAGAGGGGTCACCAAACAAGATTTCTGGTAGTCAAAACAAAGGAGTGGAAAGTGACCTTTGTGCCATGTGTGTGGATGGAGCACAGAGAAGGTATGAGTTTCAGTCATTCAGAAGATGCCAGGCAACTTCTGCTTGAGAGCCCATTGGCAGTTGGAATGGACTGTCATGGAGTGGATGGACTGAGATCTGAGGAAGAAGACTCAGGGATGAAACAGATGGTCAAAATAAGCTGATTTCTGGCCAATTTTGAGGCAGGGCATTTACATGATGCATGCCTCGAAGCTGTCCGGAAACCACTCCCTAATTGTGCTACAGGGAGAAAAGCCGGACTAAAAAGGAGCTGGATTATTCTGCTTCTTTCCAGATAGTGCACACCTTCATTTGTATATTTAAATGCCATGACACCGGAGCAGCTCTAAAAGGGCGCTCTGTCCAAACCGTAATCTTAATTGTTCTGGTAGAGACCGAGCTGCCATACCCAAGCAATGAGGGTGGCAATACCCAAAAGAGAAACCATGATATCTCTCATGGAGATGAGTTAAAACATACACCAGACAGAAAGTGAGGGGTTTAAGGGGGGCATGATTGAACCTTGCCAGCATCTACATGGGCACACCTCTGCTCCAGTGCCCTTTCCTGGTGGAGCGTTGCACATGCACCTTTGTGCAGGTTCACAGGGATGGGCATCCAGTGGGATGGCAGTTGCCAGTGGTTTGATCCTGCACCGCTTTTTCACCCCTCAGATAATTTTTTTTAATAGTATGACATGTAGGTTGTAGATTTCATCTTTACTTGACACAGAATTTAGAGCTTTTGGCAGTGTGCTATTTTCCTATTAATTTATTTATTTATGGGATTTTTATCCTACCTTTCTTCCAGAATGTTATGGGGTGTGTGTGTGTGTGTGTGTATTTGTAGATATACACATGTGGACAGCATTAAACTAGGAGCCTATGGCCCCTTACAAACGGGCCTTTTAGTATGTACCCTGTACGTACTAAGGTTGCCCGGGGGAGTCTCTTTCAGATGCCCCCAATCCTAGTACATACAGGGTATGTATAAAATGGCGGCACCCATTCTACATGGGCGCCACCATTAGGACGTCATGGCCGCACTGCCTCCAAACGGAGCGGTGTGGACATGACGTCCTGGCGCCATGGAAGGACGCCTGTGGTGCCCTTTCCGCGGCGCCGGAAGGAGCTCCGTTTCAGAGCTCCTTCCTTCATTTGTGTCGCTGGCGCAGCCTTTACACTGCTGCGCCAGCAACACAAAAGAGAAAGGGGCCAAGCAGCCCCTTTCTCTTTTCCCCCGCTGCTGTCGTAGTGTCCTTGGGGCCCCAAGGATACCCCTTTCCAGGCTGCGAGGAAGCGGCCTTTTGCCACTTCCCCACTGCCTGTAAAAGTGGTGGATCGGGACCTCAGGACTGCCGCTGTGGCAGCTGAGGCCCCGATCCATCAGGGAAAGGGGCGGATACAGGCCACCCCAAAGGGGCAGTCTGTAAACCACCTTTAACAAATGCTTTCCTTTCCTACTTCACAGTAGCTTCAGTACAAAAATTAAATATATTGTCCCACAGTATAAATTACATTGCAGTGTGTCCTAGGATTTCAAATGAGGATTAAAGAAACAGTCATTGCTGTCCCTGTTCCCACCCACCCTTGTCCCAAAGCATCTGTGTTGTATCTTTGCTCAAAAGTTGCCTGTGTTGGTGTATTTTCTAAATCACTGTCACTCGGACTTATGATCCCTGAACTAGTGACAATCTGCAGGTAACCAGCTGCCACTTCCCTCCAGGTTTCTGGGAAAGAAATCAACAGCCATGGTGCTGGTCCTTAGTGTTGTTGTTGTGAGTCTTTAAGTTGTTTCTTACTTATGGTGACTCTTAAGACAAACCTATCATGAGGTTTTCTTGACATGATTTGTTCAGATGAGATTTGCCATTACCTTCTCCTGAGGCTGAGAGAATGAGAATGGTTTTCATGGCAGAGCAGGGAATTGAACGCTGGTCTCTAGAGTCATAGTCCAACACTCAAACCACTATTTCATCCTGGTATACGGGAGGGGAATAATTGCCAGTCCCCCATATCAGATAGCTTGGGAAGCACTGTTATAGAGCCCAGTATGCATTTTTGAAAGTGTACAAACAGTGGTTGCTATTTCAAAAACTGCTGCTTTTTGAAAATTTGCCTTCTGAGACATTTCTTCTTAGATATGATCCCTGTTTTTGACAAGGAATGTTCATTGTGTTTTATGCTTGCAAGCTTGCAATATATACCTCTGCTGTGATATGTTTAAAACATCTGTGTGGTCTTTCCCACCATGTTTGTTATATCTTCTAGGCAAATCCATGAAGAAGTGGGTGGAATCCATTGCAAAGATTATCCGGAGGAAAAAGCAAGTTCACGCGAATGGGATCAGCCACAATATCACCTTTGAAAGCCCCCCACCCCCAATTGAGTGGCATATCAGTCGCCAGTTTGAAACGTTTGACCTCATGACACTGCATCCCATAGAGATCGCTCGGCAGCTGACTCTCTTAGAATCTGATCTCTACCGGTAAGCCAGTGATTTGTTGGTTTCTGTGTCACATTGTGTGAAATCCTTTTGTTGCAAGATGTATTTTGCAATTAATCTTGAATGGTTTGCAGCCATGCTGAACTAAGCTCAGGGGGAAGGATTTGATGATAGAACACAGATATTGTGTGCTTGAAGCCGTAGAGGATTGTTGTTTTATTTTTTATGGTATTTATGCCCCAAAATAAATAAATATAACTCTTACGGCTTCAAGCAGGGGTCAATATTTATTTTTGGCCCCTAACACCCCCCCCCCAATGGCCTCTAGAGGGTGTGGAGATTATATCCACTCAGGAGAAGGTGGCATATTTTCAGAGGGCCTCAAAAACCATTTTACAAAACTTTTTTTTCTCCATGGTGCTATTTTTTGAGGTGGGGAGCAAGCAGGCTCAATTTGGGCCCCAGAGAAGATTTTAAAAGGAAAGACTTCTTGCTCAATACCTGTTTAAAATGCAAAAAAGGCCTGTGGGCCTA
This sequence comes from Sceloporus undulatus, assembly GCF_019175285.1. Classification (NCBI taxonomy): domain Eukaryota; kingdom Metazoa; phylum Chordata; class Lepidosauria; order Squamata; family Phrynosomatidae; genus Sceloporus; species Sceloporus undulatus. The sequence goes on from NC_056522.1 coordinate 378,894,951, forward strand.
AAATGGCCTTGTTGTTGTTTGTTATTGTTTAAGTCATGTCCAACATAATTAAATAATAAAATAATATATAATAATAATATTTTTTTTGTATACGCCCTTCTGAAAATCAGGGCGGTGAACAGCATCATAATAAAATACATACTATAACATTAAAACAATTCAATAAAAACAATAAAATTAACATGCCGGCCTACATGAGTTGTGACGAGGGGGGGGGAGAGTTGCTGGTCAGGGGTAGGCTTTTTTGTTTCGAATGATGGGTTTTAAGCCCCTTCCTAAATTGGGTAGGGAGGTGGCTGAGCGAGAGCTCGAAGGCAGCGGTTCCAGAGGTTGGGCTAAGATAGAAGAAAGCCCTCTAGAGAGTGGAATTATATTTCACCTCTGAACTCTTAGCAGTAGCTTGCCTGAAGATCGAAGTGCGCGGCCACGAACCTGTCATGGGGGTTTCTGGGCATAAGTTTTTCAGAAGAGGTTTGCCATTGCCTTCCCCTGAGAGAATGTGACTTGCCCAAGGTTGTCCAGTAGGATTACATGGCCACGTGGGGATTCAAGTCCAGGTCTCCAGAATCATATTCCAACACTCCAACCATTATACCACGTCGGCTCATAGGAAGACCCAAGAACATGGTGGAAATGCCCCCATAGGGCATTTGGGGGCAAAAAAAGTTCTGTTTGTTTTTTTCGGAGGTGTGTGGTGGGAATTATGACTGTCCAAGATCTCCTGAGGGAATAATGAAGCTATCCACGTTTGCCCACCTCTGCCCTAGACTTCTGATCACTCTAAATTGAAAATGTGCCAGGTAGACAGAAAGAGAGTTTTCCACCTGAAATCTTAGGAAAGCAGCTCCCAGTTAGCCTTCCCCTCTCTGGGTGTCCTTCAGATGTTTTATGAGTTCCCATAATCCTTGATTGTTGGCCATTATGGCTGAGATGGGTAGAAGTTGGGTTCCACTCCAGGAGAAAGGTGGCATATAATTAAATATTAAAAAATAAATGAATAAAAACAGATTGCATAACACCAGAAAAAACTGTTTTGGGCACAGTGGAACCATAGATGTGATTCAGCTGAAGGTTCATATGGTGCCTCAGCTCACCCCACCTCACCTCCCATAAATTGTGGGAATAAGTTATTTATTTATATATTTTAATGATATTTGTGTATGAATTTGTAGGCTAAATAAGAAACAGTGACTTCATCATTCTAAAGTGTTACATAAATGTTAAATTTATCCAATAATTTGAAGTATTTGTTGCCTTGTACAAAAGTTCTTGGAGAATTGTTCAGCAAGGTAAACAACAACAATAGCTGCCTTGGATTCTGTACAAGGAGAAAGATGGGATATAAATTAAGTTTTAGGTTAAGTTTTCCAAGTAGGTCCTAGTAGCTAGCAATGTACAATCACAGTATCCCATCTTCAGGTTATCAAGTACCATGTCAGTGCCATTAATACCTAAACTCCCTCAGCTTTCTCCATCTCATATACTTTTACCCTCTCTGCCCTCTGTTTTCAGGGCTGTCCAGCCATCTGAACTTGTGGGGAGTGTGTGGACAAAAGAAGATAAAGAAATCAACTCTCCAAATCTACTGAAAATGATTCGACATACAACGAATCTCACACTTTGGTTTGAAAAGTAAGTATTGGCTTTCAGTCATGCTGAACTAGATGACCTAAATTAAATAAGTGTAGAGACACCAGAGATATGTCGATATGACATTTTAAAAAGATTATCACTTTTAAGCAAGCAAAAAATCAATGTTTGTCTCTTTCTTTGTCTTGTGAATTAGGTGCATAGTGGAGATGGAAAATTTTGAAGAGAGAGTGGCTGTGTTAAGCAGGATAATAGAAATCTTGCAGGTTTTTCAAGACTTGAATAATTTTAATGGTGTGCTGGAGATAGTCAGTGCAATGAATTCTGTCTCTGTGTACAGATTAGATCACACATTTGAGGTAAGTCTTGGTGGTTTTGAAAGTGCTAATTTCAAAAATATAGTTGTCAATATTTCATGGCATTTGAAACGTAGATGTGCAATTGTATACAGAAAATGAGGGCTGTAATTGCTTTGCTTTTTTTTTTAAATGAAGCTATACTTCCAGAAGCAGGTAAAGAAACTTAAGCACTGGATAGCTTTACTAAATATATCATCCAGTTTTTTGTTTGATTTGTTAACTAGAACAAACTTGAGTAGTTTACTCAAATGTAAAACAAGGCTTTAGTTTAAAAGCAATAGAATTCTTTTCATGGTTGCATCTTACACTGTGTTCTACAAACTGAACCCATCTTGTTTTGGCAGTGACTCTTTATTATGAACTGAGTTACAGCATTTCTGTGTGTGATCTATTTCAGTAGTAATACATATCTGTCTTGCATTGTACTTCCCATATCTTGGGGAATAAATTTGGCAGATTGTGAAGTCGGGTTTGCTGAATAATTTTTTTAATAATGGGGAGATGAAGAGAAGTACCTTGGGCCCTTGGTATCCGCTGGGGTTTGGTTCTAGGCCACAGTGGATACCAAAATCCATGGATACTCAAGTCTTGTTATGTACAATGATGTAGTGAAATGGGGTCCTTTATATAAAATGCAAAATCAAGGTTTTCTTTAGCAAGTTTTTGTATATTTTCAAGCTGTAGATGTTTGAATCCTTGGATGCCGAATCTTGGATACAAGGGGGCAAGTGTAATATATAGTGAATAGATATATGTCCTGTAAGGACAGGTAACATATACATAGGTCTGTGAGATATAATAAACATGCAAATTGTCAAGGTATACGCAAAACAAAAAAAGAATGTGAAGTTTTATGACAATTTGCCCACTGTTGAATATTCCACAGACGGTCTGCAAAATGTTAAAATATGTGGCTTTCGTTTCTCTCTTCACCAAATCAGGCACTTCAGGAGAGAAAAAAGAAAATTTTGGATGAAGCAGTAGAATTAAGTCAAGATCACTTTAAAAAATACCTTGCTAAGCTAAAATCAATCAACCCACCCTGTGTGCCTTTCTTTGGTAAGTTACACTGCAGAGACTGAGGGACAAAACAGACCACCCTGAAGTGGCGGCTTCAAGCTGCCCTTCCAAAGCTGGATTGGGGCCACGGCAACTGCACACCATGGCCCCAATCTGCCTTGAAGCTGCCCGAAAAAGTAGCAGCAAATAGCCACTCCTTTTTTGGGCAGCAAAAATCTGGCTTTTCCATCCACGCAGGAAGCCAGCGTCATTATGGTCTGGCGGCATGTGGCATATAAACACCGCACCACCAGAGCATCATGAAATTGCCCCTATGCAAACACCCGGGTGGCTTCCAGGCAGCTTGGGAGTGTGCAACGTGTAAACACCGTGCTCCCAAGCCTCCTGGAAGGCAGTGCAAAAGGGCAGTATCCCTTAAGGAACTTTTTGATATACAGCTTTTAAACCATAAAAAGATTATTGATAAAGTTGTGCCTTCATTTATCAAGGCTTGTACATACTCTTCTGAGCTGAGGCTTCTGTGCTGAAGATGTTTTCTTTTAAAATTAATTTTGGTGTGTGAAAAAAAATAGTAAATGTGAAAAATATATCTTTTATTTTAAAAAATCCTTGTTTTCTTAACTTCTGTAAATGTGATGTTATTGCTGAATTATGTTTAGCAAATGTTCCTATCCTTCTATGAAATGTCCATTTTTATACCGAGTCATCAGATAGTGCCATTTCATAGAAATTCACACTGTTTAAAGCAAAACATTTGACCATTATCCACATGGTGATGGTTTTATTGTTGCTCTAAGAGGAGAAGCCTGTATGCAACCAAACAGCAAACTTTTTCACTTTTCACTCTCACTTGTAGAGGATTCAGAATGCTTCATTAATATTCTGATGCTAATTATTTTAAGTAAACCTGTAAAGCAGATTAGCCCTATTATCACAGAAATTGTGGTGCAAAAAGGTGAAAAAATGGCTTGCCTAAAGCTATCTAATAAAGTCATAGGAAAGTGAGACTTTAATGGTTGAATCTCCATCTCTTAGCCCTTCTGCTGCGGAAAAGATAATACAGGTATCTGCAGTTAACAGAATAGATGTGTTCCTGGACATTGTTGTTGTTGTGTGCCGTCAAGTTGTTTGTGATTTATGGTGACCCTAAAGGGGACCATTTCATAGGGATTTCTTGGCAAGTTTTTTCAGAAGGGGTTTGCCATTGCCATCTTCTGAAGCTGAGGTTGTGTGACTTGTCCAAAGTCACCCAGTGACTTTCCAAGACCAACCCAGGATTTGAACCCTGGTCTCCAAGTGTCTTAGTCCAATGCTCAAATCACTATGCTGGTCCTCCTGGACATAACTTCCTTGAAAATAAAATTTGGCACTAGAGCCAGAAATAGCATGGAAAAAATAGTGATAAGTTCATACATCCTGAAAAAGAAGGGTAGTTCAATATATTTTAGCAAACTTTATTCAAAATGAGCAATATACACTTGTGAACTGGAGGGGGCCAGGGAGAGAAGTCAAGTAAGCCTGATATAAAAATTCTAGCATGTCATAGTGGTTTGAGTGTTGTACTGCAACTCTGGAGGCCAGGGTTTGATGGCTCGGCTGTGATCCCCCTTGGGCAAGTCACACTCTCTCAGCTTCAGAAGACAGCAATAGCAAACCCTTTCTGAAGAAACTTGCCAAACAAAAGGCCCAATGATAGGTTCAATTTAGGGTCACTACAAGTAAAATAAAATGACTTGGAGGCACACAACAATAGCAAAAGCCTTACATAAAGAAACAAAACATTTTGAACTTTCTAGTGACTACTAGATTGCTTTTTCCAAAATGCATCCAGGGATGACCTTTTTTCTGCCACCAGCCACCACTTCTTATGATTTCAACGTTGTTGGCCAAACATCTACATCTGTGCTTTTTTAACATGCTCAGGATAGCTGGCAAGGCAGGCTTATCTCCTTTTCCTTTTCCTTCTCCTCTTCACACATGCTCAGTGAGTCTGGAAGCAGCTGTCTTTGCTTTTCGTTTTGGCTGCAGACACACACTGCTACAAGCAGGATCAGCTGGAGCAAAATTACACTTTTTCCTAGCTCAAGGTTTTTAAAGTACATTAACTGAAGAGGGCATGATGATGCCTGGCACTCCTCCTACACTGTCTTCCTAATGCTGGTGCTGCTAAAAACATCGTAGCTAGACAGAGGGTGAGGAAGAAGGACTGGGCGCACCTAAAAAGACTATAAGGCTCTTCACTATTATAGGCCTTCTTGATGGCTTCCCCTAGTTTCTGGAAATCCCTTCCCAGGGAAGTCAAAATGGTCCCCTTGCCCTTCCGTCCGTCAGGCTAAGACATTTTTGTTCAGGCAGGCTTTTGAAACAGAAAGCCTTTAAGGAATGAGCTGTTTAAACTGCACTGTTTTTATGTGCTTTACTCTTTTTTTAAACCTCAATATATTATTTTAATGAGTTATGTGTTTTAATCATGTAAATTTGTTTAAATACTGTAACACTTTTGCATGCTTGGTCCCTTGTTATCTGCTGGGGTTTGTTTCCAGGACCTCCCATGGATGCTAAAGTCCCATTAAATACAATTGGGTAGTAAAATGGTGTCCTTTCTATAAAATGGAAAACCACAGAAATGGAAATTCGCTATCTGGAATTTACACACACACACACACACACACAAATGGTGGATGCTAGGATCTATGAATAAAAAATCTGTGGATAAGGAGGGCTGATTGTATTTCATATATGGTTGCCAACCCAGGATTAACGGTTGAAAGAAAAAGCTTTAGTTTTTTTCATTGTCATGATGTTGGTCATAATACAGTAATAATAAAAAGATGGCTTAAAATATGAGCAGTCTAAAATTTCCTTTCTTCCAAACTTCTATTAGGAATATACTTAACAAATATTCTAAAGACAGAAGAAGGTAATCCTGATTTTCTTAAAAGACAAGGCAAAGGATTGATCAACTTCAGTAAGAGACGGAAAGTAGCTGAAATCACAGGAGAAATCCAGCAATATCAGAACCAGCCTTACTGTTTACGGGTCGAACCAGAGATACGGGTAATTGCAGAGCGTTTTTGTTCTTTGCTGCTTATGGAAAAGAAAGCCATTGTTTGGGTGTTCTGCTGAGGCCATAAAAGCAGTAAGAAATCAAACGCTGGGGAACACCCCATAAAATCCTCAGAATAGACTGGAAGTAATCTCAAAGAGGCTCAGTAGCTGAATGATTTACTGATTGACATGTTATTTTGGTCTTTTCAGAGGTTTTTTGAAAATTTGAACCCCATGGGAAACACCCCAGAAAAAGAGTTCACAGACTACTTGTTCAACAAATCACAGGAGATTGAGCCTCGCAATTGTAAGCAGCCATCTAGATATGTAAGTCTTTCCTGTATTAGAAAATAATTTTAGGCCACCTTTAAAGATGGAGAATATATGATTTTGCCTTATTGGAAGTGTATAGAGAGAAAGAAAGATTTAGTTGATTATACAACATGCATAATGCACATTATCTTAGCGTTCTTAATGCTCTTAGTTATCTATCAATCAATTGCTTGATCTATTGCTTTACCCCCTCACACAGTAATATAAGAACTAACATTTAGATAGACAGATATGTAGGTAGGTAGGAAGAATTGTTATACTATTATGATGTATATAGTTAGCCGACCATATCCATGAATTTTTTTATCCATAGATTCAATCATCCACAGCTTGAAAATATTCCAAAACTTTATAAATTCCAATAAGCAATCCTTGATTTTGCCATTTTATATAAGGGACACCATTTCACTGTGCCATTGTATCTATTGGGTATTGGGTATAGCTCCCTATACAGTACAGATGGTCAATCACTAATCACAGATAAAGCTTCCATTCTGAACTGATGGGCTGAACATTTCCAAAGCCTCTTTAGTGCCAACCGAGTACTCCAAGACTCAGCTATTCAACATATGACACAACAACCAGTGAAAAAGGAATTGGACATAGCTCCCACTTTGGAAGAGACCCTTAAGGCCATACAACAGATGAAAAATGGCAAGGCAGCCAGGATTGATGGAATTCCACCTGAAGCTTGGAAACAGGGAGATCATGTACTCCATGCTAAACTCCATGAGTTCCTTGTGAGTTGCTGGGGAAAAGGCGAACTGCCATCAGATCTCCGAGATGCAGTCATCATCACCCTGTATAAGAAAAAAGGAGCAAAATCCAATTGCTCAAACACTGCTCTCCATTGCTGGAAAAATCCTTGCAAGGACACTCCTGAACAGATTAGTTCCTGCCATTGCAGAAGAACTTCTCCCTGAAAACCAATGTGGCTTTAGAGCTAATAGGCGCACTACAGACATGGTATTTGCCCTTAGACAACTGCAAGAGAAATGTAGGGAGCAGATCAAAGGACTCTATGTAACATTTGTCGACTTCACCAAAGCCTTTGACACTGTGAGTAGAAATGGTCTGTGGCAGATCCTGGAACGACTAAGATGCCCCCCCTGCCCCCCCCCAAATTCCTCCAAATGATCATCCTGCTACATGAAGGCCAGCAAGCTCAAGTCAGATATGGCGATGCTCTCTCGGAGTCCTTTCTAATAACTAATGGTGTGAAACAAGATTGTGTTCTCGCTCCAATTCTATTGCCAATCTTCTTCAGCATGATGCTTCAAAGGGCTACGGCAAATCTCCAAGAAGAAGACGGCATTTATATACGCTACTGTACTGATGGTAGCCTGTTTAACATAAGCCATCTGAGGGCTTCCACCAAGACTCTAAACTATCTAGTCCGTGAACTGCATTTGCTGACGATGCTGCCCTCGTTGCCCATACAGAAGCAGCTCTGCAGCCCCAAACATCTTGTTTTGCAACAGCTGCAGAGCTCTTTGGGCTGGAAGTCAGGCTGAAGAAAATGGAAGTTCTCTACCAGCCGGCACCACAGGAAGAACGCTACCATCCCCACATCACTGTAGGCACATCTGTGTTTAAGTCCGTCCAGCAGTTCACCTACCTGGGAAGCATCATCTCCTCAGACGCCAAGATTGATAAAGAGATCGATCACAGACTAGCAAAGGCATACAGTGCATTCAGAATGCTTCACAAAAGAGTTTGGAGTAACAAACACGAGGCAAAGCACAAAAATCAGTGTGTATAGAGCCACTGTACTGTCTATTCTCCTTTATGGGTCTGAAACATGGGTCACCTATCGCCAACACCTACGACTCCTCGAACGCTTTCATCAGCGCTGTTTGTGCACAATTCTAAATATAAACTGGACTGACTATGCTATGTGATGAATATTGCTGTCCTTGAGCAAGCAGGTATCACTAGCATTGAGGCAATGCTATTGAGGATGCAGCTGCGCTGGGCAGGACAAATTCTCTAGGATGAAGGACCATCGCCTCCCAAAAATAGTATTCCACGGTGAACTCGCCACGGGTCAAGAGTGTAAGAGGGGCCCCCAAAGAAGAGATACAAGGACTCCCTGAAACAACATCTCAGTCTCGGCCAAATTGATCACCAACAATGGTCCGCCCTGGCCTCGCACCGGGAGGCATGGAGATGCACTATCCACGATGCTGCAACCTTTTATGAAAGCTCACACCGAACCAGTCTCAAAGAGAAATGACAATGCAGAAAGATCCACAACCCGAAAACATCACCCAAGGAGACATTCTGCTGTGCTTTCTGCAACTGGACTTGTTTATCTCGGATTGGCCTTTTTAGTCATCAACGTGCTTGTAAAAAGCGTGGGATGAGTCCTTCCTGAATTTTTGTTCACGAAGAAAAGCCAGTGAGTATCTATTGGGACTTGAGCATCCATGGGGGAACCTGGAACCAAACCCCAGCGGACACCAATTATATCTGTATTTGAGCAGACAAGAGGAATTTCACTATAATTGAAAGTATTACTATAAAGCTGAAGTACCAAATGAAATAAACATACAAAACATCACAGAAGAATTGTAGGAAAACAGATGAGAGTGATTATAATAAAGGGAAACCATAAGTGTTTAGGGAAAACATCAGCACTGTGAGAGAAGGAAGTCAATAGTGATTTAATAATTGGAAGGGAATAAAACAAAGAAACTGAACACAATATAAGTTTAGGATTATTAGTTTCAGTTGTTTGTTGTTTATATGTAACTTGTTTTTATTGATGTATTTCTTGGCACTATTTGTTTCCTTGTATGGATAAGATGGGAAAAGAGCCCAAAGAAAATAAGAAGAAAAGAAGAAAAAGCAGGTTGCTTCTTTCCTTTTCAATCTCTCTCTTTCTCTCTCTCTCTATCTTTCTCTTACTAGCCCAGGAAAACAACCTACTCTTTGAAATCCCCTGGAATAAGGCCCAATGCAGGCCGGCACGGCTCCACATCTGGCACTCTGAGGGGCCACCCAACACCTCTGGAAAAGGAGCCATATAAGATAAGTTTTAGTAGAATTACTGAAGCAGAACAGGAGTCTGCAGCATCAGCACCAACCTCACCAGTTGTACCATCCACTCCACCGGTGTCTGCATCTTCAGACGTCAGTGTGTTCCTAGACATTGATCTCAACAGCTCTTATGGTGCGTGTCTGAGTAGCTTTCAGTTATTTTGTTACACTGATAAATAGAACACCTTGTGTAGAGGATGAAGGTGTAGATATTACAAACTCTCCTGTAAAACCTTAGCAGTCCAGTTTCTTTTTACTGATGGGTTTTATGGCACTCATGTTCTTAAAACAGAAAGGCCTTAGATATCCATTGTCCCAGTGACTCCAAGCCCACTCTCCCATTGTTCCTTTTCCTTTTTCCTTCATTAAATTCTATATTGGCTCAGAAAAAAATGCCTGGGTCACAGAATACAAAGTGCTGCACATAACATAAAGGAAGTGCATATTCATGTGTTCATCCTACAAGAATATTTGGAAAACAACTTGAAGCCACCAGTATGGCAAAAGATGGAGGAAGTTATAAATTGTATCCAAAGTATCCAAGATAATCCTTTGCCTGTTGCAATGGCAGAAACATGTCCCTTCGATAACAAGCACCATATTAGTAACCAGTGAAGTATCTGAAGAGCCAGCATAGTGTAGTGGTTTGAGTATCAGAACATGGCTCTGGAGATCAGGGTTCAATTCCCTGCTTGGCTTTGGGAGCCTACTGAGTGAACTTGGGCAAGTCACACACTCTCAACCGCAACCCCCCCCCCCCAAAGACAGGCTCACCTTAGGGTCACCATAAGTCAGAAATGACTTGGAGACACACAACAACAACAAACAGTTTGCATAAACCAAGTGAAATTAAGTCAGGTCTAGTGATTATGTGGTAAATACAGTTACTCTCTGGTCCATGTAACTGGTACGTTTCCTGCTTTCTCTTTACAGGTAGCAACAACAGCATTTTTGCTCCTGTCCTTTTGCCACAATCAAGTGAGTATTCCAGCTGCCCCTGCAAATTTCCACAAGCTTTTTGCATAACAATAAGGATATACACACATTACAAGTTCATTCTACTCCTGTCTGTTACATCCCCATCCCAGGAAACAATCATGTTGTTTCCTTCTGTGGTGGATAGCCTTCTCCTGTGAGAAACCAAGATAAACTGAAAGAGAGGATAAGTCCATTTTCTTAAGTCTTTTCTTAAGTAGCTTTTTTTCTGGGGGGTGAAATCTTACTTTATGTGGATTTGGGTGAAAGAGAATTGTGTGTGTGCTGGTTTATTTTTCTAAAAGGATGGACAGAAACTTAGAAACATGCAAATGGAAAGGACTGAAAGGATCAGTTACTCCAATTCCCTGTCAGTGCAGCAATCCCTAAGAAGTGTTTAAAAAGCTCCAATGAAGGAAAGCCTACCACCCTTTGAGATGGTCAAAAACACCTCTTAGCGCTCAGGAATTCTTCTAGATATTTAATTGAAATTTCCTTTCTTGTAATATGAACCCACTTGTTCAGATCCTATCCTGTGGAGCAGCAGAAAACAATCTTGCTTCATCTTCTCTTCAGATATTTTTGACATAACTATATTCCTCCATTAGAAATGCTGAAATAGTACATTTTTTCTGCTCAGAATTGTTGGGAGAAGAAATGCAGTCAATGAAAAAAGCAGTAGTGCTTTTCTCACTTTCTTTCTTTCTCCTTCCCTTTCACCAGAAACATTTTTCAGTTCGTGTGGGAGTTTGCATAAACTGAGTGAAGAGCCTCTGGTTCCTCCACCTCTGCCTCCACGCAAGAAGCTGGATCAGGATTATTCTAACTCAAAGGTAGGCCTTCTGCTTGAGAGTATCATGCCAGGAAAATATGCTTGTAGACAGAGAATCAAACAGATCTCGGGACTACATGAGATTTGATTTCTTCCTCCTTTGCCTCTCAGCTTTGCTCTGATCTTCTATTTCTGATTGATCGATTGATTACATTTCTATTACACATTTCCTCTAGTGGATTCTCTTCCTCTCCACTTTAGCCACAGAACAGCCTTATGACGTTGGTCATGTTGGGAGACAGTGACCAGCTCATGAAGACCCAGGTTTGTTTCCTGGCTAAGTGAGAACTCAAACCTTTTCTATTTCTTTTTCAATGTTGTTATGCCTAGCAATGTGAAGGCCCAGAAAAAAATATGTGCCAGCCTCTTCTGTACAACCCTCTCAGCAGCAGAACTTGTTGGTGCAGTTGCAGATTTTGGAAATGTGCCTCTTTGGAGTTGTTTTTCTCCAATTCTGTTGGAACTTTAAGTCCACTGAATTAGATTAGATGATACCTATTGCTGTACAAGAGGAATTGTCATTAAAGTTCAGACTAGACTGAAGCAGGGTATGACATTTAGCACCAAATTCTCTTTCTAGTCCCAGATAGAGTAGGCCCAATGGGTTAGTGCACTTTACATAAACGTTGACTCGTCATTCTTCAATTGCTTCTGTGGGTCTAACTCTAGTTGGAGGCAACCATTACAGTTCAGGCTTTAGTTGAGAATCCTGAGAACATCTGCTGTCCCTTTGATGAGCAAATTTTTATTCTCTGTGTTTCAGGGTGGCTCCAAATCTGAAGACGACCCTCCTGCAATCCCCCCTCGGCAACCGCCTCCTCCAAAGATACAACCCCGTGTCCCAGCTTACACCGGTCAGCTTGACCAACCTCTGCAAAGCCCTCCCCCTCCACCTCCAAGGGACCCTCTTCCCGACACCCCGCCTCCGGTGCCCCTGCGTCCTCCAGAGCACTTTGTGAATTGTTCCTTCCATCTCCAGCAACCGCCTTTAGGACGTTTTCAGAGGGACCCCGACCGGCTCCGGGAAGCCAGCACTTGCCCAAACTCCCCCAACACTCCTCCGAGCACCCCGTCTCCTCGGATCCTGCGTCGCTGGTGTGGGCTCAGCCCGAATGCCAACAACCACGAACCTCCGCCCCC
>NC_056522.1:378907314-378914644 GCF_019175285.1 Sceloporus undulatus
GCCCCCCCGGTTCCCCGCGTCATATTCCAGCCCTCAGCTACCAAAACTGCCACCAAAGATTACAAGCGAGATTTCTCCACCCACCTTTGCACAGACACTCTTCTTTGAGAGAATGTGGAAAACACCTCAATGACCGTCTTCACCAAGTAGTCATTGCACTGGAATAGAAGCTGTATAGAGTTCCACATTCTCTCCTCTTTTTAATTTATTCCAACAAGGCAGCATTTGATGTACTTTCGCAAGTGACACTTGTGCCCAGGGTGCCGCTGATCCAGGATCATTCTCAAGCCTTGGAATGGAAGACACAACCCAGACCCAGTCTCTTTCCTTTCGGCGACCCATTTGCATCCAGGGGATCAGCAGTCCTGCTTCTCCGTCTCCTCTCAGGCTGACAGTTTTGCCAGTACCGAGAAGACAGGTTTTTTGCACCGTAAAATGACACCTCACTAATTTTAAACTGACATTCCCGTTCATTGCACTGAGCCAAAAATAAAAAGGTTCTGGTGTTTGTTCTTTTAACTTCCCAACTGGAGAACAAGTGGCCTTTTTTAAAAAAAACATTGTATTCTTAAAAGGATAAAATCCCACTGGAAGTGCCCTCCTCCACCCACATCCTGAGAATTGGATGGGAACCCAAAGCCATTTGTCTAGGCCCCTGCTAATGTCTTGTTGTTGTTTTTGCTATATAACTATGGCTTGTTTGGGGAGACTCCCAGCGGTTTGTGTCTACTGTGGCTTCCTACAAACAGTTGTCATATCATGTTTCTGGTTTATTTTTATTTTTATCTTTGGCTGCTTGCCTTTCAGGAAAAAAAAATACAAAAACGGATTGTCAATTGCGTTTCTGCTGTTCTGAAAAGTTAGTGGATACTGTGTCTTAATTCCATTGATTTTTTGCTGCTGAAAAGGACAAGTGGCTGAAGAAAAAACAGCGTGCGCTGCAAGTGTTTTGGTTATGTGAGAGAAATGGAAGAGAAGGCCTCACTCAGTAATCCAAAAAAAAAGTATATTAGCATGTGTCAGGTTCAGTTGTGCTTTTTTCATTTGGGCAAGTGAGGTGTCTAAGCTAAAAGGTTGCCTGTGTTTTGATGAACAAAGCTATTATCCTGCAATAGTGTACAGTTGTGTTATATTGTATATTACAGATTAATAACCTGATAGTTCTGTGGCCCAAGGCCCATTCTACAGTCCCTATTCCTGTGCGCTGTCACTGTTGTAAACCATTTCCCTACCTCTGGGGGGGAAAGTGTTGCTTCGGACTTTTAAAAGAAAGTCATGTCGATTCTCACTTCCGTTTTATCCGGTGTTCTCTCTGGAATTCGCTGGTCATCTCAGCAGAATCCAGACAACTTGTTCAGATTTTTAAAAAAAACATGAAATAATTGAATCCCTTCTTTTCACTGTCAGAATTCACCATTTTTCTGCAGTGGAGGGGGCTTACAATTAGTTTGGTCCAAGTACTGTAGAATCCAGAAGCCTTCTTGACTGGTCTGTGGCCCTTTACTGAGCTTTTACTATCAGGTTCTTAACCGATTAATAAAATCAATCCAGTCTTAATTTTTAAGAAAGCTTGGTCAAATTGTATTTTTTTTCTTGCAGAAATGCAAACCTCCTTTGTTCACGTGAACACCAAAAGGGCTGAGTGTGTTTTGATGCCAGAAGAAACGGGAAACTCGGCTGATGCACACAACAGCCCCAGGTATATTTAACTATTTGCAGCTTGATCTTTGTTGATGTAGATTGCTTCAGCCTGTCTAATAGCAAGACTTAGGCTGGTATAGCAAGCAACTTCAAATAAAATATAAGTGCATAATTTGGGTTGGGAGAAATTATTCTGATCTGCTTGTACCTAAAAGGGAGCGGAGCATCTTATAAATAGACCTGCCAAAATGTTATTGTACAGACTCTAGAACAGATTCCAACTTAACTTTGGTGTCGAATGACCCTTCATGGGGGTCGCCTAAGACCATTGGGAAACACCCTGTTTAATTACGTATAGTAGCAGCGAAATAATGTCCTGGGTTTTGGTACCACAACATGAGGAACTGTATTAAAGCGTCGTGGCATTAGGAAGGTTGGGAACCACTGATCTATAGATGTCGTAGGGACTACTAAAGAAAACTTGAATAGCTTTCCTGGTAACTTTCAAAGGGAATAATTACTTGGGCTTACTAGCTTTCTAGGTCCTGTTAGGAGGGGAAAGGGACTCAATGTGATTGTGTGAAAAAACTCCCCCAGTTCACCCAAGATGCTGTTTCTGTCAGGTTATTATTGGCATTGAGGCCACAAAGTGGTCCTGCTCCAAAAGAGCTTTAAAAAACGGAGGCAGAGAAACAGGAGGGATGGATAGGTGTTAGTTACGAGTATACATGCTTGTGTGAAGAGAAACTACAGGTCAATCCTGCGATCCTCAGGGTTTTAAAGAACAAGGGACTCAAGTTAAGTCTTAGCCAAGGTGGGGGGGGGCACTGGGGGGGTGTTAGCCAAAAAAGTGGGGGATACTGACACAACTGTGTCAGTGTCTCTTAAAGTTGGAATTTGTTTAGCTCAAAAGGCTTGTGAGGGGTGGGTAATGTTGAGGATTGCTTCCACCTGTTTATACCTGTGTAGTAACTGAAGAGGACTCCCAAGTTGGTGAGAACTTTCCCTGCCTCCCTCCCTTCCCTCACTCTTACTTACCTTGAAAGCCTCTGCTTGCCACCACCGCCGCTGCCACTGCAGGAAAAATCGGGTGGCAGCAGCGGCGGCAGAGGCCAATCTCCGGCCTCCTAACCGCCGCCGTGGAAGGGCCCGATGGTGGTGCTGGAGGCCTCTTGGCCCTGAACAGCACCGCCACAGGGCCTTTCCTGTGGTGGCGGTGAGGAGGCAGAGCCACTGCGCCAGAGGCCTTCAAGGCCCCCAGCGCCGACACCTGTCCCTTGTGCGGCAGTGGCGGCAACAAGGAGGCCGGGTGATGGTGAGGGAGGACTTGAAGGCCTCTGGCACTGCTGCCCTCCACACCTCCTATTCGCCACCTCCGTACCTTTCCTTTCCCTCCTGGTTCTTGGGGGGAGAGGGTTCAGTATAGGGTTTATTTAGGAACAAAACACAAGAATAATAACTATAATGATGGCTGCCCTTCCTCTGCCAGGCCTGGTTCCTCTGGTTCCTTGGGCCCCTTTCCCTCTGAGGCTCCCTGGGCTTTGGCCTGACAGGAGACAGTGTAGCCAGGCCTAGATCCCTAGTGGAGGACTTGGAGGACTCCTTCCTTCCTCCAGTGTTGCCAATTTCAGGAGTTTTACACGTAGGGTTGCCATAAGTCAGGGCCTCCAAACCAGGACAAATGTAGGACAACATTTTCAAATGTAGGACAACATTTTTTTACATGGAGGACGTGTGAAAAAAAATGATCCTTTTTTTAAAATGTTAATATAAATGCATGTTTCTTAGGCATGATCAAAATGGAGGACATTTTGGCATTATTTCTAGACAGATGGCAGAAATGTACTTCCCTTTCTGGTCAAACACCCCCAACCTCCATTCCAAAAACACACACAGCAGCACATTTGGGCATGGACACATGGCTTTATTTAACATGGCAATCTCTTGCATATTTCAGAAGCTTATTGCATAACCAAACTCTTTGGGTTTAACATTTAACATGGTTATATATTTAACATAGCCTCTTACATATTTCAGTTGCTTATTCCATAGCCAAACCCTTTGGGTTGAACACTTAACATGGTTTAACATGGCTATGCATGTTTAACATATCAAGGTGGTTTAACAAGTAGTGGAAGTGGATTGGCTCTTGGTTTCAGGTTTAGCAAAGAAGGAGGAAAGGCCTCTGCCTACATGGCTATCCCTCTGTGTCTACCATCTACACTAAGAACAACTAACAATATCTTCACATAGTATAGGCCTATGATTCCAACACCATCATTTCTTTCTTTCTCCTGTTGGATTTTTAACACTTTTGCCTGATGAAGGAGTCAGTGGAGCTTTGAAAGCTTGCATCATATGTTTTGTGCATTTTGGTTGGTGCTATAAAGGTATCACTGTTTAAAGCAACATTCCCTGCTGCCCCTGGCAAACTCCATTTCCCACATTGCCACAGCTTGATTTAGTCTGAGCAGAGGCTTAGAAAGCCTAAAATGGTGGCGTTCCTTGGCGGGAATGGGCCCCTTGCCGACCCTCAACAGAGGCTGCCAAGTGGCATCAAGACCCAGGGCCAGCCACCCCTCAGCCCAGGCCATCTTCTTCTGCCTCCTTTGCTCTGGGCTGTCCTTCTTCTCTAATCCTTCGTTGTTCTCTGTCTCCTCCTCTCTCTGGCCCTTCTTTCTTCTGACTTCTCTCTGCTCTCCATCTTCTCTGGCCCTTCTTTCTTCTGACTTCTCTCCGCTCTCCTTCTTATCTTCTCCGAGACTCCACTCCTTTCCTCTCTCCTCTAGCTGCCGTCCCTTCTTTCTTCTGCCTCCCTTCTGTCTCCTCTGCTGCTGCTCTGCTCGACTCTCCTTCCTTCTTCTGTCTCTCTCACTCCCCGCTCCTCCTCTCTCTTCAGTTTAAATCGCGCATGCCTGCTGCACGGGGCTGAATAGACTGCTGTAGGCTGCAGCTCCTCCCCCTTATTGTGAATCTGGCCAATGGGGACTGAGGAGCTGAGCGGCCCACCCCTCCCAGCAGTCAGGCCTGAGGGGAGCCGAAGCCGGGGCCTTGAATGGGGGAGGGGCTAGGCGGGACGGAACCGCGCAGAAGCCTCAAAAACCATGTTTGTCCCGCCTACCCCATGAAATGGCAACCCTATAGGGAGATGTGTTCCCGTAAGGAACCCGGACCCAAGCCATGTAGGGCTTTAAAGGTGATGACCAACACCTTGCATTGTGCCCGGAAGCTAATTGGGAGCCAGTGTAGATCTTTTAAGATGGGTGTTATATGGTCAAACCTTCATGAACCAGTAACTGGATGCCATATTCTGCACTAACTGAAGCTTCCGAACTTGGTACGAGGGTAGCCCCATGTAAAGCGCATTACAGAAATCTAGACGAGAGGTTACCAGAGCATGTACCACCGTTTCAAGGTCCCTTCGGTCTAGGTAGGGTCGCAGTTGGCATATCAGCCGAAGTTGGTACCAAGCACTTCTGGCCGTTGCATCCACTTGAGATGACAAAGGTAGAGACAGATCCAGAAGTACTCCCAAACTGCGAACTTCATCCTTCAGGGGAAGTGTGACCCTGTCTAGGAGGGGAGGACAAATTTCCTTCCCTGGACCTAAGGATCCTATGGCAAGTACCTCCGTTTTCTCTGGATTCAGCTTGAGTTTGTTTTCCCTCATCCAGCCCATTACTGACTCAAGGCAGTGATTCAGAGGGGAGAAGTCATCCTTAGTCACTACATCAGTTGGGGACATAGAGAAGCATATTTAGGTGATAACCCCGCACCCCATGTCTCCAGATGATCTCTCCCAGCGGTTTCATGTAAATGTTAAACAGCATTGGGGACAAGATGGCACCTTGGGGGATGCCAGATTTCTTCTCTTTTCTAGAAGAAATTACCATTAAGTAACCCTATATCATAATTCTCTTACCACACTTTGGTGTGTGTGTGTATATGTGTGTGTATATATATATATATACACATGATATCTTAAATTTCAGCTTTAATACGCAGTTCTTTCTCTTCTTTGAACCTCTGAGATAACGAATTCTCATATACAATAGTTACTGTATTTCATTGTAATTGTTTTAATTTTTAATCTGCCATGAGTCCTACTCTTGGGGGGAAAGCTAGGTAGAAAGACAGTTCATCATGTTTTAATATTTGGAGGGATGTCACGCTGAGGATGGAGCAAGCTTGTTTTCTGCTCCTCCAGAGAATAGGACCCAGAGCAATGGATGCAAACTACAGGAAGAGATTCCATTGAAACATTAGGAGGAACCTCCTGACAGCAAGGGCTGTTTGACATAGGGTCACTTTTCCTCAGCGTATATGGAGTCTCCTTTTTGGGAGCCTGTAAACAGAGGCTGGATGGCCATTTTGGGGGTCCTTCCAACTCTATGATCTGAGTCTTCAGCATCTTCTCATCATGAAAGAGACCCCGCCCCCCACCTTGTATTATATTATTATTATTATTATTATTCTAAGCACTTCAATACACTGGTTTACACCACTTTTAACTGCCATGGCCCATGCCGTGGAATTGTGGGAACTGTAGTTTTTTGTGGCACCGCCACAACAAACTACAGTTCCACACATTCCACGGCATGGAGCCATGACAGTTAAAAGTGGTGTCAAACCGGATTACTTTAACAGTGTGAGCACATCCCGAGCGTGTTTTATTTGTTTATTGGTTTATTTATGTACATCCTGAGGCGCTTTTAGTGTCATTTCATAACGAAGAGGGGAGCCATGATCCCCCTCAAAGGAGCGGGAGAAGACCGCGGGCCCGCCTTCCATCGCCTCAGGACTAGGCCTGAGAATAATGTCGTCCCTTCCAGGGCCTGAGGCCTCCCCGTTCCTCTTCGAGCGGGAGCTGGGGCGCCGCCGTGAGCAGGGCCCGGGGCCCGGCCTTCGCGTGGCGCAGCGCTCGGCCGGAGGGACCGGGTCGGTGGTGTGGGACGCCGCCCTGGTCCTGGCCCGCTTCCTGGAGAAGGAGAGCGAGGCGGCCTCCTCCTCCTCGCTAGGCCTCAGCCTCCCCCGCGCGGAGGTACTTGAGCTGGGCGCCGGCACAGGCCTCGTAGGCCTCATGGCCGCCTGCCTCGGGTACGTGCCACGGAGGGACCGCAGGGCCTATCATCCCCCCTCACTCGCCATCTCTCTCTCTCTCTCTCTCTCTCTCTCTCTCCCAGTTTAGGGTTCGGCTTTGCACACCTGAAGGAAGGGGGAACTTCTCTTGATGCTTATGGACTACAGTGCCTATCATCCCCCCACACCATGTCTGGGAGCCAGGGCTTCTCGCCATCTTTCTCCTGCTTTGGGGGTTTGGCTTTGTAAATCTGAGAGGGGAAAGCTGCCTAGTCATGCTTTCCAGACATGGACTACAGTGCCTATCATCCACACACACATACACACCATGTCTGGGGGGGGCAGGGCTTTTCGACTCTTTTCTCCAATTAGGGGTTTGGCTTTGCAGATCTAATGGGGAAGCTTTGCAGACCTGAGGATGGAAACCATCACCTGGTGATGCCTTCCAGATATGGACTGCAGTGCCTATCATCCCCCACACACCATGTATGGGAGCCAGGGTTTCTCCTTTTTCTCCTTTCTGGTTTAGGTTTCAGCTTTGCAGACCTGACTGGCGAAAGCTTTGATGCCTTCCAGATATGGACTGCAGTGCCTATCATCCCCCACACAC
>NC_056522.1:378914654-378923442 GCF_019175285.1 Sceloporus undulatus
CATGTTTGGGGACTTCTCGCCCTCTTTCTCCTGGTCTCGGATTTGGATTTGCAGGCCTGAGGATGGAAACCATCACCTGGTGATGCCTTCTAGATAGGGACTACAGTGCCTATCATTCCCCCAACACACACACACAGAGACCATGTCTGGGGCTCAGGTCTTTGCAACCCTTTTCTCCCAGTTTGAGGTTCAACCTTGCAGACCCGACAGGAGAAAGCTTTGCCTGGTGATGGTTTTCAGATATGGATTAGAGTGCCTATCATTCCCGCGCACACCATGTCTGTGGGATGATGTACCCATACAGCAAAGGTCCAGGCTCTCTGGCAGAGCCTGTTATCCCCTGTGTAGTGGTTTGAGCACTGGGAGACTGGGGTTCGAATCCCCACCAGGCCATGGAGCCCCCCCTGGGTGATCCTAGGCAAGTCACATACTCTCAGCCTCAGAGGAAAACAATGACAAATCCCCTCTGGACAAATCTTGCCAAGAAAACCTTGCTGTAGGCGTACCTCTTAGTCTTCTGATTCCATGGCTACAGGCTCCATTTTGATGAATGACCTGAGTTTAGGTATACAAAGTCTATAACTGTCTAACAAACAACACACTTTGCTGTTGTCATTAACTGCCCTCAAGTCAACCTTGACTCATGGCGACCATGTGGATGGCCCAAAACACACTGCAGAAATAATCCAGTTTGAGGCTGCTTTAACTGCCTCAGCCCAGTGCTAGGGAATCCTGGGAGTTGACATTTATTGTGGCACCAAAGCTCTCTGACACAGAAGGCTAAATGTCTCCAGAACTGCAGTTCCCAGAATTCCCTAGCACTCTAAACCCTTACTCTTCAAAGAGGGATCTTGTAGCACCTTTGAGACTAATTGAAAGAAAGAAGCTGATAGGTAGCCTGAGCTTTCTCAGACATGAGTCTACTTCCTCAGATGCAAGGAGGGTCCAGGAACAGCAGGCTGTATTGCAAGTGCCTCACATAGACTCCATTACAAGGCATTTTAATTTGTGCATCCTACAGCCAAGTTTGTTTTTCGCACAAAGTGGCTCCATAATGTATAGGCATCTTGAGCATCACTTCCATTTGCCTTAGCAAGAATTTTGTTTGTAGCTTTTTTCTGGTAGTGCTTCTGTATTCTTGAATGTTTTCTTTTGTGCCGTTTATGAAAAATTGGTCTTCTGATTGTCATTTTGCTCATTCTTTTGTAGGGCAAATGTTACTGTCACGGACCTCGAGGAAGTTCAAGACTTGCTGAAGATGAACATTGAGAATAATTGGCACCTTATCACAGGTTCCATTCAAGCCAAGGTACTGAAATGGTTCGTATGAACTTTTCATCTTGCATTTTAAATTCCCCCAAATACTAATTGGAAATGTTTGTCCACAAGTGCTTCATACATGTGATGAAGTAGACTGAGCTTACCAAAACTTAGGCTGCAAAGCTCTTTCTTGCAGTTGGTCTCAAAGGTGCTATAGGATTCTCTTTATCTTTTTATATAGGAAACCAGTTTTGGTTGATGGGGGCCAGGTTTAATTGAAGCAAGGAAATCATAAGTGGGTCTACTGAGCTCTTTGAAAAGCAAAGGCCCACTTGCTTGCTTTTACAGTAATTTACACTTGGCTATTCCAGTGTGGTGTAGTGATATATTGGACTACGACTCTGGGAGACTAGGATTTGAATCAGCCCTGAAAACCCAGTTGGTGCCCTTGCACTTATTGTTTCATGACGTACAATCTCCTTGCCACAGTTGTGGGTGGCACAAATTTCACTGGGCCAACAGATTTTTAAATTTTGTCTGTGATGCATTTTTAACTTGTGTCTTCTTCAAAAGCACATGGAATTGGACAAGGTTCCTGTGGATGAGCTTGTTAAACTCATACAAGTGCTGAATTACCAAGTTCCTAGTGATTTAGGTCTGCTTTAGTTGACATGCATTCCTATTAGAATTCTTCCCGTGTGTTTGAATTGTGAGGTGCTTAGGGAGCATTTCTTGCCAGGCAGTCAGGGAATAAATAAAATACTGTGTTAGATACATGAATTTTTTGCAAGAGGTGAATCTGTGTCTGTTTCTTGACTAGGGGTGAAGACGTAACAGATTTCCTTCCTTCACCTGATTACATTCTGATGGCAGACTGCATCTACTATGAAGAGGTAAATTATTTATTTGTCTCCCCTCCCCCCCAGCCTTAAGGAAATCGCATTGTTGGGTGGGTTGGGAAGTGGCAAAGGTGGAATCATGCAGCTTCCCAGATAAAATTGAACTGTAAGTCCCAGCAGCCCTGGCCATGCCTAGCCTAATGTGGATGGATACTGGGAGTTGCCATCTAGCAGTAGCCACATGATTTCCTTGTTAGCAAGATATCCAGGTGCCTGGGATTTTCTATCCCACTTCTTGGTAACCTTTATATAACTTCTCTGAGAACTTTATTTCCAGTCTCTGTATAGTTTGGATGAGGGTTGGGGTGAAGACAGGCCAAGAAATGCCCAGCAGCTAATCTGAATTCAATTTGGTACGTTCCCCAAATTGATCCTTGAGGTTTCCCTGAGATCAGATTAAATCTGGGGTGTTTGAAGTGATGGCTAATGGGAGTGCAGTGTTGTGGCATGAATTAAATGTTTTATGAAATGTGTTGCCCAAACTAGGAAAAGTTACTTGCAGGGGTGGAGAGAGAGTGACAGTTCCTGGAAGACTATGGTCATTGTGGGACACTGATTCTCACCCGGAGCATGTAATTGAGGTATCCAGGTTTGGGAGACTTCATTGGGATCTTAGAGAGTAACACTTCCTGTTTCACACATCCCCCCCCCAAAAAAAAAAACTGGTATGGGGAGCAACTTTGCCATATTTGGGTGCCCAGTCCCAGGCAGTTTGATGGTCAGAAGGGCCTTTTTAAAACAGGAAATTAACTGGAGGTTTTTTAAAAGACCTCTTCTGCTCTTAAAATGATATAAGGAGGCTAAAAATGGGGTTAAAATATGGTCCCCATGACCCCTCAAGCTCCCCACCAGGCCTGCAAAGCCCTAACAAGAGTTGATCCTTTTTTAAATGGCATTTTGGGTGGAGCAATTTTTACTCTAGGATCACTCAGAAATCCATACAAATGCACTAAAATAGCAAAAGTACACCCATTCCACCTCTGCCAGCACCCTAAAACCCCATACTGCCTCCAAATGTCTCATTTTCCTCTGGACTCACTCTCAAAATGGCGACAGGATGAGATAATAATAATAATAATAATAATAATAATAATAATAATAATAAATTTATACCACCTGCCTCTCTCACGGATCGAGGCAGGATTACAACCTTGAAAGACATTTAGTACAGTATACAATCAATACAACAATAAAATACTAACACTGAATTTACCAAGAATTCCTATTCTCTAAAAATTACAATTCGTCCATTAGCCAACAATCAGAGTCAAGGAAGAGCAGTCGTCATAACCTTTTTATATGGAATTGAGCGGATAAACCCGCCGGAAGAGATCCATTCTGAGTGCCTTCTTAAAGGCCTCTGAGGTAGTAATGAAATGGATCTCTTCTGGTAGGTCATTCCATAATCTTGGGGCCGTGGCAGTGAATGCCTGATGTGAAGTTGTCATTAACCTGGTATTATAATATTCTAGTAAGAACTTCCCAGATGTTCTAAGAGTGTGGGGTGGATTATGTAGGGAGAAGCGCTCCCACAAGTAACTCGGGCCCAAGCCATGTAGGCTTCTTGTTGCTATTTTGACAAGATCTGCAGAGGAAAATGGAGGTACTGTATTTGGGTTTGCTGTGAGGAGGAATGTGGCCTTTCAGGGAATGGTTGGGGGAATTATCCTCTGGCTCTTGTACAGTTTCTCACCCTTGTGCTAAGGGAGATGAAGCTATTTTTTAATTTTATTTTTATTATTATTTACACATTAAGGTCTAAACAATACTACATTTTGACAGAAATATAAAAACACTACGTTACATCATATACATAATAACAATACAGAACACAACACCACACCACACTAACAGCAGGTCTAGGGTTTGATTTTTTAACTTTATTGTAACTTGATGTATTTTATTGTTGTAACCCACCCGGATTCCTCGTGATTGGGCAGGCTAGAAATAAATCATTATTATTATTATTATTATTATTATTATTAAGTTTATATATTATTATTATTATTATTAGACTAAAATCACTAAAATAACAATGAAACAAAAATTGACTTCCTGAACTCTATCTGGGCTTGGTTTCTTGCATCTTATATCACTTAAAAAAATCTGGGTAGGTGGCTGGAGTACCCTGAGTTGCATTATTTGACAAATGATTATTCCAGTAACTGACTGTGAGAGAATCTTTAAAAGAGCTAGGATGTTTTCTACATGTAGCAGCCTGGCTAGAATGTGTCCACAGCCTGCCCTTGGGCACAATCAGTGTTACTTCTTTACATAGAATCGTAGAGTTGGAAGAGACCACAGAGACCATCCAGTCCAACCCCCTTCTGCCATGCAGGAAATCCAATTCAAAGCATCCCCGAAAGATGGCCATCCAGCCTCTGTTTAAAAACCTCCAGGGAAGGAGACTCCACTACACTCCGAGGAAGGAGTGTGTTCCACTGCCGAACAGCCCTTACTGTCAGGAAGTCTTAAGGTGGAATCTCTTTTCCTGGAGCTTGCATCCATTGTTCCGGGTTCTGTTCTCTGGAGCAGCAGAAAACAAGCTTGCTCCCTCCTCAATATGACATCCCTTCAAATATTTAAACAGGGCTATCTTATCACCTCTTAATCTTCTTTTCTCCAGGCTGAACATCCCCAGCTCCCTACGTCCTTCCTCATAAGGCATGGTTTCCAGACCTTTCACCATTTTAGTCCCCCTCCTTTGGACACGCTCCAGTTTCTCAATGTCCTTTTTGAATTGTGGTGCCCAGAACTGGACACAATATTCCAGGTGGAGCCTGACCAAAGCAGAATACAGAAGCACTAATACTTCTCTTGATCTACACACTATACTTATATTGATGCAGCCTAAAATTGCATTGGCCTCTTTAGCTGCCGCATCGCACTGTTCACTCATGTTCAACTTGTGGTCTACTTGGACTCCTAGATCCTTTTCACATGTAGTCTCATTCAGCCAGGTGTCCCCCATCCTATATCTGTGCATTTTATTTTTCTTCCCTTAGTGTAGTATCTTATATTTCTCTGTGTTGAATTTCTCCGTGTTGAATCATGACATACCGAAATATTATTGTTGTTTGTTGTTGTGTGCCTTCAAGTCGTTTCCAACTTATGACAACCCTAAAGTGAAACTATCATGGGGTGTCCTAGTTCAACTAGTGTCCTAGTTCAACACTCAAACCATTACAAACCTCTTGTAAAGAAATGCAGCATATCATGACGCATAATCTCTGTTTTATGGACAGTCCCTGGAGCCATTGCTCAAGACCTTGAAGGACCTCTCCAGCCCTAATACCCACATCCTTTGCTGCTATGAAGAGAGGACAATGGGGAAAAACCCAGAGGTGGAGAAAAGATATTTTGAGGTGAGTTGTTTTACTAGTCTTATGAGAATATCATGGTGGAGACCTCAAAACCTCAAAAGTGTTCCCTCAGACACTGAGTGCCAGGATGCCAGGTGTGGGGATATCAGTCCCATATCCAATTGTTAGGCCCAATTAGACTCGTTAAATCAGAACTGAGGAAAGCACTACACTTGAAGCCCTCCCATGAGAACCCCAAGCTGTCACACCCACAAACCCATTCTAAAACATTTTAGGCCAACTTTGGATGATCTTTTGTTTTGCCTGAAATAGCCCCATATGAACCATTAATATTTTGCAAATGTGACTGGTCAATTTGACCACCCCCAGAATCCCCTTCCACATTGGATAAACTACCAAAGTAAGGTCAGAATGGTGACCGGAAGTGATGTCACATCATTTTGAGTATAGGTTGTGTGTGTTGGGGGGGGTTCATATGAGATAAAAACTGGCACCCACCCAGCTTTAAATTAATAGAATGTACTTATCATTGAATTACCAGGTTCTTACTAATTTATTGAATCTGCTCAAATTGAGAGTAGCACTTGGATTTCGACCCCAAATTTATTAGTTCATGACATGTATCCTCTCCCTGCTTCAGTCAGGCATACACCGCAATGGGACCAAAGACCTGTGATTTATGAAGTTTGATTCTGATGCCATTTTAAATCACAGCTTCTCCAGAAGGACTTTGACTTGGAAAAGGTTCCCTTGAATGAGCACGATGAAGAGTATCGTAGTGAGGACATTCATATCTTTATCATCCGAAGGAAAATAATGGTAGGTGATAGCCATGGTGGTTGTGCAGATGAGCTAACACGTTCTGCTTGGTTCATATAACCTTTCTGAGCAGCACCATGTGGGCCTTATGAAGAATGATTGAGGAAGTTGGGTTATGTTTAACGTGGAGAAGACAGAGAGGTGGTATGATGGCAGTTTTATAAGGGATGTCATGTAGAGGACATGCTTGTTTTCTGTTGTTCTGGAGGACAGGATTAAAAACACTGGATTCTAATGACAGGAAAGGAGATTCCAGTGAGACATTGGGAAGATCTTAATAACACTTAAAGCTGTTTACAGATTGCTTCAGAATGTGTTAGACACTTTTTCTTTGGATATTTTAAAACAGATGTTGGATGGTCACCTCTCAGGGCTGCTTTAGTACTGAATTCTTGAACTAGCAGGGAGGTTGGATCAGCTTAGGGGTTCTCAGTCTTTAGAACACCAGATCTTTTGATCTTCAGCTTCTAGAAACCCTACCTAGCATGGCAAGGGGCAAGGGATTCTGGGAGCTGAAGTGCAAAACATTTGGTGGACCAAAGGTGAAGGACCACTGGACTAGATGATCCTTGGTATTCCTTTTGCCATAACTTAACCATGGCCTCACATTGCACATACAGTGTAGCTAACTATGGCTAATGCTGACCAGTTCCTCTCATATAGTTTGTTAACGCATTTCATGCCATGGTTTGTTTAGGATGGAGCCCTGCAAGCTAAGTGTAGAGATCTCATTGATGGTTTAGAGTTAGACCAAGGGTGGACAAAGTGCTCCATAATGCCCCCAAATAACCTCTAGAGAGTGTGGAGGGGCATTTCCACCATATTTGGAGCCCCCCAGACCACCTTTACAAATTATTTCAAAAGCTGTTTTTGCCTTTTAAAAAACCCCAAAATGCCTTCTAGGGGCCCAGGGAGGCCCCAAAACACTGTGAAAATGTCCCCATGTCCACTAGAGGGCATTTGGAGGGGGGTTTGGGGTGGGGTGGGGTGGGGCCCTCCCAGTGTAGTCCAGTAGCCTTCCACAGTTGCCCACTCCTAGTTTAGACAGACAAAGCAAGGAAGGAGGCATTGTTTTAGAGTTCATCAGAGAATTGTTTTAGATAGTAAATGTAAAAAAAGACCAAAAAAAAATCCGAACCATACAAATGTTAGTTTCAGCTAAGGCATTAATTTTTAAAACATTTTTCAGAATTGTTCATCATGACATCTTTGATGCTGTTTCTGATGGTCTGGCAGCTGAGGAAAGACACAACTAAGAGTTCTTCACAGATACTGTGAAGAACATTTCTGCAGCAAAACTGGATCAGCGTGCAGCCTCCTGCTGAGATGAGACATGCAGACAGTTTTCTTGAAAGAGCTAAAAACACGAACTCTGGGCTTTGGGCTATTTCTTGGCACGGGAGCTGGTTGTAGAAGAGTAGAAGACTCGGAAATCAAATGAGCATAGATACATAACGCAAAAGGTCAGATGAGTGCTTTAGCTCTTAGATTTATACAAACCATCTAGCCCTTCTACTGTAATGATTTGTTTTGGTATCAATTGTTTGTTTATAAAAGTAACTATAAAGATATGAGTTATTAAACTCTTGTTCTTTCTAGTGCACTGGAAGTGATATCACCTCTCTCTTTTCCATGATGTCACCACATGGCTTGAGATAATTTTGCTGATTAAAGAATGTGCTAAAAAATAGGTCAAGAGACACAGATCTGCCCATGTATGAAACTGTGAAAAAACAAGCAAGGGAAAGGTGAAGATTATAGCTGGAATTTTTTGGGTGACATGCATGCATGTAACTGCATCTGTTTTTTCAATGTTGCACAAGGAGCTACTCACTAGCTCCTCCTGCAAGCCCTCTCCCAAGTAACTGCGATCACAAAAGTACTGCATTGCTGTTTACTGGCCTTTACCGTGTGTGTGTGTGTGAGACCAAGCAGCACCCATCCTAGCTGCAGTTCTGCAACAGGGGAAGGAGAGCAGTTGCATACATCTTTCTGGAGGTCGGGGAAAGAGACCTCATGTCAACAACTGCTGTTTCCCTTAGGAGTTCACTTTGAACAAACCTTCTGTATAGTAAACAGTAAAAACGTTATTCCAGAAAACCCTTAGCTGTTAACAGGAAGACATCTGAGGACAGAAGTGCCATCATCCCCCACCACAGGCCTAACATTAACATTACCCTTCCTATAAACTTCACGGGCTTCATAATAATTAATTAACTAATTAAAACATACCAACCCTCTTCTCCACAGCCCATTGTTTCGCTCAGCCCCCAGTACAGTTGTTCCCATCTTTACTTGCTGGCAGAATCTGAAAAAATTCTTCCTGCACACATTTGCACATTCCAGCGCCAGGCACCAAACACCCTTTGAAGCACCACCCATCATCTCTACTAAGGCTACACCTCCCATCGTTCTTTTCTGTAATTAAAACATAACAAAACTCAAGTATGACAAAATATGCCATATTCTGACACCTCATTCCTCTTC
>NC_056522.1:378923467-378938336 GCF_019175285.1 Sceloporus undulatus
TCTCTGTTTGTGTTTCCATTCTTTCTCATTACATGTCTTTTTTTTTCCTCTTTTTTTGTCTCTTCTTTCTCCTTCTCTTTGTGTGACTTCGTGTGCAACTTGTACCGTGTCTCTTGGAGATTGTTTGTTCACCCCTTCGTTCTGACGGGTTTACAGGCAGACGGCAGACGCCGCCCCCACCGGCAGGGTAGTTTCTGTCCCGGTCTTTTGCCGCCCACGACCGAGGCTGCAGTTGCCTTGTTCGCCACAGCCCTGCGCACGCCCTCTCTCTACCCTTTGCTACGAAACTTACTTCCTCCACTCCACCCACCACGCTTTGGCGCACCGTTACGGAGTTTTGCTCGGCAGCACGTGTGCAACGGGCAGATAAAAGGCAGAACCTCCAGCTCAAGGGCGCCCTGCGTTTCGTTGTGTTTTTTGTCAACCTCCTTCTTTTCCTTCTTTTATATTTTTTTCTTCCCCCCTCCATTTCTAGTTTCCCTCAGGCCTTTTTTTTATCGCTGTGTTTATGTACCGGTAGTCCCTACATGGACAATCTTTTTTTGTTTGTTTTTTTTTCTCACCCGCCCCACCGTACAAGGCATTTTTGCCGCTTTAGATACGGAGGAGCAATGTTTGGTCTAGATTCGTACTGCAGAGGGCACGTCCCACCCCGCGCCGCCGAGCCGCACGCGCTTTCGAGGGATCGGCGTCCTATGGCATCGTTTCACAAAGACCGCCTCGGAGTATTTTGGCTGTGTTTGGGCGTTCGCTTTTTTCCGTGCTTGTCTACTCACTGTTCGCAGTTTTTATGCTCTCGGTTTATGCCATGTGTTCCGCAACCCCCGCGCGCTATGGCACCCCCTTTTTTCTCCCCCACCCTCCCCATGCGGGATCTAGACGACGGTTGACGACTCAATAATTCAGCGGTTCCAGCAGTAGGACCTTGGCACAATCCAGGGGTTGTTAGCTACCCTTACACGCAGCCTTTCCACAGCCCCAACACTCTTTTCCCACCTTCCTTCACTAAACTGGCTCTATTTTCTTTCATGTCTTACTCCCACGACTTCCCTTTTTCGTTCACTTCACGGCTACCTTTTTCCTTATGTGTAGTGTTTCTTGTTCCCCCCAAGCACACACTCTTTCTCCGTCTCTCACCTTCACTCTTTCCCCGCCACAGACCTTGACTCCTGGCGCACATGCCCCCTCCTTGCTGACTCTCGCGACCTCACCGCTTCTTGCTGAGCCGGTTTTTTCCACGGGAAAGGGCGACCCACCCCCGACCCCTTCCCCCCCGTTTTTGTATATCCTCACCGCTTGTTCTTTTCCCTATCCGATATTTTCGTGCACACATACCTTATTCTCACCCACATTTTTGTGCTCCTTGCATCCTCACTTTTCTTGCTTCCTCCTTTACTCTTTTCCTTTCCTCCCTGCTTGCTGTTATTACCCGCCCCCCTCCCACATGCAACTCCGGGCACGCACCAGGAACAGCAGAGCGGTGCGACCGCGGAGTTGAATGTCCTTTTTTTTTTTTTCCCTTGTCTATTGCGCAGCAGGCTCGCCTGCATTTGCTGCTGATTCCACGGCCTTGGAATTGGACCTCCCAGAGCAATCCTTTCCCCAGCCTATCCCCCAAGGCATCAACCCCCCACGCAACCCTCCTCCCTCCCTTTTTCTTTTTCCATTCCTACCTCCCCTCCTGCAACGGACCAGACACCTGTCCTTCCTCTCTCTCTCATTGCCGCAAGAACCTTTTTCTCTACCACCCTCTTCTTTTCTTTCTTCGTCTTTTGAGTAAACACAAAGTTTTTTTATTTTTTGTTTTTTTTTTTTTTTTAGCTATTCCCTCGCAACCCCCCCCAAAAGAGAAAAGACACAGAGATCCTCATTTCACCTTTCTTTCCCCTCCCCAGAAACCACCCCCCCCCCATCTATGTACTTGCCCACCCTATCTCCTTACCCCCCCTCCCCCCAGCTCTTCCTCCCAGTAGCCCCTGGTCGGTTAATCTCGAAGAAACTGTTTCTTATTTTCGCCCCCCCCCCCCCCCCCTTACCCCCACACGAAGAGAACCCCCCCCTCCACCAGTAAGTCCTCCACCCTACCCCCCCCCCCCCCCCCCCCCCCCCCCCCCTCCCACCCCCCACCGCCCCCCCCCCCCCTCACCCCCGCCCCCCCCCCCTCCCCCCCACCGCCCCCCCCCCCACCCCCCCCCCCCCACGACCGCCCCCCCCGCCCCACCCCGCCACCGCCCCGCCCCCACCCCCCCCCCCGTCCGTAACCCCCCCCCCCCCCCCCAGTACCCTCCCCCCCACCCTCCCCTCTCCCTCCACCCTCCCCCCCCCCCCCCCCCTCCCCCCCAGCTAGACCCCCCCCCCTCCCCCCCTACTCACTCGCCAGCATCACCCCCCCTCTCCCCCCGCCCCCCCCCAATGTAGGACCCGCACCTGCCCGGGACCCACCTACCCACGCACCACCCCTGTCCCCCCCTCCGTCCCCCGCCCTTCTCCCTCTGACGGCCACCTCCTCGGCCCCCCACCCAGCACCTCAGCCCCCCCCCACCGCCCCAGCACACCGTCCCGCGCACCCCCCCCCCCCTTCCCCCCCCCTCTTTCCCCCCCCCCCCACCCCCCCCCCCCCCCCCCCCCCGCACCCCCCCCCCCCCTCCCCCCCGCGCACCGCACCCCAACCCCCCCGACCCCACGCGCCCCCCCCCCCCCCCCCCCCCCCCCCCTTTTTCCGTCCCCACCACCCCCCCCTCCCGACCCCCCCCCCCCCGCCTCCCCCCGCCCCAGCACTGCCCCCCCCTCACCCCACGGCCCTACCCCCCGCGCCCCCCCGGGCGACCCCCCCCCCCCCCCCGGCACACCCCCCCCCCCCCGCCCCCCGGCCCAGTCCTCCTCTCTCCTTGGGGAGCCGCCAGGCGCTGCCTCCGGGCGCGGGGCGGGCCTGGGGCCTTCCGACGGCGGCGTGGCTGCAGGTGATGGTAGCAGCGGCGGGAGCCCTCTGGCTGGTCCGCAGCACCCAGCCGGGCGTCGGTGCAAGAAGCGGGCCTCCACGCCGCGCTCGCGCTCCAGCGCCGTCACCTCCGCTCGTACAAGGCCCGCTGCGAGGGGTCGCAGCTCCGCCGCGTACTCCGCGAACAGCTGCCGGAAAGCCCTCGTCCTGGAAGCCCGCGCCAGACGCTCCGCTTCCTCCCCCGTCAGCTCCAGCTCCTCTCGCCCCGACGACGGCGGGCGCTGCCGCCATGGCGGCCCCGAGGAAGCTACTGCTGGACGGAGAGAGAAGAGAAGGCCGCGCCCTCGCCCCGAGAGACCCAGGCAAACAAGATGGCGGCGGCGGCGGCGCTGAGGGGCCCGCGGGTTGCTATTGTTACCGGCTAACAAGATGGCCGCCGCTGGGCTGCGTTGCCATGGAGACCGGCAACGGCCCACGAGCATTGGCTTCATATTATTTGATCATGTTATATTTATTTCATTATTATTATTTGTTTTATTATTTTATTTTTCTTTTATTTTTATGTTTTATTTATTTATTACACAGTATTTTTATTTACTTTTTATTGTTTTTATTGTTTTCCTCCCCAGAGGCCTATTAAACTATTACAGAATTCAACCATTAAAATGTATATAGAAATCATTCAAAATAGACATGATATGAAATAGAAAAATCACTAAAAATGTAGTCAAGTAAAAACATGCTTTAGAAATCCTGGGCTTTGCAGTTTGGCCAGGCACCAGAATAAACTACCATTCCCAATTCCTAGCACTGAGCCAGGGCACTTAAAGCGGTCTGAAACGGGATATTTCTCTGCAGTGCGCTTTGGACCCAAATGCGTGGGACCAAAGGTGTTTGGGATTTTGGACTTTGAGTTTTGTTTTGGGAATACCTGTATTGGCTATATGTACAAGAGCCATCTTGGAGTCCATACAGAAAGAGTCGTTGTACCTTTCATAACTCCATACACACCACCTGAAAGTAATGTGTATTTTAAAATAGCTTGTGCATGAAAACATAGTGGCACCTTTGCTTTCTTACATTCTTCATATATGCAATCTCACACCCAGGAAAACATGTGTCAATGCAGCCAGAGAAGGCTCAATGTCTCACAAAACTAGTTCCCAGAATCCCTTAGATTGAGCCAGGGCAGTTAAAGCGGTCTCAAACTGGGTTATTTCTGCGTTTGTTTTGGACCAAGTTGCCTCTTTCCTGTAGACAGCAAACAAAGCTTGGACTGGGAAAGAGCAGGATGCTAATCTAGCTGGCCCTATGATAGTGGTGTCTGCCTGACTGAGGATATGAAGACCCAAAACAGACCGAAGAAAGAAGGGCAAGTCTGCTACTCAGCATTGGTTTTTTAAAGCACAGTGGTTTAAGCTTGACTTGGACTCTGGAGGCCAGGGCTCAAATGCCAGCTCTGCCATGTAACCCACTGGTGATGTTGGACAAGTCGCATTCTCTCAGCCTCAGAGGATGGCAATGGGCACCCCCTTCTGAAGAAACCTACCAAGAAAACCCTATGATAGGTTTGCTTTAGGGTCGACGTAAGTAAAAAAATGACTTGGAGACACAGAGCAACGAAGATTTATGGCCACCAAGATAGAAATCATAAGAAGACAGTAGCGGAAGAAGTCATCCCTGGATGGTTTTGGGAAGAAGCCTTCAAATGGTCTCTCGAATGCTCAGAATGTCTTCCCTGACCTGGTTGTTTCTTTTCCTAATGCATGTCGTTAGTTTCTGAATAAAAAGTTTGCTGAAACATGTTGCATGTTTTGTTTTGTGTGTTGTGTTGGTACCTATCCTTATACTTTCCATATTATCTCTGCCTCTGTATCAAATTTTGAGCCAGCTACTATTCCAAATATTGAAAGCATTCTGAACTTTAAAAAAGCTAAACAGTTCTAACATTTTATTTTGAATATCATGTGAAATGTCCTGTATCAATTAAAAAGTTACATTTATAAGTTAATGTGAAACTTGTGTAAATCCTAAGAGAACTCCATCAAACTTACTAAGTTCTGGGCACGCTAATTGCAATAACAGTGGACCTGTTACATTAGGAGCACTGGGTCTTCCATAGATAAGACTTGTGAATGTTCTTATGCACATTAGATTTTGGCCCTGGCTGCCTACCTTGATGAGGTGTGTATCATGACCTCTCAGCAAGGCCAAATACTCTTATTCCATACTTTGATTCATGTTCTGTGTATCCCAAAAGCACTATTCCAACACCTGAACAAAAATTCTTCTCAGAACATGGACGTGAAGTGAAGGAACAGCTTCTAATGGCTTCCTGAAGTGGTTAGCATACAGATAACAGATTGGTCAGATGTTCAGATTTAGTTTATTGTGCAGTTGTCATGAATTCTTTAGTGCCCCACTTAAGAGTGGGGAAATATAACAATAGGTGAGCCTCTTCAGTAGCAAGGAAGTCTAATTTTCCTTGCTGACCTGATCCCATAACTCCATCTACCCCATTCATTCCAGGGCCTAGCCCTGTAAACCTGCTATGCTATTAACTTCAGCCAAGTTTGAGGGTTAGGAAGAAGCAACCATCTGAAATTTCCTTATCTTCTAAGGCTTGAGACATATGTACACTTTTCTATTTAAATTGAAGTCGCCCATGCTGTTCCTTAGAGAATGTGAAGTTCAACATGTGGGATCATTCTCAGGCCGCTTTCTTTGATGGTTTTCATTAGGCAGAATGAAGGCTCACTACTCGAGGTTGGGTTTGATCTGAATAAAGCTGCCTTCTGGAAGAACTGGTCAGGCTGTTGCACCAACTCCATTTCAAGCAGAGCTGTAAGATCAGTGTAAAATATACGACATCCTTATTTCAGTCCTTTATTTGAAGATGCGCACAAAAAGGTCTGTGTCAGCTACAGCATGCTTTCACAATCCATGATCACAGAAGTAGTACTTAAATAGTATTGGGACCGGGATGTTGATTTGCTTCTTGAATTCAAGACCCTGAAGTTTGCTGGAAAAATAAAAGCAATATTATAGTTACCATAACTACATTGCTGTTTTCTTGAAACCCAGTTATTATATCCCTTCTTGGTGCTTAAGTGAATGTTTACTGATACACTATGACTTCAAAGAGTTTACCAACTGAGAGATCTGTTACTATGGTTACACAGAATCAAATTTTCCCATCTGATTAAAGTTATCTCAATATTCCAGATCAGTCTGCTTGATACAGGCACCAAGGGTTTGTGATGCTTTGTCCCAAGCACCGAGGATTAAGTTCTGTGTAATACAACAAAAAGGTTCCATTCACACTTCACAAACAGCCTACTGAGATTGCCTCACATCAAGCAAGACACTAATACTTGCAGATTTAATTCTCTTAAAATTCAGCTTGGCAGTTTACCAAATGGTTAGGGTCACCAGAAGTTACTAGCTTAGATTTTATACAAAAATTGTCTCTTAAAAAAAAGCCATAGCTTGACTTGAAGATCATACACACTATAGCTTAGTGAATACTCAGTCCAATAAGACTGTCAGAAATATAGAAAGAAAATTACACATTTATAATGCTATTCTCAACAGAGTAGAACTTGAGTGCTAATGCTATCATCAGGCACTGTCTCTGCGCTAATAAAACTAGCATTTTATCACACCACAGTATTTACGTCCCATAGGATGTAGTCAAGCCAGTTAAAATAGTGCTGTAATTGTGCAGTTCAAAAAGGTCCTACGCTACACACAACTAAGTATTTCACATGCACCTCTTCCCTTCCTCCTGACAACATCCGTCAATTTGAAGCTTGCCTCTCTGCAACAGCAGCTCATACAATACAGCATTGTATTTAAAAGGAGAAGCCAAGAAGTGCTTCTACACTGACTGCAAAAATCAAGTCTTACCTGTCCTCAACTGTTTTGTTGGATGGTAGAATACTTAAATGAAAAGCCACTCCTTGAGAAAAGTCCCTAGTGAAAGGGGGTGGAGGAAGGAGAGAGAAAAAAACATTACTTTTTAACCCCTACCATTATTTTGAGCAGCTTATCTTCATTAAATAGTCATTTTCAAGTATTCATTTTATATAAGATGCAAACACCTTTGAGTATTAATTATATTGGCATTTCACCTAGAAGCACTGTTTTCAATGCAGTTCCAGTTAAATGAAAAATTAACATTGCTCAGATGATGTTAACCAGTTGTATGACAAGCTCAGAAACAACCACTATGTACAAGTCTGGTACTTTCTTGCTTTTATTTCCTTATGTGCCAGGAAGTAGAAGTGACCAAGTGCATAAATGTAGAGTTGTTTTGCTGGGAGCAGTCTGTGTGGGTTTCCTCCAGGAAGGGTACAATTGAAGATAATGGAAAAGTTTAACTATGAGAGATCCTCTTTGAAATGCAATAACCCATGAACGTAGGTGCTGTTCATGCTCCAAATAGAAATACAAACCCACCACTTCAGCTGTTCTGAAACCCTGGCACTGGGGCACCACGAAAAAATGTTTCCAGAATGAATACTTCTGAGCTATTTCAGTAGTTTTCGTAATAGATTGTTTATCTGTTTCAGCACAAAGTGAAAGTGAGGTGGTGGTGGCAGCACCTCCGAAATTAGCTGGTTTCTTTTAGCAGGAGCTTTGCAATTAGCTCTAATGTTATTATGAAGTATAAATGCACTTCCAAATTTTAAAAACACACACCAATAGGACTAAAGTAAAACAAAAAACATTTAACTACCTAATTTAAGAGAAAGGAAAAAAGGTATTTGAATTGGCATACCTTTTACTGAAGACCACTATTTTAATCCAGGCAAAAGAGCTAGATACACATTTGCATGCTGGATACTACTGTGACAGTCCATTCTGTTGGATTATGACCTGTCACCACCCAAGCCAGGCAAGCTTCATGTGAGCGAGAATAAAAAAGAAATTATAGCCAGAGTCCAGGCCCTTTCTCCACCCCCAATTCTAGTCTCAGCAGAGCCAGGCTGAGGAAAGATAACAAAAAGATAGAAAGGGGCGGTGGGTGTCCCTTTTTCACACAGATCTTTACACTATAGCATTCTCTGTACATAGAGAAGGAGAGCTCCTTGAGTGGGTGCAGCCAAACAATACAAAGGAAGGAAGAAAGAAAGGCTTCTTTCCAGGGAATCAAGATCTGTCAAAGGCCCATTCTGCAGAGGCAAACTTGTCTATTTTATAGATGCACATGAAAGAAACAAGGTTTCAGTCAGTTTCAGCTTGTCTAATGTCCTGTAGAGGAATACTAGTGGAGAGAAGGAAGAAGATGTAAGCACAGAGTAATGTTCAAGGTCCTGTTTTGCAGACTAAACAAAAAGGGGCTGTGGGAAAAACCTATGCTACATCTCTCCTTTTGAACCCCACCATAGACTGCCTATTTAGCTGCTGTAGCTCTCACATGTCAGCCAGTGTGGTGTAGTGGCTTGAGCATTGGACTATGAATCTGGAGACCAGGTTTGTCCCTTCTTGGCCATATAAACCCACTGGGTGACCTTGGGCAAGTCACACTCTCTCAGCCTCAGGCAAAGGCAATGGCAAACATCTTCTGAACAATTCTGCCAACAGCTGATGGCAGTTGACTATATTGTTCACAGAGATCCATGGGGAAGGTGGGGGTGCCAAACATTTCGCGGATGATGTTATTTGTCTGCGTTTGAATATGGGACAGACGGTCATAGGGGGCTGCAACAGCTAAACTGTGAGTCCTGGGGGGCTTGACTCATTGCCAAGGGGCAGAATACCAGCCTCCACAATACATTAAAAACACACACACAGGCACACACACCCTCAGGGGGATAAAAGTCAATGATATTTACAATTATTTTTTAGATTTTAAATCTATATAAAGTCTTTTTATTTGAGATGGTTAATGGTCTAAAGATTATTCATTGAAATTGGGATTAGTTTTTAATTAGGTAGTATGAGAATGAATATTCATGCAATGTCTACATTTTTTGGTAGTAGATGAATCAATTTACAATGTCTGCTCTTCCAGTGGTTTATAGTCCTCAAACTGAGTTTGTGTCTGCAGCGATCACCAATCCCATCGTTTTTGCAAATCTATGGCCTGTTACAGACTGCCAAAATAAGCTACTTCGGGTCTCTTTGGACGTATGCTGTTTAATGTGCATGCATCCTAAGAATCCGGAGCTGCAGCAGATCTGCACTCCAGTGCTTAGGAATGGAGTGTGGCTTGGCACGACCTCCAGACTCTTAGGACCCATGTCATTTAAATAGCATGCCTCCAAAGAGACCCAAAGCAGCTTTATTTGGCAGTCTGGCTAACAGACCTTGTACACAGGACCAACCCTTTACTTCTCAAGTGCTAATTTCAGAGCATTCAATGAATAGATTGTTGGGAGACTAGGAGGGAATGGATCTGAAGAAAGCAACTAAGAGGGAGAAGGGAGGGGCAAACAGTAAAAATGAAGCAAATACAACACAAGCTATAATGTTATTGTTTTAGTTAAACTATTCAAATTGATATTATTATGTAATTATATTTTTCTCTTCTAATAAAGTACAGCAGAAAGGTTTTCCAAATAAAAACAATTAACCTATTAAACCAGAGATAATTCACAATAATTTCATAATTATCTATCTATGATCAGTATGTTTTTAAATATAACTGTTAAACAAAATGAAAAGTAGTTATTCTAAAAACGAAACCTTCATCTGTTTTATATATTAAGATTATACCAGCAAGAAGGAATCTTTGGTAACTCTTGAGTTGTGTAAAATAGGTATTAAGCTACAGCACGGACCAGTGCCCTTTGGGGGGGGGGATTCACATGATTAAATGAGTCTTTTCTGAGTAGATATGATTTAAATTAAATTTATTCACTGGTTAATCTTGTGCTTGCAGATGTTACTCGCAGGATAACAGCCTAAGAGAGGTAAGTATCTGTAGAGGAGTGAAGACCTACCTAACCTGAGTCAGGAAAATCTGAAAGTAGGGGAGAGGGCCAAGGCTCTCTGCTATAAGTTTCTGTTTCTCTTGCTCATGGGACCCTCACTTGTCCTGAGCTGCACACAGATATTCAATTAAGGTGTCTCCTTCTTCCACATGCAGAGTTATCCATAACATTGAGGAGCCAAGCCCAAACAAAAATGAACTCAGGTAACAGCTTTCATACTAATAACCTTGAAACAAAATAAGATTTTTATAATGTGTTGGTTGTTTTTTTAAAGTTCTTTAGATCTTACAGGATTTATCAAAGGCAGTCGGTGTTCGTCACTGTGAAGGGGTCATATTTGTCAGCGAAGACTATCATATCTGGCAGAGGATAGGTTCTTAAGGTGTAGTCATATGCCCAATGACAGGACTGACGTTAAGAGGCAAGGGAGTCAGATGTCCTTGTGATAAAATAGTCTTGACAAACTGTAAGGCAAAGGACAACATTGTGCTATTAATTTAACTGTAACTTAATTAACTGTTAGTCCCTGTGATTTTACACACACCACCACCACACACACACACGTAAATAACAGCAGCTTATTGGGATCCAATATGGGCCCCAAACAGACAGGGGGAAAAGTGCCGCCTTCAATGCAGATGACCACACTGGACCAGTCAGAAGCCATCCCAAGGCTGGCTAAGTGACCCAAAGCCAACAGCAAAAGAACAGGAAAAAAATCGCTCCTTGCCGGTTGTGGTTCTTGATTTGGCAGTGGCAGCCTTTGACCTTGGTGTCTGGTTGCCATGGTCCTGGGCCAATCGGGGGTCAATCTGGGCTGTCGGTCTGTTTAACCCTAAGACTCCAGAAGGCCAGGTTTGCATCTTTGCTAAGTCACAGAAAATATCCCCCCACACAAAATTCCCAAAAGCAAACTTTGATTTTGCCACTTTATATAAGGGACACAATGTTATTACGCCATTATAGAAAATGGGACTTGAGCAATCGATATTTTGGTATCCCGAGGGCATCCTGGAACCAAACCTCAGCAGATACCAAGGGCTCATAAAGTACAAAAGAGCCAGAATGGCCTAGTGGTTTGAGCATGCACTATGACTGTGGAAACCAGGGTTCTATTATTATTATTATTAACCTTTAATAATAAAATTGAATAATATTCATTCCCTATTCAACCATGGAAACCCATTTGGTGAGTCACACACTCTCAGCCCCAGAAAACCCCATGATAGGCTCACTTTAAGGTCACCATTAAGTCAAAAACAACTTGAAGGCACAACAACAACATCAATAAAATTAGATAATATAGGCATTTCAATATCCTTCCCTTCTTGACTACTTCAGTCCCTGAAAAGATTTTTACATACTTGCTATTATCAGCAGGAAAGGATGAAAAAATTGGACTGTATCTAAACTAATTCCAAAAAAATAAATAGACAATAAAGAGTATGTAACCTTCCAGACAACAACCCCCAGATGATGGATTTATTTCTATTGGGGTGTTATTTTTGGGGTGGGGGGGGGTTGCCTTACATGGTTAGGAATATCCAAGTTGCTGCTAGGAAACCGGACACAGTTTCGGCACATCTTGTTTACCAAGTCTTCTCGGAAGATTATTATTTCCTGTGTGCAGTACTGTACCCTGGAAGAAACACAACTTTATTTCATCAGAATAACTGAAGAAGCATCCAAGGCCATGCTGTCAACAAAAACAGAAATGTACACAAATCTCTACCAGATTTTCAGAAGATCAGACCTACCCAAATATATAATGCTATATATTAAAGGCCTCAGTAGCCCCAGAATGCCAATATTTGCATTTATATTAAACAGACATTTACCTGCAAGGATTTGTAGTGAAAACTGAAAATGGCACCTGCTGTCTAAACTCTTCAGTGATGCTCTCTGAAAGTGGAGGCCTAAAGATGAATGATTGCAGTGACATATCAGAAGAGCATTTGCAGATTTTTGTAGTAATGTGTTCAGTAAAAAGAGTCTTCAGCTGTAACTATCAAAAATATACCTTGGCAAGATGGAGCCTGGGCCAGGATCTTCAGGGCCAGGAATGAACACAAATCGACTGCTATAAATTGTTTAATGCAGATACTTAGATTAGTGTGATTGATAGGTAAAATAGAAATTCCAGCAAAAAACAACAAACAAGCAAACAAACAAAAAACAGCAACATTTCCTCAAATGCAACCAGAATTTCAGAAGCAAGGAGCAGTTGATATAAGGCCTGAAAGATATTTTGAATAGTCTTCTGTCTTGCTGGGATTGGTAGAGACATTTTTTCCAATATAAAACTGGTGGTGGTGGTGGGGGGGGGGGGCTTTGGTGAGCTAAATTCAGCTTCAGGGTCTTTCCAGAGAAGGCGGACCCACTGCTGCTTTGGAATGGAGCATCTTCCTAAGAGTTTCTAGCTAACACAAACACAAGGCATTGCCTTTGCAGCTGAACAGAAGATGCAAAGAAAACTGATATACTTAACAACTTGCAGCAGCTTCTAAGTGCAACTGATATTTCTCAGGAGTGGAATGTTTTCTAACAAATGTGAACAATAAATCTGTTCTGTTAATTTTTCATTGAGCAAATAATAACACAGCACATACCTCTCATGGATACTGGGAAATTCACATATCATATCTGCAAGGGCTTTCAAAGAACCTAGAGAGGTGACAGTAAAAGGTTGACTGTGAAACATCAAAGCTCCTTGTATTTTATTTTAGTCTTGAAGCCAGTCTCACTTTCATGATTAAAGAGCCAAGCCTGAAAGGCTGATCTCCAGTTTCCCGTAAATCTCTCAGGACTCAGAAAACAAATAGGGAGAACCAGGGCTTTCATGCTTTTGAGGTCTTTCAAGTCTTTGCAAACCTATACTAATTTTAAAATTAAGGATTTCAAATATTTGCAATGCTTGACTCCCTAGCAGAGACTCTGGTATACAGTGTTTGGAATTACTGATCTCCCTTTGATAGTACATACATATTAGTTATGCAAAGGTACATAACTGTTGTTCACTAAAATGTAGCCACTACTGAGCTTTTCTCAGACATTAATCTAGGGCAGGGGTTGAACAGCCACACTGTTCCTCCAACATATTGAAAACAAATTGCCCCAAATGCCTCCCAGGATGCTTGGGGGCAATTTCACTACATTTTTGACCCTGAATAGGCCCTTTTAGCCTGAGGAGAGACCTTCTTCAACCATCAGTAACCTAGAAGTCAACTTCATGTTGAATCACTTCCTGTTGGGGGAAAAAAGAATCTCCTCCTGGGCTCAAAATGACCCAAAACTGCCTCCCATGACCTCTACGGTGTGTTTGTGGGCATGAGGAAGCCGGGGGGGGGGGGGGTACAAAAACTGTCTTGAGAGCTTTATATGGCACATAGGCTGCAATCCCAATCACATAGGAAGGGGTAGCACCATCATGATGGGTTACTCTGAATATGCATTTGTTGGGGCAGCATCTGGCTGCCATGATCCCACCCCCAACCCCCCATTTTCTTCCAAATGTTGAAAAGGCTCAGATCTTCAAGTTGAAACAGCACAACTGCCACCAGAATTTGCTGGCTTCTTTCAAGTTATGTTCAGTTTGTCCAAGTCAGTTCTGTAAATTAGCCACAACCCTCTTGTTCATAGTACAGTATTTATTTTCTGGTTACCTATATACAGCAAGCTAAATAATGCTTAAAAAACCAGGAAAACAAAGGCCAATTCAGTATTAACTGATAAGCAAAATACAACAGCTGATCGCAAGTACCTTTCATTGACTGGATCTGATTTTTTCCATATGGGGCTGAAGAGAAGTTGCCACAGAAGAAAAAACAAGTTGGAGGCATAGAGGAGTAACCTGGATGGTGAAACAAAGACTATTACTCTTATTTGACTTGTGTGGAAGCTGGCCATTTCTCCCTTACAGTGCTCCTCTTTAACATTCAAATACAGGTAGAGTCTCTCTTATCCAAAATGCCTGAGACCAGAAGTGTTTGGTTTTTTCTTTCTTTCAGAATTTGGAATCGGTTAAACTACATGACATGCTGATCTTAGATAAATTAATGACAATGATTAAAGATGGGGAATTGGACAGGGATGATGCAGGTTTGGAAAGAAAATTGGGGAAGCACCTCAGTTCTGTTTCTGGGTAATTAATATATAACAGAAATAGTAAAAATTGAGAATAAATGAATGGATTATGATAAGTGAATTATTGCTAAATTAGATTGTTATGGGAATAGAAAATTTAATTTAAAGTTCAAAGTAGAAAAGAAGCTCACTTTCTCTCTCTTCGTCTTCTCTCCCTTTCTCTCTCTCTTTCTCATGCACACTCATAGAACAACAAGATTAGTCCATTTCCCTCAAGATCAACAAAGCATGTATATAGCAGAAAAGCGCCAGATAACCAAATAAGCTCTAGACCAGGTCTAGGGCCTTTAGAGGTGCTGCTGATCTGTGGCATCCAACATGGCTAATGCTAAGGGATTATGGGAGCAGCAGTACAATATCGAGGGAGCCATAAGTTATCCATTGTTTCTCAAAAATGACCCTACCAAATAGTCTCTAGCACAGGGGTCGGCAACCTCCGGCCCACGGGCCGGATCCGGCCCGCGGAGGCCTTTCTGCCGGCCCCCGCGCAGTCCTGCCGCCGATTGCCGCCGATTGCCACCGTTTCCGCACCGCTCTGGGCGCCATTTTATTTTTCAAAATGGCGGCGGAAAGGTCGCGCGAGACTTCGCCGCCATTTTGAAAAGCAAAATGGCGGCGGCGGAAGAGGAGGGCAGCGCTGGTCCGCCGGCTCCGCGCGGCCCTCCCCGCCTCCCCGCGGGGCTCCGCGCGGCCTTCCCCGCCTCCCCGCGGGGCTCCGCGGGGCCATCCCTGCCTCCCCGCGGGGCTCCCCGCGGCCCCCCCGCGGCCCTCCCTGCCTCCCCGCAGGGCTCCACGCGGGTGGCCCCGCGCTGCCAACCTCCTCTGTCTCCTCCGTCCTGCCCCCAGG
>NC_056522.1:378938361-378943303 GCF_019175285.1 Sceloporus undulatus
CACTGCACAATGGAGGAGGGGAGGAGAGAAAGAAGAGGAGGAGGAGGCAGCAGCAGGAGGAAGAGGAGATGGGGGCAGCAGAGGAGGAAGAGCAGGAGGAGGAAGAGGGGGCAGCAGGAGGAGGAAGAGGAGATGGGCAGCAGGAGGAGGAGAGCAGGAGGAGGACGAAGAGAGAGGAAGAGAAGGTGGTGAGTGGCCAGAGGCCAGATGGGTTTTTTTTTGTTTTATTTGCATTCTTTTAATTGCAACAAGTGTCCCTGGCTTGACAATGATAGTGTGATGATAGATGACAATGATGATAAAGCCAGCTTGAGAGGCATGGAGCACTGTTTCTGAAGCCAAGAGAGTGTGACCTGGCAAAGTGGTGTTTGTGTGCTTTAATGCTAACACGTCTCCCTTGCTTTGACAATGATAGTGTGGTGATGATGATGATGATGCAGCTTGAGAGCATGCAACTACGTTTCAGAAGCTGAGAGAGTGTGACCTTGCAAAGTGTGTTTTGTGTGCTTTTAATGCTAACAAGTCTCCCTGCTTTGACAATGATATGTGATGATGATGATGCAGCTTGAGAAGCATGCTACTGTTTCAGAAGCTGAGAGAGTGTGACCTTGCAAAGTGTGTTTTGTGTGCTTTTAATGCTAACAAGTCTCCCTTGCTTTACAATGAAGTGTGGTGGTGATAATGATGATGAGATGATGATGACAATGATAATGATATGAGTCACTTGAGAGGCATGCAGCCTGTTTCTGAAGCCAAGAGAGTGTGACTTTTCCAAAGTGCCTTTTCGTGTGTGTTTTTGGTTCTTTAATGGCGATTTGATATCAGAAAACCTCTGAGGCAAGGCCAATGTAAATTGCTGTGATTTTT
Organism: Sceloporus undulatus; assembly: GCF_019175285.1. Classification (NCBI taxonomy): domain Eukaryota; kingdom Metazoa; phylum Chordata; class Lepidosauria; order Squamata; family Phrynosomatidae; genus Sceloporus; species Sceloporus undulatus. Next base: position 378,939,229 of record NC_056522.1, read on the forward strand.
ACAAACCCATGCGCAGTGAAGAAAACCAAAGTCCCTTAACCAAGTACACATTTCTGAGAAGTACACTTGGCCAAGAACGGTGAAACCACCTGACATGTTCAATATGCATAGCCATGTTAAACCATGCTAAGTGTTAAACCCAAGGGGTTTGATTATGGAATAAGCCCTGAAATATGCAAGAGGCCATGTTTAAGTAAAGCCATGTGAAATGCACAACTGTGCTGTTGTGTGTGTTTTGGAATGCAGATGGGGGTGTTTGTCCAGAAAGGCACCGAGGAGGAGAGGGCGGGCACACGCCCCCCTCCTTGCAGGGCTTTGGTAGAGGCCTCGCCCCGGAGAGTGGCCCACCCCGGAGGGTGGCTCCGCCTTTGGAGGGTGGAAGCTCCGCCCCCAGCATGCAGCCACGCCCTGGAGGGTGGAAGCCCCCCCCTGGCTTCGGCCCCCCGACTTGTCGGGGGGACACCAACCCGGCCCCGGCTCCAAAAGGTTGCCTACCCCTGCTCTAGCATTTGCTAAAATAGACACCTATCCCCAAATATCCCTTTTACTTTGATTATATTTATTATTATTATTATATTACCTTTATTTATAAAGCGCTGTAAATTTACACAGCGCGACATACAGTACATCCTCGCCTTAGCGGGGGATCCGTTCCGGATCCCTCCGCGTAAGGCAAATTCCGCCTATGCTCAAGCCCCATTGGAAACAATGGGGCTTGTGCGCGGTGGCGCGGCGCGGTGCAGGGCGCAACGGGCGCACGCGCCCTTCAATGAATGGGACACGCCGCCCCTTCCGCCCCGTGCGCGCCGCGGCTTGAGTGCATACGCTCAAGTCGCGTATGTCAAGACAGCGTATGGCGAGGTTCCACTGTACAATCTTTTAACTGGATGGTTCCCTGCCCTCAGGCTTACAATCAAAAAGACACGACACAGAAGGAGAAGGTAGTGGTGGTGGGGAAGGGGCCTTCTAGTAAGATATACATATAAATACATAGCAATACAGAAAATGATTCAATAAAACAGACAACAAAAGAACATCAAATAGCAAGTGACAATTACGCAATGCCTGGGAACGCTTCTCTGAACAGGATGGTTTTCAACTCTGTTTTGAAGCTGGTTAAGGAAGTGATGGTCTTGCGCGCGGGGGAAGAAGGTTCCAGGAGTGAGGGGCAGCAAGTGAAAAGGGGCGAATCTGGGATGGGGCAGAGGAAATCCTGGGCTGTGACAGCAGACCTTGACTACCAGAACGGAGGGCCCCACCAGTGCATTCAAATTACAAGAAAAGAGATTCTACCTGAACATTAGGAACGTATTTACTGTGGAATGAGCTTGTTTGGAGGATGCTGGACTCTCTGTCTTCTGTTGTTGTGTGCCTTCGAGTCATTTCTGGATTATGGCAAAACTAAGGTGGACTTATTGTGGGGCAAGATTTGTTCAGAGGGGGTTTGCCACCTTTGTCTTCTGCTGAGATAACAAGAGGGTGACCTTGGGCAATGGGATTTCCATGGGTTTCTTGAGTCCTACTCCAACAGTCAGATCACTACACCATGCCGACTCTCACATATCTTTGGACGTCTTTAAGCAGAGGCTGTGTGGGCATCTTTCAGGAGTGCTTTATTTGAGTCTTCCTGCATGGCAGAAGGGAGTAGTGACATTAGTGGTGGCACTGCTTTCTCCCATAGTTCACAAGTGATTGTAACTTGGTCTGGGTGCTTTTAAGTTTTCAGAACTACAGTTCATTTGGGGGAAGAGAGGAGACTTGTAAACCAATGTAAGTCTGTGGTGCAGACTGTTTTCTTTTGATGCTACTGCAGGACTGTCATGTTTGTGACTTATTTACATTTCTCTCCTGCCTTTCTTTCAGTGAGCTGAGGTAGCATACACAACTCTCCTCCTCCAGCAACTCTGTCAGGTAGGTTAGACTGAGAGACAGAATCACTAACACAGCATCACCCAATGAGTTTTGTGACTTTTCCAGAGTAGTCTATGAACTGTGAGTTCATGCAACAGATATCCTTGGGTTTTATCAGTTGTTGCTACTCTGCATCCACTTGTTCCATTCTGCTGGAACAGTTCTGTTTGTAGAACCAGAATCATAGAGTTGGAAGAAACCCCAAGGGCCATCCAATCCAACCCACTCCAGCCATGTAGGAAGACACAAAGCCCTCCCTGTGACAGATGACCTCTGAACACCTCCAAGGAGATGCCACCACTCTCTGAGGGAGTGTGTCTCACTGTCAAACAGCTCTTACTATCAGGAAGTTCTTCCTAGCAATGCTTTGGATCTGAACTAGGGCTCTTCAGCTACTTTTAGTTTAAAAATAAAACTGGATCATGGTTTATTGCATTAGAAAGCCAGTATGGTGCATTGATTTGAACAGTGGACTACAATTCTTGAGACCAGGGTTCAAATCCTGGGTGGCCTTCAACAAGTCACATTCTCTCAGCCTGAGAGAAAGGCAAAGGCAACCCCTCCTCTGAACAAATCTTGTCAAAGTGGCTGGAAACTGGTTTATTTGGCCTGTCTGTTTCTGGTCTCTGAGTATTGTCCACCTGTAGCCTCTCTTTCTTCCCACACTTACAGCTTCCATCTTCAGTTCTTGGAAAGTGTTGATGAAGAAAAAAAAAGTGTTGATGAAGAAACAATAGCATAGCTGCAGAAAATCTTTTAAAATTATCATTATTTGCAACACCAGATGCCCTCTATTTGGAAAGCCACCTTGTCTGCTTGCACTGTGGAGCTGGACCCACACCGTTCAGCGCTTTGAGGCCTGAGGCCACCCAAGGAGGATCTCACGAGTCTGGCTGGCCTTGGAACTTTGTTCCCAAGAATTCAGGGCAGACACCAAAACAGACAAGAGAGCTTTTGTGTCCCTTTAGACCCAGAGGAATTTGAACCAGTTTGAGTGAGGATGTTCATGTGTTCCTGCAGAGACTGGGATAGTCAAGGGCGTGCAATCAGTAGGTCTGTGAAGATGATTTGGGGATTATTTCTCCTCCCTTTGCCTCTCGGCTCGCTTCCTTGCCTCTGTCTTTTTTCTCTCTCTTCCTCCACTAGTTTCTCTCTAGATTGTAAGCCCATTGGGGCAAGGTCTCTTGGCTGATACTATGGAGCTACTTGATACTAGTGAATTGCAACACCTCACAACTGAATTTGTAACCAAATGTGATTGAAATGTGCATTTGGCCATCTGCATGCACAGTGCACCAAACACACAATCACATGCCTGTGCCACTCTGCTTCAGACAAAAATATCCAACAACTCCTGCAGGAGAACATTGTTGTTGTAGCTCTTGTTGTGTGCCTTGAAGTCGTTTCTGACTCATAATGATCCTAAGGCAACACTATCATGGGGTTTTCTGAGGCTGAGAGTGTGTGACATGCTCAGAGTTACCCAGCAGGTTTCGAACCCTGGTCCCCTACATTGTAATCTCCCAAGAAGAACTTACACATGCATAAGTCGCTAATACATTGTCAGCCCTTGAAGTTTTAAAAATGTGACTCACATTTTTGAAAAGTAATATATAAATTGTGCTTTAAGGCCACAGCAAATCATGACAGGATACTGAATAAGAAGTTCAAGAAAGGGCTAGTGGATGGAAAGCAGAAGCGATGTCCATTTTCTCCAAAGGAAGCATGCAGCTAAAATCCTAGAAGACAAAGTCAGAATTCAAAATGATCTTAATAGATTAGAAAGCTAGGCCGAAACTAACAAAATGAATTTCAGCAGGGAGAAATGCAGGGTACTGCACTTAGGCAGAAAAATGAAATGCACAGATATAGGATGGGGGACACCAGGCTTAGCAACAGTACATGCTAAAGGGATCTAGGAGTCCTAGTAGACCACAAGTAGAACATGAGTCAACAGTGTGATGCGGCAGCTAAAAAGGCTAATGCAATCATAGGCTGCATCAATAGAATTATAGTGTCTAGTTCAAGGGAAGTAATAGTGCCACTCTATTCTGCTTCAGTCATGCCTCACCTGGAATAATACTGTGTCCGGTTCTGGGCACCACAATTCAAAAGGGATGTGGATAAACTGGAACACCTCCAGAGGAGAGCAACCAAAAGAGTC
>NC_056522.1:378943403-378950393 GCF_019175285.1 Sceloporus undulatus
CATGATGTTGATAGTGCTTCAGTTCTCTTACCACAGAAGACAGTTGTAAAAGTGAATCTTTTGTTGAATGGATTTTTCCATCTAGTAAAAAGACTCACTTTTGCAAATGTCTCCTGCAGGAAGAGAACTGAAGCACTACCCATGTTATTGTCCAGCTAAACTTCCACTTTCCTGGGCGATTAGCCAGACACACATAGCGCATTGGACACAAATGTCCAACTGCTTTGATTGGGCAACTTGTAGATGTGTAAGATGCCAACAGGACTCCAGCACACATTGGTTTACCCAAGTAGGTCAACTAAACAGTACTGGAGTGAGACAGTTTTTTTGGGCTCAGGGTCAAGATATTTGGCAGTTTTTCCTGCCTGGTGTTTTCAATGATGGTGCCACCAAAGGAGGACATTCCTTTGGTGGCACCACCATTGAAAACACCCAGCAGGAAAGACTGCCAAATATCTTAACCCTGAGCCATAGCAAACCAAGGCTTAGAAATGCTTTTTTTAAAAACCAACAGCTCCCAAACTGTCATCCAAAGCAACATTTCCGCACTCTGCAGCAAATGCAACATCAACAGGGGTGGCTCAGAATGTGAAATTGCTCCCCAGGCAGGCACACACCTCTGCAAACCAGGACTTTCCAGTTCAACCAGCTTTGGTAGTACTTGGTCCCAAAAAGATGGAAAATATGAATTCTCCTGCAGTCAGCACTGGAAATAAAAGGGCCAAGGTGGAGACCTGAGTGATATTCTGTCTCCTCCCTGGGCATTGGCAAAAGGGAAAGCTGGGATGCCCCAGTGGAAAGTGGAGCCATTCAGTTTACATTTGCCCAGTCCTGCTGTCTCCAGTTCCTTCTCTGGTGCACAACCGCCTCTCTTTGTGTGTACGCTTGCAATTTAGGGATTATCCAGGGCGTGTGCAGACGGCTGCAGCCAAAGAGGAAAAACCATGCATGCCTCATTTTCTCTGTGGAGAGCTCTGACTAAACTCTGCCCCTGGCAGTGGCCTCCAGCTGCCCTGCACCTGTAGCAAACCTGATTCGCTCAGAACAGGATTAAGACCAGACAGACTTTCCGGCACACCAGAAGAAAATGCCGGCATCACTTCCCAGCGTAGTAGAAAACGTGATCCAGCTGCTCAAGCTTCACAGTTGACTCAGAGGCAAACTGGGATTAGGAGGCTACTGCCACGTGGCAGGGTGGCTAACTGGGGCAACCTGGACCTGGGACACTGGTGTATCAGTGTCTTGAAATGGATAACATAATTCATACTCCAGCCTTGGTAGAATGTTATTTACTATATGTATTCATGCATAAGTCTAGAAATTTTAGTCAAATAATAGACTCCAAAAACTTGAGCTGACTTATCCATGGGTCTATGTAAGTGCTGTTCTTTAACTCTTATTTAAAAAGGGAACCATGATGAAAGGCAAAAGTGTAATCCATCCTGGAAGCATTGATGTCCTCCCTACTCTCTCATCCATCCAGCCTTTACTGTGAGCACAAACAGTGCTGCCTGCTGGAATTTTATAAGTTCTTTGGCATTCTTTTCCTTTGCTGCATCCTTTAGATCCTTTATTACTTTAATTTTACCCTCGACTTATCTATGGGTCATATCAAAATCCATAATTATAGTTCCCAAACCTGCCCTCCACTTATATATGAGGCTGACTTATAGTCGAGTATATATGGTATTTATATACAGTCAGCCCTCCTTATATACAGTTTTTTTTTTAATCTATGGATTCAAGCATCCATGGCTTGGAAACGTTTTAAAAATATAGACGTTCCAAAAAGTAAGCCTTGATTTTGCCATTTTATATAAGGGACACAATTTTACTATGCCATTGGATTTAATGGGATTTGTGCTTCCACGGATTTTTGTATCCATGGGGGGTCCTGGAACCAAACCCCAGTGGATACTAAGGGCCATTGTATATTTACCTTTGTACGTGCCTTTCTCACAAATTGGACCCTAGGCAGCTCACAAATCATACTTTAAAAACAGTACAACTTAAAAAAAATAGAATTAAAACACTCCCCAACAATTCTGTTGTTGTTGTGTGCTTTCAAGTCATTTCCAACTTATGGTGATCCTAAGGTGAACCTATTATAGGGTTTTCTTGGCAAGTTTCTTCCGACAGAGGTTGCCATTGCCATCCTCTGAGGCTGAGAGAGTGTGACTTGCCCAAGGTCACCCAGTGGGTTTTCGTGGCCAAGAAGGGATACAAACCCTGGTCTCCCAGTGTCCTAGTCCAATGCTCAACAAGTTAAAAACACTACAAATGCGTTGAAGAGTATACATATGAGATTTACAAAAACTGAACAATTTATTAAAGTAAAAACTGCCCTTTTTGAATTGTGGTGCCCAGAACTGGACACAGTATTCCAGGTGAGTCCTGACCAAAGCAGAATAGAGTGCCACTATTACCTCCCTTGATCTAGACACTATACTATTCATACAGGGTAGAATTGTATTGACTTTTTTAGCATCACACTGTTGACTCATGTTCAACTTGTAGTCTACTAGGACTCCTAGATCCCTCTTGCATCTACTGTTGTCAAGCCAGGTGTCCCCCATCCTATAGTGAGTAACTAACAGGATGCCACCTGTTATCACAGAAGTTGGAAGAGACCCCAAAGGCAATTCAGTCCAACTCCATTCTGCCATGCAGGAAGACACAACCAAAGCACCCCCAATAGATGGCCATCTAGCCTCTATTGAAAACCTCTAAAGAAGGAGACTCCACTACACTCCAAGGCAGCGCCTTCCACTGTTGAATAGCTCTTACCATCAGGAAATTCTTGGAGAGGAGATGTTGAGTTTATAGAGGGAATGATGAAAAAACATTGTCTACTCCTTGTGCAGGAGAGAAGAGTTTAGAAGGACTAAAATCCATAGCAACCAGCCACAAACAAGGACAAAGGGTATCATTTAGGGCACAACTAGATGCAAGAGCAGAAGCAACCATTACAAGAGCGCAACAATTTGTAAAATTCATTAACAGCATGCCCCAAAATTTGCTGGAACTACTAGGCAATCTGAGAGAGACCTCAGACGCATTGATGGATTTCTGTTTTCAGATATAAATGTGCAGCGGGTCTATTGTGAGGGGTGAGTTCAAAACAAAATGAGATAAAGAAAAGGACAACTGCATTATTAATATTGGCTATAAATCATCAGAGGTTGGGCGCAAACATCCTTGCATCTGTGAATTCATACGCATGGTTGACAGGAGGTTAATTGCCTACAAAGTGTTGGAGCAACACATTCTGTTTTCAGAAAAGGTTTACTCGGTTGAAGGCAGTACAGTATCTACATTTTGAAAATAAGATATTTTTCTAAGCTAAACACAAAACATAAGGAGACAGTGTGGCGGAGTGGTTTGAGTGTTGGACTACGACTCTGGGGAGCAGGGTGCGATTCCCAGCTCAGCCATTGAAACCCATTGGGTGAATTTGTGCAAATCACATTCTCTCAGTCTCAAGGGAAAGCGATGGCAAATCTCCTCTGAACAAATCTTGCCAAGAAAACCCCATTATAGGTTCTCCTTAGGGTCACCATAATGACTTGAAGGCACACAGCAACAAGAAGACATAGAACAGTAGTACAAAAACAACAGTACAGCCTATTGAGGTATGCAGTGTGTGCTCAGTCATTAATCAGAATGGAGACTGCAGAAATCAGAAGAAGGCTAAGACTTGGAAGGGCGGCTCTGAAAGAACTAGAGAAGACCCTCAAGGGTCAAGATATGTAATTGAACCCTAAACTTAGGCTTGTCCATGACATTGTATTTCCCATTTCTATGTATGGTTGTGAAAGCTGGACAGTGAAGAAAACAGATAGGAAGGAGATCAACTCCTTTAGTTCTGGTGCTGAAGGAGAGTTCTATAGAGACCGTTAAAAAGACCAACAAAGGGTCCTAGGATGTATCCAGACTGCAGAAATAAAGCAGGTTAAAATGGAGCCACCTCCCTTAGAAGGAATGATGCAAAGTGATCCAAACTGATTGGGAAGCTTATCCACACTGCCAATGATGCAGATCTTTCAGGACAAGTCGGGGGGGAACCGGTATCAAATATCCCGGGTTAAGTGGGTTTTTCCAGCCCCCATCTTCTTGCTCCTGAGTTAAGGTTGGGGAATGTCCTCCCTTTGAGAGCCTGACTGGCAGCGACATTGCTTTCTTCAGGGCTATTTATTAAAGCTTTTGGAGCATACTCATTTTTTAAAAAAATATATGAACGTACATGTTTTAACTGTTTTGAGAGTTTTCTGCTGTTTTATATAATATCCTTTTATCTCAACAAAATTATTTAATTGTTTTTATTTGGAATTAAAAAATATTTATAATTATTTTAATTTTAAACGATGGATTTTTAAATGGGATTTTAATAGGTGCATATCTTATTTGTCTTTTTAAAATCAATGTGTGTTTTAAACTGATGTGTTTTAAAAGGTGTTGTTAATTATTGTTGTCCCCTGCCTCAATCCATGGAGAGAGGTGGGAAATAATAATAATAATATCAATTGTATGCCACCCTGACATCTTATGATAAAGAGCATAACACACACACACACACACATTCTATACTTCATTCCTCTGAATGCAGGTCTCATATTGTAGTTCTGTTGAGTTACAATACAAGAGCTTTCTGATCTATCTATCTGTCTATTGCGATAGAGGTCTGTTCTGCTGGTGATCGGGGCACTGAAGGATGATGTTTTCAGCCTGCCCCTGCCGATGATTTGCAGTGCGATGAAGAGTTGTGATAATCACACTACAGCTTACTTACTAGAGAGGGCTGGAAATGTTACCTTGTCATTGCCAGCAGAAGAGATCTCCGCTGTTTGGTGGAACTGGGCCAGGAGGCAATGAAGTTGGCCCTCCATATCCGCGGATTCTGTATCCACAGATTCAACCATCCATGGCTTGAAAATATTAAAGAAACCAGACATCCAAAAAGCAAATCTTGATTTTGCCACTTTATATAAGGGGCAATATATTAGCGTGGCATAGTGGTTTGAGCGCTGGACTATGACTGTGGAGATCAGGGTTTGATTCCTCACTGGAGTATAAAAACCCATTGGGTGACCTTGGGCAAATGACAGGCTCTCAGCTTCAGGGGAAGGCAATGGAGTTTATCAGACAAGGGAAATTGGAAGTATAATCCAATGGCAATCTGAACGCAATCATGGGGTTTAACGTTATTGCGTGATAGACTACCACGCGCAATTTCGGGCAATGGCAAGCTATTTTCGGGCAATGAGAAGTCAGTTCTCCACTTTCTTTTCATTCAAAGTTAAGAGAAATTTCTCACATGTCATAAAGTTGCCAAGAAATCCCAATGATGGGTTCACCTTGGGGTTGCCATAAGTCAAAAAGGCACACAACAACATTTGGGCTTGGAGGCAACATTTTACTATGGCATTGTATTTATTGGGACTTGCGTATCAATGGATTTTGGTACATCACTGTGGTTGGCATCACCTTTTGCGGGGGTAAACAGCTCTACCCTACCTCCTTCCCATCCAGACTGGCCACTTGCCCACCCATGCCACTGCTGGGGTGGCAATGCTGTGGCTTCTGAGTGCCCATTTGGGGTCTGCATGGCTGCCCATGCAGCAGCCCCACTGGACTCTGGAGGCACCGGAGATCCCCAGTAGTGGCCTTCAGAGCCCAAGGCAGCTGCCGCATGAGCAGACTGACCCAACATCCTCCTTTTCCAGGACAGGCCCTACATTTCAGACTTCTGCCCAGGAGGAGGAATGCCAAAATGTCCTCCATTTTGAGCAAGGTTGGAATGTAGAAAAAGAGGACATGTCTGGCCACCCTGCTTCGTAGCTGATGCAGGACTGTGGCCACAGGCATGATGAAGCTAACACAGAGATTTGTTTTCTCCTTCCAAATGGCACAGAGAACTTGGGATGTTCCCACATCTCACAGCCTTCTTGTCTCTTCTTCCCAAGGGAGACCTCACTGCAATTAGGGCGGGTAGAACAGGAATTCCCTTCCTTGCCAATTGGTTTTAATTAGCGGTTCCTTCCCAAACAACAGCTTTCACTGTTGTTGCCTCCAAATTACTCACCATCACACGGGGTCTGGAAATGGCCTCTTTCTGGGCTTATTAAACTATCAACAGTTTTGGCTCCAGGTGGATTTGACTGAGCCTTTATGATGGGAGGTTATATTTTTTACCAAGCCTTCCTCTTAAAATACCACCATAGAACTAGCGAGATCCCGCAGGCAAATGGGAGTTAAACACGATTTAAATTAAATTCAAATTTAAACCAAACTTGCAAATTCGGGGAGTTTATCACACCAAATTGCTTCCAAAACAAAATAATACAAAGTTAAACCACAGTTAAAGTGGAGAAAACTGGCAGCTTAACTGCGACATTGTGTGATAAACTTTGGGCATTTCGTGGTTTTCTTTGCATTAAACTGCGTTTAAATCCCGTTTGCCCACGGGATCTCACTAGTGCGATAAACTCTACAGAGTTGGAAGAGATCCCAAGGGCCATCCAGTCCAACCCCATTCTGCCATGCTGGAACTCACAATCAAAGCACCCCCAACAGATGGCCATCAGCCTCTGTTTAAAGACCTCCAAAGAAGGAGACTCCATTGCCCTCAGAGGGAGTGTGTTCCATGTGCGGATAGCTCCTACTGTCAGGAAGTTCCTCCTAATGTTGAGCTGGAATGTCTTTTCCTGGAACTTGCATCCATTGTTCTAGTCACTGGAGCAGCAGAAAACAAGCTCCCCAATACAAATCACTAAAATACCATTAAAATACCAGTTCCAAACAGGTTTATCAGTTTTGTCTTCACAGCAACCTTGTGAAGTAGGCTAGGTCGGGGAAGCAAGATGGATGCCAGGTCACCTAGCATATTTCATGTCACAGTCCGATGCTCTAATCAATTAATCTAATGGGCACTTTAAAAAAAATTGCATTCAAAGGCAATTAAAGATTTAATGGGAATCTGATTCTAAGGAT
>NC_056522.1:378950403-378976796 GCF_019175285.1 Sceloporus undulatus
ATCATCATCATCATCATCATCATCATCATCATCATCATCATCATCATCATCCTCCTGGAACTGCCTTCATAAATAAAGGTTAATAATAATAATAATAATAATAATAATAATAATCTCTTCTCTTGCTAGTTTTGGTGGGTTACAGACTGCCGAAAAGCGGCGGTCAGCTGCTGCCGCTGGTTGCAGCATCCGGAAACCGCATCAGCCAAACAGCGTGGTTCCCAGACGCTGCAAAGAAGGAGCGCGAAAATCACGTTCCTTCCTGTGCCCCGGAAGAGATGCCGCAAGTGCCGAAGCGTGCACGACGCGCAGACGCGGTGCGTCCATTACGTCAAGATGGTGGCGGCCGTGTGGAACGACCACTGCCATTTCGTATGGACTCAATCCGTACTAGGGTTAGGGGTGTCTGGAAGAGACGCCCCTTTCTAACTCTAGTACGGACTGAGTCTGTGCTAGGGTGCCCGTTTGTAACGGGCCTTTAAGTCTTTCTTGTCCTCTAAAGCATTTGGAACTGTATTTTAGTATAGTTTAATAATTTTATATTTGATTATATGTATTCAGAATCTTAAAGGGAGGAAGATGAATGCCACAGCCTGTTTCTGCCCAAAGGCAGATGTTTGGGAAGCAATGGTATCACCTGGTGTAGTCTGAACCCCCCGCGCCCCCCTAGTGATGCCCCCTTTTCAATGTACATCAGGCATTTCTAATGTGCAGCTAGCATTCATGATGTTATGAACTCCTATTGTGCTGAAGTACCTCCTATCCAGTGTATGGATGCGCATCTATGAGCACCCTGATGTGCATGGATGCTCAGGGCACATTGTTTAATTGTTTTTTATTGTAAATTTAAAAAAAAATGATCCACACATCACCTTGAATCCCTTTCTGGGAGAAAGGTGGCATAAAAATGAAATAAATAAATATGAAAATAATAATATTGGACCATTGAATACTTTTGCCACCATTGCACCATACAATGGGTCATGTCACAACAGCCCCAAGTGAATACAAATGCAAAAGTATTCAATTCAGTTTTGTGCACAGAGAAGGGCATTGATGAAGACACAAGTCTCAAGAAGAATGCTGGACATCTTTCATTATTTATAGAGAGTAATCCTTGGAGGTCTTTACACTGAGGCTGGATGGCTATCTGTCAATGGGGATGCTTTGATTGAGAGTTCCTGCATGGCAGAATGGGGTTGGCCTGGATGGCCCTTGCAGTCTCTTCCAATTCTATGATTCTATGATTCTATGATCATTCCACAATTTATTTTTTTTATTTCACAACTTTTGCTTTTAGCACAAATTGCACAAACTGTGGGAAACTGAAAAAAAGGCAGAGGAACTGGATGTACATTCCTGGTTGCAACAAGACCCTACACTGAATAAAAAATTAACCATGGACCTCAAATGTATAAGGGAGAAGCAAACAGAGCACAATTTCACAAGGAAAAAAATGACAAGTGAAACATCCACGGTGGACTTTGGAGCATTCCTGGAAATTTTGAAGCGGCCTGTTGACAACATGATTCAAATTAATTATTAAAAAAGTTTAAGGGACTGCAGGCAGAAAGCATGGTGCATGGTTTGAGCACTGGACTATTACTCTGAAGACCAGGATTCGAATTCCGGCTGGGCCAGGGAATCCTGTGGGTGACACTCTCTCAGCCTCAGAAGGATGGCAATGGCAAACCTCTTCTGAAGAAACTTACCCAGAAGACCCAATGATAGGTTTGCTTTAGGGTCACCATAAGTCAGAAGCAACATGAAGGCACACAACAACAACAAGAACAACAGCAACATAGACATACTTACCCAGTTGTTTGAATGTTGGACTACGACTTTGGAGACCAGGGTTCGATTCCTGGCTCAGCCATGGAAACCGACTGGGTGAGCTTGGGAAAGTCACACTCTCTCAGCCTCAGGGAACGGCCATGGCAAAACTCCTCTAAAGAAACTTGCCAAGAACCCTTAGGATCGCTAAAAATCAGAAACTACTTGAAGGAACAAAACACTGAGAGGCATAAATTTCTTAGGAGTCTATCACACTGGGGCTAATTCAGGCATTAAAGAGAGATTAAAGTGCATTTAAAGCATCCCACAGATAAAGCGATTAATTGCACGAATGATGATCACACACAATTGTGCAAATAAAGTGATATTGGAAATACATTGTCACTGAAATCCCGAAAGTAAAAAGATGCACATTAATGCTTCTTTATGACCTCTTTAATGGCGGGTTTTATGCGACGTGTGAAATCATTTTGCATAATTATGCGATTTTTCCTGGAAATTCATGGGATAAACTCCCAATCTCCTTCATGTGACAAACTCCTTATTATATATATATATATATGGAAGTAGAGGAATTGTGGTATATATCCATCAATTAAGGGTTGGGGAGTCAGTAGTGTATATATCTAATATTTTAGTTTGTTTATTATTTTCATTTTTGTCTGTTTTTGCCTAATAGTTTTGTCTAATAGTTTGGTTTGATTGTTATTGTCATTGTTGCCTGTTTTTGTCTAATAGTTCTTGTCTAATATTTTTGTCTAAGAGTTTAGTTAGTTTGTTATTGTCATTGTTGTCTGTATTGTCTGGTTTTGTTTATGTTTGATATATATTTTTTAATAATCCCATCTCTTTCTTAGAAGTTGATTGGATGATGTTTTCTCTGTCAAAGGTAAAAACCCAAATGCCTTTTTTGCGTAAGAAGTGGAGGAAGAGTCATTTTGGCATGATGACATACCGAACATGTGAGAGAGACATGGAAAGGGAGCGAATGCCAAGTTCTCTGCTCTTGGCTCCAGGAGAAGAGAAGCGATGGCCAGTTTGTAGGAATTCGGCGTGGAACGTGGAATATAGGATCCCGCGCCAGGCGAAAAAGAAAGCCTCTTTGTCTGGGCCAGGAAGTTCACTCTCATTACTCCATCTTCTTCCAGCTCATTAAACACAAAAGAAAAGCCGTTGTTGGGAAGCGCAACCAACAAAGAACACAGCCATCCATTCCTGCCATGCTCCTGTCCATTAATATTTCCCGATTTTTCACTGTGCATAAAAGAAATGCTATGCTCCCAAAGAGGTTTTAGGGAGACTTCCCTTGCAATTTAGGGGGTTCAAGCTGGTAAGAATAAATGGACATCTTGGTTTAAAAAAACCCTTTGATAAGATCATTTTCACAAAGTCTTTTTGTGCCTGATCCCTCCCTCCCTTCTACTACTATTCATCCTCTGTCTAGCTGAAATGCTTTTTAAAAGCGTCATCAATATAGGTACGAGGGGGTGCTGAAAAGTTCTCATCCTGACCCCAAACCCAGAATCTGAGCATAATTTTGTCACTGAGTGTTTTTTGTTATTGCTGTGTGTCTTCAAGTCATTTCCAACTTACGGAAACCCTATCATGGGGTTTTCTTGGCATGTTTCATCAGAAGGGGGTTGCCATTGCCATCCTCTGAGGCTGAGAGAGTGTGACTTGCCCAATGTCACCCAGTGGGTTCAGTGGCCGAGTTGGGATTTGAATGCTGGCCTCCAGAGTCATAATCCAATGCTCAACCCAGTACACCATGCTGGCTTGCCAACTTGTAATATCATAGCTCTAATTTCTGGATTTTCCCTCAGATAATTGATAGAAAGCAGGTCAATCATAAGTTTGGAAAGGTGCAAGTATTTTTTTCAATTTCTACAAGAGAGATATCTTCTTAATATGACTAACAAGATTAATAAAACATCAAGGAATATAGGGAAGATGCAGGAAAGAATTCCATTATATATGGTCTTGTCTGAGAGAACAGTGGTGGCAACAGAATGGAAAAGAAGCTCCACTAGTAGATGACTGGTTCTGGAAAGTATTGGACATGAAAAGCCTAGATATCTTAACAGAAAGACTGAGGAAAAGTAAGGTAAAAGAGATAACTGCTATTGTATATTTGTTAATCTGTTGTTGTTGTTGCCCACCTTGATCCATGGGGAGAGGAGGTCAAGAAATAATAATAATAATAATAATAATAATAATAATAATAATAGTTATTGTTATTATACTTTATTTATATAGCGCTGTAGATTTACACAGCGCTGTACATACAGACAATAAAATAAGTACGTCACTAACATGATGCTAATAAATCCTACTGGCGAGATTCCTGGCTGATTGTGATCATTCCGGAAAACATCTGAGAGATGCTCAGAAGAACTTGTGTGCTAACCCTGGCGTCATAGTAAATGAGGAGTACATACTTTTGCTCCTGTTTACACTACGAAGAGTTGATCCAGAGCAAAGGCTGGGAGAGGCAAAAGGCCACAAAGACACAGGCATACTCCAAACAAGCCCAGCCCTTTTCAGAAGAGGGCACCGTGGCAGATGTTTCGCTAATACAATAATTAGATTATCACATTTTGCCAGCAGAGACAAGTGGTAATTTAAATGCTGGGAGGACTTGTTCTGCATTAGCTACTTGGCAACAGCTTGCTCTGCTTCCATGCAGACTGTTTGCTGAAGGCAGGGGTGAGCAACTTCAGGGGTGAGAACTATGGAAAAACAAGAAAATTAGGAGGGTTGAGCTTGTATTCAAAGTTAGAAATCCCAAATCTGCGTTGGACCATTGCCCGTGTCTGAAATCTGGTTCAGGGAAGCAAGGAGCTTTGCTGTTCAAGTTCCATCTCATGTCCAGCAGTGCCCTTTGAAAGCAAACTAAACCCACAAGTAAGCAAAGGGTCTTGTAGCACCTTTGAGAGAAGGGCTTGTCTACCTGATTTAAGTACTCTCATTCCAGTTGTTAGAAAGCGATCTGGCCAGATCGCTTTCTAATCAACTGGAATGAGAAGTACTTTAAATCATGTAGACAAGCCTTAGTCTCAAAGGTGCTACAAGACCCAATTTGCAAGAGTTTGGGACTTTTGCATGAGAGTGGGAACTCCTCAGCACAAAAAGGCTTAGTGGTTTTTACTGGAGTATCTACAAGGATGTGCAGCAATTTGTATAATACACCTATGTGTAGGCTAAAGACATTGTAGCAAAAGTCATTGTAGCATAAGCTTTCGTAAACTTGGTCTACTTCCTCAGATGCAAAACCAAATCTATGAAAATTTACACAAAAGCCTTTTGCTCAAGATGCCTTTCCATATGGATACTGCAGACTAACACAGCTATGTTTCTGGTATTTTTGGTTCCAAGACACACACTCCGCCATGTGGATACCAAAATCCATGGATTTTCAAGTCCCATTAAATACAATGACATAATCAAATGGTGTCCCTTATATAAAATGGCAAATATATATATATATATGAATATTTTCAGGACGCGGATGCTTGAATCCGTGGATACAGAGGGTGGATTGTAATTTGAATCCATTGGTTTAGAAAACAAGATGGCTCCAGAGTTTATCTGACAAGGGAAATTGGAAGTATAATCCAATGGCAATCTGAATGCAATCATGGGGTTTCACGTTATTGTGTGATAGACTATCATGCTCAATTTCGGGCAATGGAAAGCTATTTCTGGGCAACGGGAAGTCAGTTTGAATGCAATTCAAATTCGTGTAAATTCGCTGAACTAGCGAATTCACGTGAATGCGTTCTGGCCCCACTTTCTTTTCATTCGAAATTAAGAGAAATTCCTCCCATGTGATAAACTCCTCCATCTTCTACATGCCATCCCTTCAAATGTTTAAAAATGCTTCTCATGGCACCTCTCAGCTTGCATCCGCAATGCAAAAATAATCCAGTTTGAGGCTGCTTTAACTGTCATGGCTCAATGCTATGGAATTCTGGGCAATGTAGTTTTGTGAGACATTTATCTTCTCAGTCAGATACCTCTAGTACTACAATAAACTACAATTCCCAGAATTCCATAGCACTGAGCCATGGCAGTTCTCTTCTTCAAGCTAAACATTCTGGAATTGTTCCACACTTTCCAGACTTTTGGTCATCTAGGTCACCTCTTCTGGACATGTTCCAGCTTGGTGACGTCTTTCTTGAACTGAACATAGTATTCCAGGTGAGGTCTGACCAAAGTAGAATTGCACAGCACTACTACTTCTCACAATCTGGACACTATACTCCTGGCCTGTCATTAGTCAGCATGGCTAGAAGCCCACAATTGCTAAGGTCCAACGCGGTTGCATCTCAATAGGTCTCCAGGCCATGACCTGGTTGCAGACACTGATCTCAGGTATTATGCTGGACAGAAGATCTGGAGATGAGATTTGTGGGCCTCTAATTAAGAGAATCTGTCGCCTGCACCAGAGGGTCACTGGGCCTTGTTCCTCCGAGGGAGAGAGAAAAGTTAGGACGGAATAATGGAAGGCCGACGTTAGGAAGAACAAGATTTCCAGTATTCCAGCCTGTATTTCATCAAAGGAGGCACGTAACAGATTTTAGACACTGCCAGTCCTATATATAGTGCTGTCACTCAGGCCTGATGGTTTCTGCAGAACAGTTGCCACTAAAAATTCACTGTATTCCAAATACTTTGGGTTTTGCTTTTTAGCACAGGGACATACTACTTTTACGCTGATGCATAACCAAGTTGTTGTGTGTGCAGGTTTTTTAAAAGATATCAGTCCCAGAGGAAATCCAAATGGGGCTTATATGGCAGGACCTTGGTTTGGTTCCACAACTCCTTCTGGATACCAAAATCTGTGGATGCTCAAGTCCCATTACTTACAACGGGAGTAGTAAAATGGTGTCCCTTACATAAAATGGCAAAATCAAGGCTTGCTTTTTGGTTTTAAAAAAAAATGTTTTCAAGCCATGGATGGTGGAATCCATGGATGCAGAACTTTTGGATACAGAGAGCTGACTGTATTTCGCCCCATGGAATCGTTGATCAAAAGGAAGTGCATTTGGCTTTCATGTGATCCAGATGACACACCCTGGTCAAAATTCACTGAAGGATGTATACATGCTAAAGTCATGCCATACATGGGGGCAAAGTTACCATTGCATAACAGACATATATTCTGCTAATAGCAATGGAAAAGGGGTTAAAAAGCCCGCATGTTCATTGGTGCCTTGTCTTCGCAAGTTGCGCATTGTCCATCTTGGTTCTGCATCCTATAATTTGCATTGCAATTATGCACTGGGGCTGTGCACACTACATTATGCATTGCGGTTGTACAGCATGTATGGTTACATGACACAACACAATATTGCTATTCTGCATGGGGGTTGTGTAGTGCTTTCGTGGCACATGTCCACATACAGGTATTTACCCTATGCTAAGGGGAAGTTGGATTGAGGCCACTGTTTCCTGGCATATGCCTGTTCTTACCTGTTTCTCCCCCCATCCCAGTTTTGAAATAACCCAATAACTACATTTGTTGTTACAAAGTCTAGTTCCTTTTCTGATATGGGATCAGATCCTGATGCATTGCTTGCAGTGTAGTGGGACTGGTCATAAGTCCAAATCTTGGGGAAAGACAGGGTATGTAGGAGAGGAACGGGGAGAGATGTGATGTCCAGCCCCATCTTTCTGCAGAATGGGGCTGTGTGTTTTAGCACTCTGTCTCACACAGAAATGCTGGATATTTAAAACAATGAGTGCAAGAAAAAAAGACAGGAGATGCCAGTTGCTTTTTGCATGCTAGCTTTCTGAAGGCAAGGAGATTTTGAGAAGACCATTGAACACCTGTACTATTCTTCTCCTTTCTTTACTCAGTAAGGTTAGGTGCGGCACTTGCTTCTTTTGCTGCAGCAAACTTAATCCAGTAGCTGTTTTAGAAATGGCCCTGTTCCACAATTCAGAAAGGAGTTAATCCAGAATTACTGCTTCCAAGCTGCATTCTTGCTGCAGGGAGGCCTGTTATCATCCCACACCCACCTCAAGAGCCCAAGGCTTAGTTCGGCTGTATTCCACTTGCAGAGTTACATTGCCTTTACTAGCAGAGCCTGCAGATGCTGCTTTTAACTTAGATCATGCCTGAGTGGAACAAACAGGATGGGCTTAACGTAAATGTTGTTGAGGCAATGTCTCCTTGTCTTCTCAGTGATCACTCCCAGATTATGGAGCTCCTTTGCGAGGGAAATTGTGCTGATCCCCACCCCATCAGAGGGCAAAGATGTTTCTGGTCCGATAGGCATTCTTACAGCCTGAGATTTCAAAACTGATGTACTAGACTTTTGCAATTATTTCCCCACATTTTGTTATTAATGTGGTGGTTTAAACTGGTGTTTCAAAGAATCATAGAGTTGGAAGAGACCTCAAGGGCCATCCATTCCAACCCAACCTGTCATGCAGGAACAATCAAAGCACTCCCCTATGGATGGGCATCCAGCCTCTGTTTAAAGACCTCCAAAGATGGAGACTCCACCACTTTCCAAGGGAGTGCATTTATTAGTTAATAAATAATAGTAACATTTATTTGTATCCTGCTTTTCCAAAAAGACTGAAGTGGCTAACAATAAAACATCCATAAAATACAATAAGCATACAATGAATGTCTCATTATATCCATTGTATCCCAAACACACCCAACCTTCCCACCCACAATAAAATGCAATTAAATTATAGCTCTTACTGTCAGGACGTTCCTCCTAATGTTGAGCTGGAATCTCTTTCCCTGTATCTTGCATCCATTGTTCCGGGTCCTATTCTCTGGAACAGCAGAAAACAAGATTACACCTGCCTCAATATGGCAACCCTTCAAATACTTAAACAGGGCTAACATATCACCTCTCAACTGTCTCTTCTCCAAGACTAACATACATAGCTTCCTAAGCCTCTCCTCACAGCACATGGTTTCCAGACCCGTCACCATTTTGGTTGCCCTCTTCTGGATACACTCCAGCTTGTCAACATCCTGTTTGAATTGTGGTGCCCAGAACTGGACACAGTATTCCAGGTGGAGCCTGACCAAAGCAGAATAGGGTGGCACTATTACTTCCCTTGATCCAAACACTAAATATGTTTGTTGATGCAACCGAGAATTGCATTGGCTTTTTAAGCTGCCTCGTCACACCGTTGACTCATGTTCAACTTGTGGTCTCCTAGGACTCCTAGACCCCTTTCACATGTACTGTTTTTAAACTATATGTCCTCCATCCTATATCTGTGCATTTCATTTTTTCTGCGTAAGTGTAGTACCTTACCTTTCTTCCTGTTGAAATTAATTTTATTAGGTTTGTTTTTCCAAAAAAGTCTAATTTTAGGAGTTATTTGATATTGGGGCATGCAGAGTTACACATTGATTTTGATACACAACTCCTGTTATGAATTACAATCTTGTGCTAGATGGTCAGCAAATGAAACAAGACAGTGAATGTGCATGTCAGGATTGGGTTAATCCTGCCAAGATTTTCCCTTGACTGTTATGTTTAAGTTCGATGTTTTATGTGGGTTAGATTATATGCTAGTTAATTTGGAGTTCAGAACTAAGGGGCTGGACAGATGGGGAGAAAAGGACAGCCACCCGATGGTGGCTGCAGCAACCAAACAGCACAGCCTCCAGGAACCCTAAAAAGAACCCACTCCTGGCGGGTTCTTTTTAGGGCGCGAATGGGGTGCCATTGCTGCCTAAACCTCAGCGTGTGGACTCTTTGCTCTCCCGAGCCCTAAAGTCGGCCCCAGGCTGGTGTATAACACTAGTCTGTACCAGGCCTGAGTTTTATAGAATGGAATCTTTCGTTATTAGGGTGTGTTAGATCAATGGTTCTCAACCTTCCTAATGCCCTTTAATACAGTTCTTCATGTTGTGGTGACCCAATCATAAAATTGTGATGTCTTGGTTCCTAAGACCATGGGAAATATGTGTTTTCCGATTGTCTTAGGCGATCCCCATGAAAGGGTCATTCGACCCCCAAAGAGGTCGCGACCCACAGGTTGAGAACCACGGTGTTAGATGTTAAGAGAGAGTGGATACTGGATTTTATATAGATTGTTAGTGGGGACAGTTAAGAGACAATTATGTAAAGGTATACTAATATGATTTTGGATTTAGTTATTGGGTTATGTTTAGTTATATAGGTATATATAAGATTACATTGTTATAATGTTAAAGTTGTATAATAATAAAGTATAATAAAGAAGTAGTCTTTTTCATGGCTGCTGCCAGGCTGCTGAATGCCTTCCCACAGGAGGAAGCCTTGACTGCTCTCTACTCTCTTTCCAGTGAAAACCAAAGATCTTTTTATTTAGACTGACAATTAACTGGTTATTGCAGAAATCTTTTGGGGGAAGGAAGGTAGTACTTTTGTTCTCTTATTTACTTATTGTGTCTTTTCCCCAAAAGAATGAACATCCTCAGTTTCCCCATTTATCAGAGAAAAGGATAACCAAAGTGCAAGGGTTATACATTAGCAATCCAGACTGTATAATGAAGGACCTAAAAGGAAGATGAGAGAAACAGATATGCCATGGAATAACAGATGTGAATGACAGGGCAAAGCAGAACAAAATCAATCATTAAAGAAAGGTTTGGGAGCAACCAGTTCAGTAGTCAGTGGAAACGTCTGACTTGGGAGGCTGAGGTTTTGCTTTCCTCTTTAAGACTGGAAGATTGGACTATCTCAACAGTCACTTTTTACATCTTCAGACCTAGCCAGGCAGCCAAGTACAGAAACTGAGCTCATTTCATTTTATGCACTCTAGCTCCTGGTCAGCTTGCAGAAATAGGTCTATACAACTCCATTATATTCTTGTGAATTCCAGTCTTGACACCACACAGGGTTTTCCAGGCCAGCTTCCATTAACCTCTATCTACAGCTTTGCCCATCAGACTGCACTGCATGACTGGAGCTTGCTGGGATTTGTTTGCAATGTGCTGGGCTCCCATTCTGACCTCTGTAATGCCAGGGAGCAAGGTTGGAAAGGGAGAACAAACTTGCTCTCTGCTGTTGCAGAAGTCAGGACCTAGAAATCACAAGAAAGGTGATTCCAACTAAATAATGTGTTGTTGTCGTTAATCACCTATGTGTTGATCCCAACTCATGGTGATCCTGTGGATGAGACTCCCTATCCCCCACTGCTCTGAGGTCCTGCAAGTTCATGCCTGTGACCTCCTTAACAGAGTCCATCCATCTAGCATGTGGTCTTCCTCTCTTTCTACAGCCCTCCAGCTTTCCCAACATTATTGTCTTTTTTAGCCAGTCATGCTTTTTCATGATGTGGCCAAAGTACAACAGCTTCAACTTGATCATCTTGGCTTCCAGGGAGCTTTCCAGCTTGATCTGTTCTAGGACCCATTTGTTTGTCTTTTTGGACGTCCATGTTATCCTCCACACTCTTCTCCAGCACTACATCTCAAATGAATGGATAACCAAACATTTGGAAGAGCTCCCTGTTCCAGAACAGACTATTCAAGAAGGTGAAGGGTTTCCCTTCACTAGAATTGTTATGGAGTGGTGAGATGGCCATCTCTCGGGGTGCTTTGGCAAGAATCTTGCACTGGCCAGAGGTTGAACTAGATGGTCCTTAAGTCCCTTCCAACTGTGGGATTCTGTCCAACACTATAAACTGGGCCAGCATCTACATGATGTGCAACTACATTAGGAAGAGCACTGGTGAATTGAAGACTACATTACATTCTAGACCAGTGGTCCCCAAACTTTGGTCCTCCAGGTGTTTTGGACATCAGCTCCCAGAGGGCCAGCAAAATGGTGAAGGACCTGAAAACTATCCCTTATGAGGAAAGAATTAGGGAACTGGGTATGTTTAGCCTGGAAAAGAGACAGTTAAGAGGTGATATGAATGCCCTGTTTAAGTATTTGAAGGGGTGTCACATTGAGGATGGAGCAAACTTGTTTTCTGCTGCTCCAGAGAATAGGATGTGGAGCAATGGATGCAAGCTCCAGGAAAAGAGATTCCACCTTAACATTAGGAGGAACTTCCTTACAGTAAAGGCTGTTCGAAAGTGGAATGCGCTCTCTCGGAGTCGGGTGGAGTCTCCTTCTTTGGAGGTCTTTAAGCAGAGGCTGGATGGCCATCTGTCGGGGATGCTTTGATTGTGTGATTTCCTGCATGGCAGAATGGGGTTTGACTCGATAGCTCTTGTGGTCTCTTCCAACTCTATGGTTCTATGAATTCCTGATTGTTGGCCAAAGGGTCTGGGGCTTCTGGGATTTAAAGTCCAAAACACCGGCAGGACCACCATTTGGGAATCATTGTTCTAGACCACAGCATGGCAGAGCAAGTGAGTCACACACTCTGTACATACATGACATACTGGCTACCAGATACCAGAACTGCAGAACAAGAGTTGCTCTCTATATTAAAACTCTTCAGAATGATTCTGGCCAAGAACTATTCACAACTTTTTCACTACATTTATGTCTACTCAGTGCAAAAGAACTCAAGGAAATGTGCACCGGTTGGCAGCCTTAAGGGTGAATTCACTTTTGCATGTGCATTTTTTGACACCGGTGGCATCATGTAGTGAACAGCTTCTGTCAATGTACTGTCAGTGATTCCTGTGACAGATAGAATGACCACACTTAAATATATTTCCATTGGAACAATACACTCTTGGCTAAGAGTCCCCAAGTGTTCCTTAATTATTCAGCAAGAGACTAGGAGTGGTGTAGACCATGCCTAAGGGCCCTTTCCAACGTGGACTGGGAGATTAACTCTTTTTATTTGGAATTCATGACAATGTAAAAATAGTCATACTACTACGCTGCCTCAAAAGCGAACTTCAATTTGTAATCACATTCTTTTCCCCCTCACATCCCATAAGATCATAACACAGCCACAAATGCATACTTAAAACCCAAAATTGGTTTACAGCAAGCAACAAAAAGTCTTCCCACAAACAGCAATAGGCTTCCATGAAAAAGGAACTCACATTAAAAGCCAATAAAGCCCTTTTAACAGCAAAAGTATTACTCTTCAGGCTATACATAAACTTTACTGCAACTTCTGCTTATATTTATGAGCCACCACAATATAAAACACCTCTTAATCCCCATGACTCCATAATTTAACAGTGACAATAATCACGTTTCCAGACATACTATTCTCCACACCTCCAGCACATATCAATAAAAGGATAGTAGAGATCCAAGCAATACAATTTTCAGTTCTGAAGAAATAAACATAGCAGCTACGAACTTCACTCATGAATTTAGTGTCCAGTCTTCTTTACATGTTGAGTAAAGCTTTAACAAAACAGCACTCCTTTAGAATTAGGAAATGCCTCACAGAAAGTCACTATATTTTAAAAAGCCAGTGTATTCAGGCCATTCTCTGAATTTCAACCAATTTCTCTCCATGCATCTTCTACTCACTTTTTATGCTGAACTAATTGCTATCTTTCAGAATTTCAGTCTTCCTAAATGTTTATTGAATATTATTACCAAAGAAATAGCTATATATAACATGGCTCACTGTATTCAATTCTAGAGGCTCCAACTGTTCTGATGTCTTGTCTTCAGTAGACAGATGGCCTCAGGTGCATCCGCACTGCAGACATAATCCAGTTTGACACCACTTTAACTGCCATGGCTCAATGTTATGAAATTCTGGGAATTGTAGTTTTGTGAGACACTTAGCCTTCTCTGTCAGAGACCTTTGGTGCCAGAAAAAAAATACAGATCCCAGAACTCCACAGCATTGAGCCATGGCATTAAAGTGGAGTCAAACTGGATTATTACCGCAATGTGGATGATGCCCGCATTTTTTTACAAGGCCTGGTGCTGAAATCCTGAAGCTTTTCATTTAAGTGGTGTTATTTTAGTCCCCCCCCCCATCTGTGAACTTTCCAAGTTACTCTTCCTTCAATCTTTTTAGTGATTTCTTCAGGAGTGCTTTTATCCTGTCTTGCGAATTATAGCTTTGCTGCCATAGGACATATTCATAAAGCAGTACCTTTGTGAAGCATTGCACTGAGCTACATCTCCATCAGGAATCCAAGTGGGATCAGAGGCTCTCTTGACTTAAGTGTGATCGTCCAGGTATTTCCGAGGCCCCTTGCTCCCTACTATTTCCTCCTGCAAAGCCTCTCTTTCCGAAATCTTAGCACCTGCTGGAGGAAAAAGCTCCAAAAACAAGAAGCCAAATGCTTTTTCTCCCACATTCAAACATAACAGGACAGCTGTGCTGTATAATTGTTTTATTTTCTGCTTATTAGTTCTTTTTACCAACACTACAACCATAATGCGACACAAAAATTCCTGTTTACTTTATTTAGGGAGATCACAGTCTACAGACTCATTCACTTATCAGACAAATTTAACGCCATTCAAAAACGTATTCAGTTGCACTTTATAGAATCACGTGAAGACATAAGTTGGATGTACTGATTTCTTTTTTTAAAGAAGTGGAATTCAAACAGATTGCATTTATATCTCGCAAGCTGTTGAAAAAGATCTAAAGCCACTGTTTTTATGGCTCCTTTGAGCCAGAAAGAAGACAAAACCTTGTTTCTTTGAAAGAGGCCACTTAATGAAACTTGTGTAACTTTTTTTGTTTGGCAGCAAATGTTATTTGATGCATTTGCCACAGATTCCATTCACCTTTGTGGTTTCCACCCAAAACTAAAGATTTAAAGAGGAAAAGAAAGACAGAATTGCATTTATCCTTTTAACTGACAAAACCAGCATACTGGAAGAATAAAATTAAAGAACATACAAAAGTCATGTATCCAACTTAATGCAGAAGGTATACGAAGATTTGATTTGGCCTTGGCAAGAGAACAATACAACAGACTCTGCACCAAGGGCAAAACCACCCATGTTTTCATTGCAATTAATAAGGTTCACATGAAAGTTTGAGAACCAGTAACAGGTCTTCAAGTTTTCCAGTTTAGGCAACCATTTTGTGCTTGGCTTCAGGTATTCCAGAAGAAGACAGTTTACTGTTTATGGACTCCTTTTGTATTACCACGCTTAAGAATGCCGCCACCAGGAACAAGGAGTCTTCGTTATTTTTCAGACAACCCAAAATGTGGCAGTTTTAGTTCATTTCTCTCATATATATTTTTTTACTTTAGCAGAACTGTTTTTTGAACCACTGCTCTATTTCTTATTACTCTAAATTCTGTGGCTCTGGCTCTAAAAATCGCTTAAAGTGAACATCCCTGTTCAATGTGGGAGGTTTTTTAAAAAGCCAAACAGCGACGCAACATGCTTATTCAGAATCAGAGCCTAACTTACGGTGTGGTTAATGATGCTAAGCATTCAGCTTTGAGAAATCAATTCCTCATTACTTAATTGCCCTCAAACATCTTTGGTACGAGCTCGAGAACCCACAATTTAAATATCAAAATCAGCACTAAAGAAGTGTAGCATAATGCCCCAATTTTATTTTAAACTTATACCTTTTATGGGGGGAAAAAGAAGCAATTTTCTTCTGGATTTGTAGCAATACATTCCTAAAATTCCTCAAATGAGTTTTACTCCTTGAGGAAATCCAAAATTAATCCTTAAGGCTGAATAAGAACCAGCTGCTCCACATTTTTGCACCCAGTATTAATACTTGATTGAAACCCTTTTATGCTAACCTGAATTCACCATCATTTCCCCGCCCCCCCTTACAACTAATCAGATGTTTGAAAGCTATGATAATATGGCAAAATGAGATCCTTGCTTGCCCTTGAAGAACAGAATGTCAAAGGTTACATTCATAGTCGTTTGCTCACTCTCCACCCCATTCATTTTCTACCTGTCCAAAGGGCTTAATAAATTTAGGCATCCAACAAATGAAATAAAGACACTATCAGAACAGAAGGCTGTGGCTCGTCTTGTTACTTGCCTTCACGCTTTCAACATGGGTCTGCAAGAGACAGAGAGAGCTGCAACTTGCAAAGACAGTTGGCTGCTTCATCCAGACTAGTAGCACCTGCAAAACCCAAGTTGTCACTTCCTTCCTTCCGATATATCTTAATAAATTCTAAGAATAACTTATTTGAGTCGTGATGCAGAAGCAGACGCACGCTCCCTCTGCTCCTTTAAGTTAATAGAGCCAAGGTGAAAATCTAAAAACATTTTACCTACGCATTTGAGGAGCTTTAAAAACCAACTGCGGTCCTGTTATCTTGCCTCAGTTGCTGCAACAGGAAAAATATTCACATTCAAGTTTGGACAATAGGCCCATGACTTAAAAAGAAACACAAAAACAACGCCTGTCACACAGTGATGCCTACAAATTATTGCTGCACTTTGTGTAAAGGAAAGTATATTTGCACTGAAACTGGAAATTGATTCAATTTCTGATCTTGCAGCTGAAAAGTTAAATTTACGGTGCAAGGCAAGGGAACTGTGCTTTGGCTCCAGTCTCATTTCTTTTTGCACATGGTTTCTCTTTAGAAGGGATGCTTGTCTGCATCCTTGGCCATGCGCAGCGTTTGGCTCCTAACAGCCTACGGCTGACATTCAGACGTTGTTCTCGCGTTACCTGGCCAATCTCAGGCCCGGGAAGCAGTTATACATTTACGTTAAAGGCCACGTTCCTGGTCTGTCAAAGGCCAGGTAAGGGAGAGCTCAACGTTTTAGTTCCCTTCTTAAGCTGTAAACTTTTGCCATAATGAGGACAGACTGCAGTTTGTTCATAAGCAACGGTTTTCAGTTTACTAGATAACAGAGACCTATCAACATATTCTCCAAGGTGGCAAATGAGAAGCAAATCTACAGCGGATGATAATGGAGAGGAAGGGCTGGGAGGAAAAAAGAAAGAAATGAACCAAAAAGCATACATTTTAAACGAAAAACCCATACCTAAGCCCCAGGACTCAAAAAAGCAAATCAACCCATCATAGCAAGGGCTTTCAAAACAGGAGAAAGTTACTTTGCAAAGCTACAACGTGTGTGTTTCCCTCCCTCACCCGCCCCCCTTGTTTCCCACGTTGCTGGAAGTCTGGCATAGAAACTAGTATTTGTGTCCATTCACTGCAGAGGATTAGAGCATCTTAACACCAAGCAAGAACTGTACTGTAATAAACTGGGGTCCAGTCTCAAGATTGTAAGAGAAAAAGGGTGGTCACTGGAGAAGAGGCGAGCGCTCCTTAAAATCCTATGGGTGCTTAAGTTTCTGAACGTCTTTAGTACGGAGGATCGTCGCCCGTTCTTTTTCGGAGGGTGAAGCCAGTGTTTCTTCGCCCCTCTAAAACCAAAGACTCATAAACAGTTCCGCCACTTTTTTATTACTTAAAAAAGCCGCCATTAGGACTTATAGTTCGACGTCAACCACGTCAGCCCCTCGTAGAGTCCGTCGCCGGAGGTGGCGCAGGAGGGCTGGACGTACCAATTCCTATCCCTGATCCGGGTCAGGCCCAGTTTCTCTTGGATCTCGTGGGGCTTCATGGCGTCGGGGAGGTCCTGCTTGTTGGCGAAGATGAGGATGATGGCGTCCCGCATCTCCCGATCGTTGATGATGCGGTGCAGCTCCTGGCGGGCCTCGTCGATGCGGTCCCTGTCCGCGCAGTCCACCACGAAGATCAGGCCCTGCGTCCCGGTGTAGTAGTGCCGCCAGAGCGGCCGGATCTTGTCCTGGCCCCCCACGTCCCAGACGTTGAACTTGACGTTCTTGTAGGTCACCGTCTCCACGTTGAAGCCCACCGTCGGGATGGTGGTGACTGCCTGGCCCAGCTTCAGCTTGTACAGGATGGTGGTCTTGCCCGCCGCGTCCAGGCCCAGCATCAGGATCCGCATCTCCTTGTTGCCGAAGATCTTGGACAGCACCTTGCCCATGGTGGCCGAGGGAGGGAAGAGGAGGAGCAGGAGGGGGCAGGCATCCACAAGAGGGCACCTGGGGACCCCCAAAGGCCAGGCAGGAAGGGGGGCAGGGGATGGCCCTGCTGCTACAGACTCTCAGCCTCAGAGGTGGAAGCAAAGGGGCCTCTGCAGTGCTTCAGTCTCCAGAGGTGGGGATGTGGGGGGGGGGCGCTGGGACCCTGGGGAGACCCTTCTACAAGGGCGGGGTGGGAAGTGGGCGTGGCTTCATAGCGAGTGGGCGTGGCTCCCGGGAAGTGGGCGTGGCTTCTGCGTCGCTCCTCTTCTTGAAAGTCTGTGGGGGGGAAAGAGCGGGGCGGACAGTCGGTCCGTCAGTCAAAGGTTCCCACTTCCGTGAGGGAAACCGAGGCCCCCGCCAAACCGCCCCCTTCCTCAGCGTAGTTACCTCAGCGACGGCTCTTCAAGCGAGGAGGGAAAAAGGCTCGTCCAGGCCGCCCTTCCTTTCCCTCACAAACTCCCTCTGACTGGTGGCTCGGCGCGGCCGGCTGCAGAGCGCGCATGCGCGCTAAAGACGCGAGCTGCTCCGGCCGACTCTTGCGAAAGAGGAGCCGCCCCGCCTGAGAGAGGGGTGCGCATGCGCATAGGAGCAAAGGGGGCGGAGTAGGAAATAAAGGTTTTGCGCGCGCTGGCTGGCCGGCCTCCCGCTTTCGAGCATGCGCAGAACGAGCTTGCCGCCGACGCGCATGCGCAGCGCCTTCTCTAAGGCGCCACGCCTTTTAAAAAAAATCTGGCTGCGTTTGCGCGATACCTCCACTTTGATTGTCACACGACCCAATCTGCGCATGCGCTTATTGTCCTTTCTCTCGCGCAGGCTACCAATCCGAGCCGAAGAGACAAATCCCGCGGGCGGAATTTACCTCAATTGCCCGGCCTAGTAGTGCGCATGCTCAGAGGCGCCCTGCCCTAAGGTGGCCTTCATGAGATGCGCGCATGCTCAGTGAGGCGGCGGAGGAGCCGAGCACACACGCGCGTCAGGGGGCGTGGCCATTCGTATGAGCCGAGGCCGCGCGATCGACGTCAGCGCCTGCGCAGCTGGGCTGGGTTCCGTCTTAAAGGGACAGTACACCTAAATATAGGGAAGAGAGGCTGCTGCATCTGCACTGCAGATTAATGCAGTTTGACACCGCTTTAACTGTCATGGCTCCACGCTGTGGGATTCTGGGATTTGTGGTTTTGTGACAACAACAATAATAATTTTTAATTATATGTCCTGCCTCTCCCTGAGGATTGAGGCAGGATTCCATCAGTAAATAGTAAGATACAGGTCATAAAACCCTGGCCATACAGTCCTCTGAACCCTCTGAGGCCGGGAGAGGGCCTTCTCTGCAGTGGCTCCCAGCCCTGGAGCCCCATTATGGGCACCAAGTGAGAACCTGGCTGCGGCTGCTGGGCCCAACTGGTTTTGCCCAAAGCCCCACGTGACGCGGGGGAGGTTTTGGCTTGTTTGAACTGCAGCCCACATAATTCCCTGGGAAACAGTGGGAAAAGCTGAGAGAGAACGCCTCTCTAGGGATCTCTAGCTCCTCCAGTGGGACTCTATGGTCAGAACCTGCAGAATTTGACCAGGGATTCATGCCGGAGGACCTACAGAGGCATAGAGAGGCCTTTTCTATAGGTTCTCCATCACAGCTCCATAGTCAGCCTCAAGAGTTGCACCGGAGTATTTAGAGACGCATAGAAAGAACATATTCACCGACTCCACAAATAATCAGATTTGCAAATGTGAAGCCTGGCTGCATTTTAACTGGGCTTCCTTCACCTGCCTCTTTTAACTCCTTCAGTATGTTTTTAGCCTTTTAAAATAATTCTTATTTCTTACACTGTTTTGAATTAGTCAGGTTGGCTTTATTCCCCACAACCTTGAGGCCTTTAGACAGAGAGAGGACTGTAAATATTGTACTGTACTCAGTTTATTTTAAATGCAGCTCTGGATTTCCTTAATAAACCACATTGAAATGCGTACGCACTGCTGCCATGTGCGCATTCCCCGCCTGTGAGCCTAGCTGCTTAGTGACTGGTTAACCCAGACGTTCAAGTTCTTTGCTCTCACCTGTAAGGATCGGTCCAGAGCTTTGCTTAATAATCATAAACCTGATGAAAATGAAAACAGCCAACATTTAATTAAAGAAGAATTAGGGGCTTTAAAGAAGTCTATCAGGAGCCTTAAACACCTTCGTTTATGTATATTTTCCTATCCAGTCCTACAGAGAGACAGCCTGGTGTAGTGGTTTAAGTGTTGGGTTAGGATACTGGCAGACCAGGGTTTGAATTCCTGCTCAGCCACAGAGACTGAGGGACCTTGAGCAAATCACACTCTCTCAGCCTCAGAGGAAGACAAAGGAAAGCCCCCTCTGAACAAATCCTGCCAAGAAAACCCTGTGATAGGTTAGACTTAGGGTCGCCACAAGTTGGAAATGACTTGAATCATAGAATCCTAGCGTTGGGAGAGACCTCAAGGGTCATCCAGTCCCACCTGCTTTGGCCATGAAGGAAGATACCCTCCTCAAAGCACTCCTTCTGGCAGATGGCCATCCAGCCTTTCCTTAAAAACCTCCGGAGGAGGAGGAGGAGACTCCACCACTTTTCGAGGCAGCATCTTCCACTCTCAAATAGCTCTTACTGTTAGAAAGTTCTTCCTGATGTTTAAATGGAATTTCATTTTCTCTAGTTGGAATCAATTGCTACAGGCCTACTCTCTGGAGCTGCACAAAAGAAACTTGCTCCATCCTCAACATGACATCCCTTCAGATATTTAAACAGGGCAATCCTATCACCTCTTAACCTTCTCCAGGTTAAGCACGGCCAGCTTTCCAGACCTTTCACCATTTTGCCCTCCTTCCTCTGGATACAGCAATGACAAACCTGTCTTATATTGCACATATAAATAAATATAAATAATATGCATATCTATACATATTTATTAATGAATATTTATTTATTTAAATCAGATTTTGATACGGTGTGCCCTTCCCTTACGCAGGGATCCATTCCGGACCCTCCCATGTAAGGTAAAATTAGACACAATGGGACTCCTGCCCACAGCGCGCCCCATTGCCTCTTCCTGGCAGCGTGCCAAGGCTTCTTCCAGTGCAGCATATGCTGGAAGCCACGTAAGCCACACCTGCGTATAACGCGGATGCACTGTATACTGTCAAAAGGCTGAGAGAGTGTGACTTTCCCAGTATCACCCACTGTGTTTCTATGGCTGAGTGGGGATTCAAACCCTGGTCACCATCAAACCACTACATTATGCTGGGCCTTTAACTTGAACAAATTGCAGATTTGCACTGCAGAAATAATGCAGTTCGATGCCACTTTAACTGCCATGGTTTAATGGTATGGAATCCCAGCGTTGTTGTTTTGTGAGATATTTTGCCTTCTCTGTCAGAGCACTCTGGTGCTACCACAAACTACAAATCCCAGGATTCCGTAGCATTGATCCATTGATTCAAATGTGTTCAAACTCCACACTCTGATGTCGCTTAGTAACATGTGTCCCAATTTTTATCTATGATGTGTTGGAGGGTATGAGATGAGTTTTAATGGCAGGAAGTATGTGAGGTCTGGGGGGGGGGGGTGCTTGAGTCTCTACTCTTTTCTGCAGAAACGAAGTACAGTTTGGCTGAACACATTTCTTAATTCTTTGCAAATTCTATAGAACTCCATATTTGCTAGTGTTAAGGGCACAGGTGCCCCGTGAATGTGGATAAACTGCAAATAACAAAAACAGAGAGCACCTCTCTAGGAATCTCTAGGTCTTCCAGTGCAACTCTGTGGTCAACATCTGCCAGACATTGGCTGTAGAATTTCACTGGAGGAGCTACGAATGCCTAGCGGAGTGTTCTCTCTAGGAATCTCTAGGCCCTTCAATGTGACTTTTGGTTAAAGTTGACCACAGAGTTGCGCTGGAGAACCGAGATATTCCTAGAGAGAACATATTAATAAAATCCATGAATAATCAAATCCGGAAAAGTCAAAGCCGCAAATGTGGAGGGAAGAGTGTAGTTTACTTTCCCCGCTGCTGCCTTGCATCAAGAATGATGGTGGGGACAATGCATTAGAATCCTGCTTTTTGCTGCCATCTTCTGTTTGGCGGTTAAACACAGCTTGAATGTAGATATCAAGCAGTCACCAAAGAGCTTGGCAGGGTGACTCCTTTCTGGAATTCCAGCTCTTTGCCGGGCAGAGGATGGAGAATCCCTTGACCCTGGGGGTTTCAGGTTGTGGTGGGCTATGCTGAGGGGGTGTAATGGCTAACTGTTGTTGTGTTAACTGCTTTTGAGCTGACTTTAACACATGGGAACCTCGCAGATGAGACGCCTCCAAGACCCCCTGCTTCACTGCTCTGCTCAGGCCCTGCAAACTCAGTCCCATGGCCTCCCTGATTGAATCTATCTATCTGGCAAGCAGTCATCCCTTCTTTCCACTGCCTTTTTCCTTTTCTAGCATTATTGTCTTTTCTAATGAGTTATGTCTTCTCATGATGGGGCCAAAATATGACAGCCTCAATTTCAGGCTTGATCTGTTCCAGGTCCCGTTTGTTTGTCCTTTGGCCTGTCCATGGTATCCTCAGGACTTCTCTTCAGCATCACATCCCAAATGAGTTGTTATTCTTTCTATCAACTTTCTAAATTGTCCAGCGTGGGTATCTGTACATGGTGGTGGGGAATATAGTGGCTTGGACAATTCTGACTTTAGTGCTCAGTTGTATATCTTTACGTTTTAGGATTTTGTCTAGTTCTTTCATAGCTGCTCTTAGTCGTTTTCTGATTTCTTGACTTCAGTCTCCATTTGGATTCATCTTGGATCCAAGCTATGGCAATTCTTTAACTACTGCTGACCCTTTATATCTGTGAGAGTGCCTTTCTGAATGTCCCTGCAGGTGCCAAAAACTGTGGGAGTTCAAGTCCCCTTAGTTTTAATGGTGGTGTGGCATGCATGTGGCTGCAGCTGTGCAACCGTGTACATGTGCCATCAATGGGGATGATGGGTTGGGGTCATCCATGGATGCTGAGATATGCAGATGGCAAGCCCACAGTTGGCAAAAGCCCCCTGTATTTCAATTCCCTGGAAGCTCAACATCAATATGATAGCCTCTGGGGAAGCAGTCCCAACCCCAACCCTGATTGCTTAAGGAAAGGCACAATCTGGACACAGAACAGCCCAAGATTCCTGTGTTCAGCAGCTTTGGGGGGGGGGGACAGGACCAATGTGCAGCCACTTTGGGTCCCACTCTAGGAAAAGGCCACATATAAATAAAATAAATAAAAATAGCCCCTTCTATCTGGGCTGGATGAGAAAGAAGAACCCAGTCTCTTCAGAGTATGTTTAGGATGACTAAAATGGGTTGATATATGACTCTCAGGCCTGGCAGACCCTGTAGGCTGAAGAGCCTGGAGGAGGGAGACAAGCGAGTGGAGAACAAGGGGACCATGTGTCAACTCCCCTTTAGAATAAAGAATGTCAGCCCTTCCCATTTTAGGGACCTAGTTCGCCCAGCAGTCTATGAACACCTGCCCCCCCCCAAAAAAAACAAGAGCCAGCAGACTCTGATTGATAAATTCTGGAACCTTAGAACCCCACTGGTTCTCCTTGCAGTATTGCAAGAGGACTCTGAATCAGGCAAGGAAAGGGCTTACTTACCTACAAAGGTTTACCACTGATGAAGGGTACCCTCCCAAGAGACACATGGTCATGCCAGAGCTTGTCATTTGCAAGAGGGACAACTTTATTGATGATAGAATTATAGAATCGGAAGAGACCCCAATGGCCATCCTGTGCAATGCCATTCTGCCATGCAGGAACACACAGTCAAAGCCTTCCCTGTGACAGATAGCCATCCAGGCTCGTTCTTCTTCAAAGAAGGAGGCTCCTCCATCCTCTGAAGTGTGTTCCACTGTCGAACAGCTCCTACTGTCAGGAAATTCCTCCCAATGTTCAGGTGGAATCTATTTTCCTGGAGCTTGCATCCGTTGTTCCAGGTCCTGTTCTTGGGAGCAGCAGAAAATAAGCTTGCTCCTTCCTCAATATGACACCTCTTCACATTCTTCAACAGGGCTATCATATCATCTCTTAACCATCTCTTCTCTGGGCTAAACATACTCAGCTCCCTAACCCCTTCCTCATAGGGCTTGGAGGTTTCCAGGCCATTTGTATTTTGGAGCCCTGGTGGCGCAGTGGTTAAATGCCAATACGGCAGCCACTTACTCAAAACCACAAGGTTGCGAGTTCAAGACCAGCAAAAGGGCTCAAGCTCAACTCAGGCTTGCATCCTTCCAAGGTTGCTAAAATGAGTACCCAGATTGTTGGGGGCAAATTAGCTTACAGTTGTAAACCGCTTAGACACTGCTTAGGTGGTATGAAGTGGTATATAAATGAAGCTTGTTTGTTTGATCACTCTCCCCTAGACATGCTCTGATTTGTCAATATCCCCTCTTGAATTGCAGTGCCCAGAACTGGACGCAGTGTTACAGGTGAGGCCTGACCAAAAAAGAATAGAGTGACACTATCACTTTCCTTGATCTAGACACTATACTTCTATTGATGCAGCCTAAAATTGCATTGGCCTTTTTAGCTGCCAAATCGCACTGTTCACTCATGTTCAACTTGTGGTCTACTTGGACTCCCAGATCCCTTTCACATGTAGTTTCATTAAGCCAGGTGTCCCCCATCCTATATCTGCGCATTTCATTTTTTTGCCCTAAGTACAGTACCTTACATTTCTCTTTGTTGAGGTTCATTTTGTTAGCTGTGGCCCAGCTTTCAAGTCTATTCAGGTCATTTTGAATGTTGAGCCTGTCCTCTGGGGTATTAGCTGTTCCTCCTAATTTGGTGTCATCTGCAAATTTGATAAGTGTACCCCTAATTCTGTCATCCAAGTCATTGATAAAGGTGTTGAATAGCACTGGGCCCAGGTGGACCTCTCCAGGTTTTATCACTTTTGTTCGGGGTGATCCACAGCACATGAAGAGGTAAAGTTTTGATTGACAATCAATATGGTTACAATCCACATTCCGGTCAGCAAAAAAGAGGAAGAAGCTAGAAATGTTGCATCTTAGAACAATAAGGGTCTGTAGAATTAGTCCCTGGGAAAGCAGCCAGATAAGAGGGACTTGCAACATTAAGACACAAGGGATTCCTTCCCACCGCTGTCTTCTGCAAAAACATAACTCTTTTTGTCTCACAATTAAGGCGAAAAGAGAGAGGATGAGTCTGAGAGCAATCTCAAAGATGGCTGCGCTTTTGCTCACCAAGCATTTCAGAGACCTGTCTATGGGTTCTGTAAAACAAGGCTACATCCACACTGGAGAAATAACCCGGTTTCGGCCAGGGCAGTTAAAGCAGTGCCAAACTGGGTTATTTCTCCAGTGTGGATGCAGCCCCAATTCAAGTAGAGCAGGGAGATTTAAATCTAAGCCCAGTTTCCAAGCTTCGCTGTCCAGGGTTCTGATTTGTAGCCATTGATTAACATGGGACACAACCCACTTAATTCCTCTTTCTCTCCCCTTCGCCCTTCAACTCAAGATTGCACAGTATTCACACTATACTATAGCCCCATACAGACAGGCCAAAATAAAGCTGCTTCGGGTCACTTTGGAAGTATGCTGTTTAAATGATGCATGCGTCGGTAGAGTCCAGAAGTTGCGCCAAAGCCACAATCCAGTCCTAAATGGCTGGAGCGCAGCTTTGGCGTGGCTTCTGGATTCTTAAGACACATGCATCATTTAAACAGCATACCTCAAAAGTGAGCCGAAGCAGCTTTATTTTGGCCTGTCTGTATGGGGCCTATAATAGCAGTTTGAGACTACTTAAACTACCAATCCCATCCTATGGAAACGTGGGATTTATAGTTTGGTGAATTGCAGGGATTTATCCGCACAAATATAGGATGGGGGACACCTGGCTTGACAACACAAAAGGGATCTAGGAGTCCTAGATTTTTGTTGTTGTTGTTGTTGTTGTTGTTGTACTGATGCCATAATGAATTGTTCCCAGAATTCCATAGCATTGAGCCACAGCAGTTAAAGCGGCGCCAAGGTGGATTATTTCTGCAGTGTGGATGCAGCCTATGACAGCCCTTGTGATGCAATCATATTATCCTTCATTCGGAGGAAACACAACCTCCAAATGATCTATAGACCTACCAACAAGATCCAGCAAGGATAGAAAGGGTGGCTTTTATATGGGATGCCTGTTTTAGTTATCTTTTGAACTTCTGAATGTGTTGATTTTATGCTGTTTCAACACAATGGTTGTAATTGTTTTAAGTCTTATATTGTGAAGTTTTTGAAAACCTTTTTTACTTTGTGAGCCTCCTTGGGTCCCTTTCGGGGAGAAAAGTGGCATAGGAATTAAACAGATGAATAAGAATAGTAGTAATAGTAATAATAGTAGCAATAATAGTAGTAGCAGTGATGAGGATGATAATGATGGTAATAGTAGTAGTAGTAATAATAGTAATGGTAACAGCAATAATAATAGTACAATTATAAAAGTAATAATTATTATTATAGACGAACAAAGCAACAACAAACAACAACAGCAATTATTGTTATCACCATCATCATGGTCATTGTTATTATTATTATTATGAAACAACAAATAATGATTATTGTTATCATCATCATCATAGTCATGGTCATTGTTGTTATTATTATTATTCACCACATCTGGGAACAGTAATGACAAACAACAAACAACAAGAATTATTGTTATCATCATCATAATCATGGTCAC
>NC_056522.1:378976806-379000967 GCF_019175285.1 Sceloporus undulatus
TATTATTATTATTATTATTATTATTATTATTATTATTATTATTATTATTACTATTATTAACAAACAACAATGATTACTGTTATCATCATAGTTATGGACGTTGTTCTTCCTCTTGACTTCTGGGATCAGGAGGAGGAACAAAACTGCTAACAGAGGGGCTGCTGCCATTCCAGGGGCCGCCGCTAGAGGGCGGTGGCGCGCGGGGCTCTCCTCGCCTTCGGCCAAGCGGCCGCCATAGGAAGACGAGTCCCTTTTCCTTAGGTTTGGCCTGGCGCTCTCGCCGTAGTAACTACGGTGGCCGCGCATGCGCGCTGCCGTCCGGTTCCTGTCAGGAGGAGAGAGCAGCTGGAAGGCAGTGGAGAAGGCGTCTGTCCGCCTCTGTGCCGCCATGAAGTCCCGCTTCAACACGGTGGACATCCGGGCGGTGATAGCCGAGCTGCGCCAGAGGTAGGGCCTTGGGCGGCAGGGAAGGGGCTCCCAGGCTGCGTCCGCAGGGAGAGAGAAGCCGGTTCGGCAGCGCTTTCACTCTCTTTCTGGCTCAGCAGGGCTACGGAATTCTGGGAGCTGAAAGGAAACGTCCCGCTCCTTTGAGTCAGAGCCGCGTTTGCTGTGACTTTTGATCATGTCAGTCTTTGATTGATTGTGTCTTTGCAGCCAGAGAAGGAAAGGGAAAGGAATTTGTTTATTGTTTTATTGCTTTTATTCATTTTATTATTTATTCATTTTTATATTTTATTTATTTACTATTTGTTTTATTATTTTATTGCTTTTATTTACTTATTTGATCTATTTATACTTTATTTATTTACTTGTGTATTTCATAGTGTTTCTGGTTTTGTTTTTGTCTCTGAGGGGTTGGTTGTGTGGCTCTGGTTTTAGACGTATCCTGTATTTTATTGATGTGTTTTATTGATTTATCGTGCTTTTGCAACCTGCCTCGATCCATAGAGGAAGGCGAGATGATATTGTTATTGTTATTATTGTTATTGTTATTGTTATCCATGCTGGCATTCCGCTTGCTCTTAGGTAAATGCATCTCACTCCACAAAATAAAACCGCATTCCCTTCTTGTTGCCAATTAATTTCTGTTCTAAGCTTCTTATCTTCCATCTCCAATTGTATGTATCTGTATTCATTTCCATTCCTTTAACCTTCTCATCCGTCTCCTGTTCTCCCGACTGAGCTTTGTTCTGACATTGACCTTTGTGTCTCAATGTATGTAAACATCCAGCCTTTATAACCCAAACTGGTTTAACTTCTTTTCTGTACAATCCTCTATTTAATTCTACTAATGCAACATACATACTTTCTTTTTCCTTCTACTTGTATATATAACACCTCCTGGATTTCCAGTCCTGATAGAATTCAGGGATTTGTAGTTTTGAACAAGGTCTTCAGCCTTTCTGCTGCTGTCGCCAAACTACAGATCCCAGGATTCTGCAGAATGGATCCAGGGCCGATCAGACGGTTATTTCCGCATTGTGTCTGCAGCCAGGGTTGTATTTATTTGTGTCCCGCTGTTCCCTAGAATTGGGACTCACAATTGAGAACAGCAGTTAGACTAACTTTGATCCTCCAGGTGCTTTGGACTTCAGCTCCCAGAATTCCTGCTGCCAAGCTGTCTGGGGTTTCTGGGAACTGAAGTCCAGAACGTCAAGAGGACCAGAATTTGAGAACTACTGATTGAGAAGAAAGGTACAGTTAGCAACATAAAAACAGAGCCAAAAATATACCAGAACACAGCATACAGATAGTGCCTTTTCTTGTGTGGTTTTGGGGAAAGGTGGGACCCACTGAAAGGCATTTTTAAAGGAGCCTTATGGTCCCTAGGAGGTTCTGAATGGGTTTTTAAATATCCTCAAAGCTTACCTGGCTTCTTTGTTTTGTTTCGCATGTGAATAATGATAGTTTGTATTCAAAGTTTTACAAGAGACTCATGTAAAGGTTGGCAGAAACACATTGAACTGATCTTAATTCCTCTATTCTTTCCATGCTATTTCTGGTTCTGGTACCAAATTTTCTATTAGAGAAGCAATAGCCAAGAACCCATTGCTTCCTTAACTGAGGTTTACCTGTAACGCTCTTCTGTAGATGATCTAATAGATACATGCATCTTCTTTCTTCTTTTCTTACAGCTTATTGGGAATGAGAGTCAGCAATGTTTATGATGTGGATAATAAGACGTACCTCATCCGCCTTCAGAAGTAAGAATAAACCTTTATTTTTGCTCTTTAGGCCTGTGTGTGTCCTATGAATGTCCTAAAACACTTCCCTCCCCCCGAAAAATGAAATAGCCAGTTAAATACAAGCTACAAGTTGTATCTCCCTTTTTGGAAATGCTTGGGACCAGAAGCGTTTGGGGTTTCAGATTTTCTCGCGTTTTGGAATATCTGCATATCCGTAATGAGAGACCTTGGAGATGGGACTCAGATTTAAACGTGGAATTCATTTCTGTTTTGTAAGTACCTTGTTATACACATAGCCTGAAGGTAGTTTTATACGTGATATTTTCATTAATGCACATAAAGCAAAGTCTGCGTACTCTGAACCGTCAGCAAGCAAAGCTGTCTCTATTTCAGTGGATTTTGAAATTCTGGATGAGGGAGACACAACCTGGGCTGTGCATGAAGTGAAAAATGAGCATCTGGTTGCTTAGGCCTAGCATGCAAAACGCAGCTCAGACACAAAGACCTGGAAGAGAGGTGAATGAGCGACTGCTCCTCTTTAAAGAAGATATCTGTTGCTACTTCTGTTTATCTCAGTCTGAAGCTCTGCATATGTACAGTAAGCCCTTGGTATCCATTGGGGCCTGGTTCCAGGACACACACACACACACACACACACACACACCCATGGGTACCAAAATCTGTGGATGCTTATGGCCCATCAAATACAGGAGCATAGTAAGATGGTGTCCCTACAGAAGATGGCAAAATTAAGGCGTGCCATTTGGAATTCATATTTTAAAAAAATATTTTCAAGCTGTGGATGCTTGAATCTGTGCACAAAGTGTCTGTGGATATGGAGATCTGACTGTACACACACACACATATATATATATATATACACACGCACACCACAGGAGTAAAGTACAGTACAAGTTTCTGAACAACTTGCTGAGAAATGTGTAGAATGGGTCTCTTGCTCATTTAAGTGCTGTCCACACATGAAATTAATCAGATTTTCCCTCATGTTTAATGCAAATTTGATATATTTAATGCAGTTTGCATCCCGGTGTATATTTTGCTCCCCCCCCCCCAAGTTCTCATTAATGCTTACAACCTCCCCCTTTACTGACCACCCAGATGAGCTAAAATGTATTCTCCCAATACTGTTGTTGAGTGAATGGAAATGGTTTCTGTGGCCTTGTGTTGGCCGTCACAAGGGAGCCCTGGTGGCGCAGTGGTTAAATGCTTAAATGTACTGCAGCCACAAGATGGTGAGTTTGATCCCAAAGGGCTCCAAAGTTGACTCAGCCTTCCCTCATTTCTTAGGCCAGTAAAATGAGTACCCAGCTTGTTGGGGGCCATTGCCTTACAGATTGTAAACTGCTTAGAGAGTGCTGAGTTCACTGATAAGCAGTATAGAAATGTAAATGCCATTGCTGTTGTGTTTCCAAGTGTCTTCCACTGCTTTCAGGTGACTCCTGGGTTTTTGAAAATAAGACTCCCAATTGTTAGTACTTGGGTATGTTGGAGATGAAGGCTCATGACTGGTTTGGAGGTTTCTCAAATGTATCTTGATGTGATGCTTGTCCAGTGGTCCTATTGTTGAGAATCACTGAGAAGCACACTCAGATTGTGCAGGAAATGGCTAAGTCTAAAGAACAACAAAGGGGCAAAATCTATCCTTGGATTAAGCTGAGGGGCCAGCGTTGATTTTCCTGGATACTGCAGTAAGATTGG
Organism: Sceloporus undulatus; assembly: GCF_019175285.1. Lineage (NCBI taxonomy): Eukaryota > Metazoa > Chordata > Lepidosauria > Squamata > Phrynosomatidae > Sceloporus > Sceloporus undulatus. Next base: position 378,980,712 of record NC_056522.1, read on the forward strand.
GAAACAAACAATCTGAGTAACACCACAGATCCTACCTTGGTGCTACCTTTCCATGTTGGTAGGATTGTTTGTTCCCATGATGTTGGCATTGCTAGTGATGTGGTCTCCCACCTCAAACAAGCTTTTTCTGGAAAGCCAGACTAAATGTGCCAAACAGTGGCACATATGGCACAAATACGGTACTGGTCCCAGTCACATGGGGTAAAAAATGGCCATTCCATGATTTCAGATAGCTCGAGAAGCACTGCTGTATAGAGTAGGTGCCATCACCAAAAAGGCTAGTCTTCACAATGTCACACGATGGTATTTCTGTGCTTGCTGGACCACCAATAAGGCCGCTATTGAGCATGTTAGTAATGCTCCACTGGTATGTTTTGGAAATTAGTCAGAACGCATTTCCCAGCCTTGCTACAAATTCCATTCCATTACTGTTCCCATAGCAAACTGCATAAATGTATCATGAATGCTGTGAATGTACTTATCCAAAATTAGCATCTGATGTAACAGAAATTACAAATCCAAGATGGCAGTTCCTAGCGGAAAAAGAAGATATGTTTGGTAAACATTCACATTTATTCTTAAGGAATCAGAAATGAGTTGTGAACAGAAGTCTGAATGTCCCTTAATTCTTTCTGTTGACACTAGGCCAGATGTCAAAGCTACACTTCTCCTGGAATCTGGAATTAGAATTCACACAACAGAATTTGAGTGGCCCAAGAATATGATGCCATCTAGCTTTGCAATGAAGGTAAAATTGTCAAAAGTTGTTTCCTGCACATTTATTGTGCGCGTGTGTGTGGTTCAGTGAGATCTCAAGCTGGTCATTTGTGGTTCTTTGCAAATCTGTGTTTTTATACATCTCTACTTAGTAATGTATAACTGAAATGGTTTGTTTGGTTTTTTTACTCCTTGGTTAGTGGTAGGTACACATGCTAGTAGGCCTTGTTTGTATTGACAATAGAAAGGACATTGAAGAGAGCCCTTGTGGCACAGTGGTTAAATTCCTGTACTGCAGCCATAAGGTTGTGAGTTCGATCCCAGGGTCTCCAAGTTCACTCAGCCTCACATTCTTCTGTAGATTGCCAAAATGAGTTCTCAGTTTGTTGGGGGCAATTAGCTTTCACATTGTAAACTGCTTAGGGAGTGCTTAGTTCACTGATAAGCGGTATAAAATGTGCTTGCTATTGCTGTAGGACAGTGCCTCTGGCTTCTGTTGAACGTGAAGCTCTTCTTCCTCTGGCAGTGAGGAAAAGCCCTCTCTCTAGCAGCAGAAGTGTGAATAAAGTAGTAAAGTCTTGGAATGTTTACACATATGGAGGTGTATGTGTGCATGATCACACACATCTGTTTACATGCACTGCTAAGTACAGTCCTCCTTCTGTTTTTGCGAGGGAAGACTGTACAGTTCTGAACTTGGATGATAATGATAATTTATATAGTGACTTTCCTAAGCACCCAGAGCAATTTTTACACATTGAATACTTGAGATTGCCCTGTTTTCTGTCATTATTGTTCATTCATCCCAGTATTACCATTTCTGTTAATGGCTCTCTAGTTCCACACAATGCTTTTCCTTTAGGCCTTACCCTAATCACTGGAGGTGCCATCTAGTGCATTGGGAGCTTTATCTGCTTGAGGTACCCAAGAGCACTTCTCTTCTATTCCTTACAGCTTTTCCCCTTGGCCCTAATATCTGAAATATTCCTCTACTGTCCACAAGTTATTCTGGTGTTGCCACAAGAGCAAGATGAAACACAGTGCTGTTACAGTGATCTGCTCCATCTGCAGCCTCCCAGAAGAGCCAGAAAGGTGACAGGAAGTAACACTTTGTCACTTCTGGTCACCTAAAATAGTGGTTGTGACAATGACCTGTGAACTCTGAAGGAGCAGACAATTGGACAGATTAGAGAGTTGTACAAAACAGCCTTCTGGGGTCCCACCCTGATCTAAAACATCTACAATGGTGTGTGTGTGTGTGTGTGTGTGTGTGTGTGTGTGTGTGTTCAAGAGCTGGCTTTTGCTATTTTGGAATGGTTCTGCCTAGCTGCACGTTTTCAGACCTGTTTACACTTTCTTGCCAACAGTGTCGCAAGCATTTGAAGACCAGAAGGCTTGTGAGTGTGAAGCAGCTCGGTGTGGACAGAATAGTTGATTTCCAGTTTGGAAGTGATGAAGCTGCCTACCATCTTATTATTGAGCTCTATGACAGGGTAAGCAGTGATAGAGAGAGGTTTGGGCACTCATGGGGTGGCTTGGTGACCCAGTCTCTTTCCCCAATACCCCGTCCCAGGAGTTTTGTGTTATTCTTGGGGGAGAGGCTTGACCTTGTATTCCCATATAGTAGAGCCTGTAGTTGATTTGAGTGTTCGACTATGCCTCTGGAGAACAGGGTTCAGATCCCTGCTCAGCCATGTTAACCCATTGGATGACTTTGGGCAAGTCACATGCTCTATGCCTTAGCGGACAGCAATGGCAAACCTCCTCTGAACAAATCTTACCAAGAAAACCCTTTGATAAGGTCCCCTATCAGAAACAACATGATGGCAGACAGCAACCACAACAACAACAAACAGATTCATTTAATAAGACTGACTCTTGCTTGCTGTTGGAAAAAATAACGTGGAGACAGAACTTCTCCTTCTTTACCCCACTCCACCCCTAGTCTTTTCTGCACCCATCACATTCTGTTCTATTTAAAGCTCCACTTCCAAATGAACCTGTAATAGCTTTTTCCCTTCTAGGTGTTCAGTTTTCCCCAGACTCCCATGGTGGGGATGTGCTAAGAACCCTACCTGTACTAAAACGGCCTGAAGTGGTCATCAGTTTAGCTGTGCCATTGTCCTGAATTTGGGAGAGGTTACAGATTGAATCTTTTGTTCTGGAAATGCAAACAGTGATGTACTTTGGTGACAAAGTGTCTTGAATCTGCCACAGGGTAACATTGTGCTGACTGATCATGAGTATCTCATTCTGAACATCCTGAGGTTTCGCACAGACGAAGCAGATGATGTCAAATTTGCTGTGCGGGAACACTACCCAATTGATCACGCCAAAGCTGCAACTCCATTGCCCAGTTTAGAAAGGTATGTCTCTATGTTGTGTGGCGCTTGAACTGGAGAAGAAGCAAACTCCTGAAGCTATGTGCAGACAGTAGCTTTCCAGAGATCAGGAGGCACAGTATTCTAGAGACATCCTTGTCTCCGGCCATCTTTGTGTGTCCATTTCACCATGCCTTCAGCTGATAATCAAGCTTTTCATTCTGTTTTATTGTTTTTCCCAGAAAAGCTGACCTCTTCTTAGGATACATGTTTATCACCATAGTAATAGGTACATGGGCACTTTGTAGAAAATACCTGTGACAGTGCACACCCTAGAGCAGTTTTGGAATGGTGTTTAAAAACTTCTTTTACAAGCACACGAAAGGTTGGACATTTCATCCTCTTTTGCTTCCAAGCAATAGTTCAAAAATAAAACCACTCCCAGGGCCAGCAGTCTTGGCCCCCCTGTCCCTTTCAGCCCCACTTTTCAGCCTCATTTTTTGTTGACATTAGTCTAGTTCAGAATTAACTTGGGAAACAGCCTAGTCAGTTTCAACCCACTCTTGTGGCTTGTATTTGGTTATGGAAATTATTCAAGAGAGAATCCCCTCTCCCCATCCCCCCCCCCCCAAAAGCAACCAGATTAGCTCTGCTACTCTATTGCCTCAAAAAGGAGAATCTTATGACACTTCAAAGCAGGGACTGGCAACTTGGACCTTTTCTGTGGCCTGCATAGATTGCCAAAAAGTGAACAGAACAAACAGAAGTATCTGGAAGGTCACTTCTGACTTTGAAGCATGAGTATTTTTGTGATGTTATTTAATGAATGGAGGGGCCTGCAGCCTACCAGTATTTTTTAAAATGAATTGCTGTTTTGGGGGTTTCCCAGGAACAGCTGTTCATCTTTTCTCTCAAATAAAAGAGTTTTCTAGGAAAGAGTAATTTTGGGGCTTCAAAAGAACAACTGTGGAAGAGGTACACTTGTCCTCACCCCAACTGAAAAATTTGCAAGTCATATTAGTCTAAATCCCACTTCTAGTCCCAGCAGGAGTAGGCACACTGAATAAATGAGATTTACATAAGTGCTGACTTATCATTCAACATTAATTGAGTTGGTCTCCTGTGGTTGGGAAAAACAATCAGATTTAAACTATGAGACTTAGTGGGCTATAAGTTACTTCTTCAGATGCATGAAATAGACAGGTATGCCACCCACCCACCACCTTGCTATGCCTCTTTTCAAAATAATGTTTTAATAGGGTAATAATAGTGCAGTAATGCAAAAAGAATCCCACATTTCTCCCCCCTTTCAATTCCATTTTACAAAGTAAACAACAAAAATAATAATTCAGTGGTAAAAATTCAATACTAAAAATTATTCAATGGCCTTTAAAAAAAGAAACAAAGAATGGTGGTTAAGAGTAGTTTTATGGTTGAATAGTCGAGTGCAGTGAACTTTCCTTTATTGAAGGTTTTAAGCAGAATGAATGCCTGTCTTGTGAGAGTGCTTTAGTTGTGGATTGCTGCATTGTCAGGGGGATTCTGCAGTTCTGTGATTATGGTTCTCTGAAGTCCACCTGGAGTTCATGAGAAGATGTAGTACAAAAACCCCTGTGAGAAGATGGTAGGCTTTGAGTTGATGAGAGATCTGAATCATGAAAAAGGGTATACAAGGTTCTGCAGAACTGTTCTATTATTTCACCTCAAGCTAGGTGAGCATGACAAGGTTGTTCTGGTCTTGTTTGCCCAGTTTTCTGTCTGCAAAGGCTTGAGCCAGGCTTCTTTCACAGTAGTAATGAGGAGGAAGATCCTTTTGTACTTAAGAGTATGAGTTCGTTTGGTAATCTTCCCTCCCTCTTTCATAGATTGACAGAAATAATAACCACTGCACCTAAGGGGGATCAGCTCAAGAGAGTCCTAAACCCTCATCTTCGTAAGTACAATTTGCATTACATTAACATTCCAAATATACTCTTGTTGCTATGTGCTTTCAAGCTGACTTTTATGGCAACCTTATCCTTAAATCTTAAGGATTTTCTTGGCAAGATTTATTAAGAAGATGTTTGCCATTGCCTTCTGCAGAAATAATCCAGTTTGACAATGCTTTTAACTACCCTGGCTCAGTGCTAGGGAATTTTGGGACTGTAGTTTGTAAGACATTTAGCCACCTCTATCAGAGAGCTCTGGTGTCACCACAAACTACAATTCTCAAGATTCCCTATCACTGAGTCAGGGCAGTTAAAGCAGTATCAAACTGGATTATTTCTACAATGCATTTGGCCCCTAGGTTTAGAGAGTGTGAGTTATACAAGTCACCCAGTGGATTTCCATGGCTGGGTGGAGATTCAAACCCTTGTCTCTTGGAGTCTTAGTCCAACCATCAAAAGAGTTATTATGGTGTAGAGGTTTGAGTGTTGAACTATGACTCTGGAGATTAGGGTTCGAATCCCCACTTAGCCATATGAACCGCTGGGTGTCTGTGGGCAAATCACATTCTCTCAGCCTCAGAGAAAGGCAAAGGTTCACCTTAGGGTGCCCATAAGTCAGAAATGACATGAAAGCACAAAACAGCAAATGGTAAATAGGAATGCTGGGATTAAAGAGGTACTCTTGGAGAATGGAATAGGAAAGATGTCTTCCAGTAATAGGCAATACTATTAAAAGGCACAATTTTGTACAAAGTTGTACAAGATCCATGCTTCTTATACAGAAAATTATGGATATTATTTGAAGGTGGGCCCAAATTCAAGGTAAATGTGTATAAAGGGTCCAGATCTCACCTTCATAGGTGTTAAAGCACTATTTCAGGAAACAAAATTAATGTTTTAATATAGGTCTCTGTATGCTATTTTTCCTGTCATTAATGGATCTTTTTCTTTTTAATTTATAGCTTATGGAGCCACTCTAATTGAACACTGCCTTATAGAAACAGGATTTTCAAGTAATACCAGAATAGAACAAATGGATAGCAAAGGTAAGTGTTCAAATGTCTGGATGTGTAACACAGTTTGGTTTGCCTGATGTTTAACTATATGTGCTTCTGTCTGTAAATTAAATCCAAGATTTAAAAAACCTTGCTTTTACCCTGGTCACTTGCTCTGCCTGTCGGTCTGCCTGCCAGTCTGTCTGCCTCTCTCTCTCTCTGTATGTATTCTACCAACTAAACCAGCTTAATTCCTGTTCTCCAAAGCTGGTCTTGAGCCACACAAGGGAAAGGTTCTTAGTTCTGCATGTTGAAAATCACAGGTTCAGTCTTGGTTGTCTCAAAATAAAACTGGGAATAAATATGTTTTGGTTGGAAACTGTGGAAGAACTGCCAGTCTGTGTAGATAAAATATGGGCAGCTGATAGCACTCTGCTGCTTTCTATGTGGTCTCCAGGGCCTGGGGGTCAGCAGAAGGTAAACAACTTATCTGAAGCAGAGTTGCTGGCATGGTAGGGAAGGGTTTAAATTCCTACATCCTTAACCCTCTAATTTTTAACAGCTAGGGAGGGGAGGTTAAATTTTCCCATTACTGCATGCAGAAACATAGGTAGGAAACAGCGTGATAGTGTGTGGGCATAGTTCTTGCCATGCTATTTATTAAACTAAATCCTGCTCTAAAACAAAAGATCTTTGGGCAGAGAATTCAAACTGTAAAGCCCAAACGGCTTGGGTCCAGGCTACCTGTCAGACAGTATCTTTTGCTGCTGCCACACTGCAGTTTAACACCACTTTGTTATGGCTCCATCCTATAGAATCCTGGGATTTGTAGTTTGTTGTAGTAGTTTGTTCTGACAGAGAAGGCTAAATATCTCACAAAACTACAAATTCCAAAATGCAACAATAGCAGTTAAAGCAGTGTCAGACTAGATGAATTCTGCAGTATAGATGCATCCTTAGTGTATGATCCTGCCCAGACCTTGAGATATACAAGAGAGATCCTTTTTTTAGTCATGCCAACTTCACAGGTACAGTTGATGGGAAGACTTCTCAGACAGGTTTGGAAAACTAAAGGCTTTTAAGGAACGGACTATAAGAGGGTACTGTATTCTTTTAAAATGTACTATTCCCTTTGTTGGTCTTTTTAAATTGTATTTTTAATTGTTTTAATATAGCTAATAGAAGTACAGAGAACAAAACATATGAGGAAAGATTGAGGGAACTGGGGATGTTCACCCTGGTGAAGAGTAGACACTGGTGTGATACTCTTTAAATATTTCAAGTGAAGAGGGAACAGACCTGTTCTCTGCTGCCCCAGAGGGTAGGACCAGGTCTAATGGTTTTAAGGAGTTTAGATTTTGATCGAATGTTAGAAGGAGCCTCATGATGGTAAGAACGATGAAACCAATTGCCTTGAGAGGGGGTGGGTTCTCCTTCTCTGGCCATCTTCAAAAAGTGTTTGGGGGTGCTTTAGCTGAAGTTACTGCTATTTAAAACAATTTGAAAAAAACAGGAACAGTTTTAAGAGATGTAGAAGGATTTAAATCCATGTACATTGAGGCACATCTTTACAACCTTGTCAGGTCATGATTCCTAGGCCCTGAATATGACAATAATGAGTCTAGTTTTAATTTGCTGTACAAATTAAGTCAGTGCCCATGGTAATCATGTTTTCACGGCGGGGGGGGGGGGGGTAAGGGTTTTGAAAAATGGGTTATCACAGCAGAGACAGTGTAGTGGAGTCTCCTTCTTTGGAGGCCTTTAAGCAGAGGCTAGATGGTCATCTGCCGGGGTTGCTTTGATTGTGAGTTCCTGCATGGCAGAATGTGGTTGAATTGGATGGCCCTTGTGGTCTCTTCCAACTCTACGATTCTACGATTCTCCCATGACTTGTGAAAATCTATTGCTTCCATCAGTGGAACAAAGAGAAGATCTTCAGCAGGATTATATACTGTAAGTAGAGATGACCTTTCAGATATTGAGATCTCAGGCCTTTCAGTCGCTATCTGCCACTGCAGGCAGAATTAAGGTACTACTGGGTTAGGTAGGTCAATAATCTGATTTGATGCAAGGCAACTTCCTACTGTGAGGTTCCCTCCAAATTCTGTGTGACACATAGAAGATAGGAAATCCAGTTTCAAACAACTTGCCTTTTTAAAAACTCAGGTTTTTTTAGAATTCTTTTTATTTTTATTTTAATATACATTCAGAAAATAAAAAAGACAAAAGAGTAAAAGAGAGAGAGAAACAAACATACAGTGCGCCCATGTCATATGCAGGTGCGCCTTATGCGGCTTCCAGCATAGACTGGAAGCCACACCGGAAAAAACCCTTGCGCGCCCCGGAAGAAGTAATGGGGTGTGCCACAGGCATGAGCATCATTACTTCTAATGGGGCTCAAGCATACGTGTTTTTTCCCTTACACAGGGGGGTCCGGAATGGATTCCTCGTGTAAGGGAAGGGCCCACTGTATAACTAAAACACAATATGGCTCTGACCACCACCCCCCCCAAACTTAACTGTAATGATAATGAAAATAAAAAAGAGAAAGAAATTATAATATTCTACCATTACAGATCTAGATAGAATTACTAATAACCATAACCGCAAATATTACATCATTAGATTTCTTATTACTCAAGAAGTCCATAAAATGGTTTCCGGTCTTTCAGAAAAATGTCAATTGGCTTATTTTTAGAATCCCTATTAATTTTGTAGTTTGGGCCAACCTTAACAATATCTTCTTTCTTTCTTAGATATTGAAGGGTTGCTAGCTGCTTTACGGAAAGCTGAAGAATATATGGAAGTAACGGACAACTTTAATGGCAAGGTAGCTCAAAGTCTTGTGACAAACTCTACTTTGTGTGTGTGTATATGTGCCTTCAAGTCACCTGTTGACTTATGGCTACCTCATGAATTTTGTAGGGCTTTCTTAGATAAAGAATCCTCAGAGATGGTTTTGCAAATCCCCTCCTCTGAAATATTGCCTACAGCACCTGGTATTCCTTGACAGTTTCCCATCCAAGTGCTAACCATGGCTGACCCTGCTCACCTTCCAAAATCATAGGGGATCTGGTGCGTTGAGGGCATTTAGGCTCCTTTACTTACCCACCCTTTAAGCCAGAGCAGCCATTCTCAAATGTCATTATGGTAAATTTCCTTGAGTGGTGAGGGAGAGGGGAAGGAAACCTTGAGCCTTCACAGTTGAAATTTAAGGATTCTGGTGCCAAAGCTACAATTGTTCAGGAAGATGGAGATGGCAAGAGGGGAGCTGAGGTGTTCATCGGGGTGGTGGTGGTGTTGCTGAATTTACCCTTATCATTGTTTTGGGATCCATTTCATTTTCCAGTTGTTGCATGCTATTTGTCAAAGCTTTGAATGTTAGTTTAAAAATAAAACAGTTTCATTTAATCAGTCAATAGAGAGTTCAGAATTTTATTTCATCGTCCTTAAACTTATTTGAGAGAACAATTTGAATCACTTGGGAAACAAACTAATTATCATACACACTCAGATTCGGGTATTAATACTGCAGTTTTGAATCACTCATCTGAAAGTAAACACTGTTGAATTTGGTTGTACTTCTGAGCAGATGTGGAAGGGATCACATTACACTACCTTTCCCTTTTGTGTATGTGTTGTGTGCCTTCAGGTCATTTCTGACATTACTGAAATGCTTCCCCTACTCAAAAATATCCCTGCAGACAGAAAACTAGCATGCAAGGTTTTGCCTAGATTTATTCCTGATGTGCTGTATTCTAAGTGCAGGATAGTTAGTGCCTCTCTGTTTGTATTGCTCTCTGTGAGTTTACTTCTTCCATGACCCATGAAAATTTTGGCAGCATTAAGTGGAAAGAAATCTCCATTACAAATCTAATGGTGCTACATTTAAAAAGAAAACTTTTTTTTTAATTCAGAGAGAAATTGCATCTATTTCCCCTCACTCTAGTCTGGTTGCATGCTAGACATTTCATGTTTCCTAATTAGTTATTTGCCAGTTATTACAGGGTGAGTATCCCTTTTCTGGAATTCTGAAATCCAAAACGCTCCAAAATCCAAAATTGTCCACATGCATGGCTGAGATAGTGACACCTTTGGTTTCTGATGGTTTGGTGTATGCAAACTTTGTTTCATGCATAAAACTATGAAAACATTGTGTATACAATTATCTTCAGGGTTTATGGAAAGGGATCTTGTAGTACCTTTGAGACTAAATGGAAGAAAAAAGTTGGTAGCATGAGCTTTCATGGTCTAGAGTCTGCTTAGTCTTGGGCTATACACATTTTAATGGTTTGGATTTTAATATATTTTAATTTATAACTGTTTTAATCCATAAAATTGTTTAATTGTTTTTAAATTTTATATTTATGTATTTTAATATTTTGTATTGTTTTTAAATTGTGTTGTTTTATACTTGTTTGCCGCCTTGAGTCCCTATATTGGGAGAAAGGCAGGATAGAAGAAAATAAAATAATAATAATAATAATAATAATAATAATACGTCAGATACAAAAACTCATGCTGCCCCCTTCTCTCTTTCAGTTAGTCTCAAATGTGCTACAAGATCGCTTTCATACTGATTTTCCAGACTAACATGGCATGTCTTTGAATTCTTCAGGCTATGTGTATGAGGTATAAATGTTTTTATTTTGGTAGGGCTACATCATTCAGAAGAGGGAGAAAAAGCCAAGCCTGGAGCAAGAGAAACCTGCTGAAGAAATCCTCACGTAGGTATTTGGAAGGCAGAAGGGCCTTTGAGAAGTCATGTTTTCCAGTCCTCTTGCAACGTTCTCCAATATGTGTTTTGCAGATATGAGGAATTTCACCCTTTCTTGTTCTCTCAACATATTAAGTTGCCATATGTGGAGTTTGAATCTTTCAATAAGGTAAGCTGCTGTGCTTTATATGAGGTTTTTTGTTATATATGTGCTTTATATAAGGCTTAATTCAGAGTCAGGACTGCAGGGGTCTCATGAATTACTAATGAATAATAACAATAACAATAAATATTATTCATTTATATCACATCTTTTCCCCAATAATGGGAGCAGTATACAAATTATTAAAACCAGTACAGATTCAAAAACACACAAAAACATTGCTAAAAATATTTACATGTATAAATTATTTCAGAACCAGTGTGGTGTAGTTATTTGAGCATTGGACTATAACTCTGAAGACCAAAGTTCAGATTCCTGATCAGCCATGGAAACCCATGGATGACTTTGGGCAAGGCACACTTTCTAAGCCTCAGACGAAAGGAAGGCAACCTCCCAAGTGCAAAATCCAAACTAAGAATGTCTGCATTTCCTTTGGGATGTTCCAGTTTAAATTTGTAACTAAAGAGATTTTGTTAGATATCACTAGTTTTAAACTCCCCGCCCCCTTGTTGCATTCCCCGAGAAATTAAAAATCTATTCCTAATTTTATTTACTTTTTTGAAAGGCAGTGGATGAATTTTACTCGAAGCTGGAGGGCCAGAAAATAGACTTGAAGGCGTTGCAACAGGTAACAGTCTCATGCAAAAGTTTGCCTTTGACATGGCATTTTTACTGTCCTCTGAAGAGCCACTTGCCAACTGTGGGTTGCTGAGAAATAGGCTGCTGTGTTCACTAGGAGAGAGGTTGGCAGTCCTGGTTAGTTGACAGCCCAGAGTGCTGCAGTGTTAGGATGTAGGATTTTGGGCACTGTCCAAAGAAGGAGCTCTTTCAAGTTTTGAGACTGAGGCACAGCAGAGACCAGGATATTGGTCTTGTTGTGGCTCAAACCTGCAGCAAGCAAACCCACCATCTTGAGGGAGAGGGAGGCAGGCGAGCTCCAAGAGGCCTGCCTGGAAGAAGACAAGCCCTCCCTTCATCCTCCATCTTGAGGGAGAGGGAGGCAGGCGAGCTCCAAGAAGCCAAGTCCTCCTTCCAGTCCATCTGCCTTGGTCCAGGCCTCAGAGGGAGAGATGAACTGCTGGACCTAATCCCCTTCCCCACCACCATTCCCTTCTCCTTTTGTGTTGTGTCTTTTTAGATTGTAAGCCTGAGGACAGGGAACTGTCTAATTAAAATATTGTATGTACAGCGCTGTGTAAATTTACAGCGCTTTATAATAAAGGATGATAATAATAATAATAATAATAATAATAATAATAATAATAACAACAACAACAACAACAACTTGGGTGGTAAGGTGATGATGCAGCTCTGGACCCACTCAGTTCCCAGGTTAGTCTCGGACTTTAAGGGTAGAGCAGTTCTCTAGAACAGTTTGCTTTCTAGACCAAGCAGCTTTGGGGACCTAGTGTTGTGAACCATTGGTTGCCACTCTCATCCCTTTCTTCTTACTCTGCCTTTGTTGTTTGGTCATTGCTAGATCCTCCCAATGTTTTTAACTAATGTTGTATATTTGTTAGTCTGTTGTTGTTACCTGCCTTGATCCATGGAGAGAAGCAGGTAAGAAATAAATGTTGTTGTTATAACTACTACTACTACTACCATTATTTCTTTGTTGTTCTGTCCCCAACCTTTTGTCTTACAAGGAGAAACAAGCTCTGAAGAAGCTAGAAAACGTTCGGAAGGACCATGAGCACAGATTGGAAGCTCTGCATCAAGCTCAGGTAGAATCAATCATAAAGCACTCTTGATACATTGAGCTGTAAGCAAAACAGAAGAGGAGGCTTGTTGCACCACAATTAACAACTGTGAGGGTCCAGGGGCCAAATTTTCTGCATGAAGGCTCTAGGGGTGGGGTGGGAGTGGCACACGCAAATTGCCAGAAAATGAGGAAAAACACCAAATCCAGAAGTGCTTAGAAGGCAGTATGAGGGGGGACTGCAAGCTGTTTAAAAGGTAAAATTCTGCTCCTGGAGGCTTCCAAGAGAAGGCATTAACCCATTTTCTCAGAAAAAACAATCAGGGAGAGGGGAGGTACTTCATGTGGCCCCAGGAATGCACTTTGCCCATCCCTGATTTATGCCCTCAGTTGTTATAATAATAATAATAGAATAATAATAAATTATTTATTTATAGCCTGCCCAATCACAAGGAATCCGAGCGGGTTACAGCAATAATAATACATACAGAATACAATAAAAATTCAAAATTAGCCCCCTTCCCGCCCCTTACTCCCTCCAGCTGGACGATGGCAGTTGCCATGGAGGGAGGGCTCTTTCTCTTGAGGGAAAGTTGTTGGCTTCAGTCTAGTTAGTTTTAACTCTTGTAACCTTTTAAAGCTCTTTTAACTTGTTCAAAATGTTTTGCATGCTTTTTATTGGTAGATTATTTTATTGATTTTAATTTGGAGTTGCTTAAATTATTTATATATTTTTAATCTGTTTACTGCCCTAATGCTCTGGGGTCTCAAGATAAAAGGGTGGGATAAACAATCTGTCAGACTCTGAAGATGCACAGCTCTCGTCTTTTTTAAATACAGGTTTTTAGTTGTTATGATGGAGGAAAAATGAAGGTTGTAAGACCTTTAAAGAAAGCCTGGTAGATTCAGTCCTTAACATCTTGTTTACAAGGACTTCAGATGCCAAGGCTTAGAAAGATCTTCATCTTACGCTTGTTTTCAGCGAAGTAGCCATGTTAGTGCCATGGGTGCTTGGCATCTGCTGAGGTTTTGGTTCCAGGACCCCCGTGGGCACCAAAATCTGTGGACGCTCAAGTCCCATTAAATACAGTCGGCCCTTCTTATACACAGATTTTTTTATACACAGATTCAAGCATCCACAGCTTAAAAATATTCAAAAAAAGTATAAATTTCAACTATCAAACTTGATTTTCACTTTTTTATAAGGGACACCATTTTGCTATTTCATTATATTTAATAGGACTTGAGCATCCACTCATTTTGTTATCCATGGGGGATCTTGGAACCAAACCCCAGTATATAACAAGAGTCCACTGTACAGTGGCATAGTAAAACGGCAAAAATGAACCTCAAGATTGTTGACCTATAGAAAGTGGCAAAATCAAAGTTTGCTTTTTGGAATTTATGTATTTTAAAAAATAATTTCAAGCCATGGATGGCTGAATCCATGGATAAGGGATCTGTGGATATGGAAGGATGACTATATCTTGCAGCATAAAAAGGAGGAAGGCAGATGGAGGGGGGGAAAAGAAAAGAAATGTGGAAGCACCTTTAAGACTATATGGTTCTTATTTTCATATGAGCTTTCATGGTCATAAAAGCTCATTATAAAAGCTCATAAAAGCAAAAATAAAAACCAGTTTGTTTTAAATGTGCTGTCACATTCCCCCCCTTTTTTTCCCCCTCCACCTTTCTTCCTCCTTTATACTATGCATATGAGCTGTGTTGGTTAGCTGTGTTGAGGTTGCAGCTGTCACTGTAAAAGTGTCATGATTAGGGATCTTTCATAACTTCTTCAAACCAGAGAAGCACATTTAATATTCCACAATGACTAGTTACCAAGCAAGCTAATGCCTGGATCATCACTCCAGGTTACTTGATCCTCTTTCATTTCTGTTTTCATTTCTCCAAAGGAAGTTGACAAGGTGAAAGGTGAGCTTGTGGAAATGAACCTGGAGATTGTTGACCGAGCTATCCAAGTGGTCCGTAGTGCTCTAGCCAACCAGATTGACTGGACGGAGATTGGTGCCCTGGTCAAAGAAGCTCAAGCCCAAGGGGATCCAGTAGCAAGTGCCATCAAGGAGCTGAAGCTGCAAACAAACCACATCACGATGCTTCTGAAGTAAGTTTTTTGTGTCCTGGAACTGATTGGTGGGGGTTCAAGATGAGAGAAAATCTTGGAAGCAAGGCTGTTAAAAGACTGGTAGTTAATGAGACTTAAAAGGGTGCTCAGCAATGACTCCTCTTCATCCTTGAAAGAAGTGACTAGTGGGGTGGCACAGGGTTCTGTCTTGGGGCCAGTGCTATTCAACATCTTTATCAACTACTCAGATGAAAGAATAGGGGGCATGCTTACTAAGTTTGCAGATTACACCAAATTAGGAGGAGTAGCTAATAAGGCAGAGGAGAGGATCAGAATTCAAAATGACCTTCAAAATTAGTAAGCTGGGCCAAAGCTAAAAAAAAGAATTTCAACATGGAGAAATGCAAGGTACTGCATTTAGGGCAGAAAAATGAAATGCATGGATATAGGATGTGTGAAAGGGATCTAGGAGTCCTAGTAGACCACGAGTTGAACCTGAGTCAAAGGCCAGTGCGATTTTAGGCTGCATCCATTGAAGTATATTGTCTAGCTCAAGGGACGTAATAGTGCCACTGTATTCTGCTTTGGTCAGGCTTCATCTGCAATACTGTGTCCAGTTCTGGGCACCGCAATTCAAAAAGGATTTTGACAAGCTGGAGTATGTCCAAAGGAGGGTGACTAAAATGGTGAAGGGTCTGGAAAACATGCCCTGTGAGGAATGACATAGGGAGCTGGGTATGTTTAGCCTGGAGAAGAGATGGTTAAGATAGCCCTGTTTAAATATTAGAAGGGATGTCATATTGAGGATGGAGCAAGCATGTTTCAGCTGCTCCAGAGACTAGAATACGGAACAATGGGTGCGAGCTACAGGAAAAGAGATTCCACCTCAACATTAGGAGGACCTTCTTGACAGTAATAGCTGTTTGCCAGTGGAACAAACTCCCTTGGAGTGTAGTGGAGTCTCTTTCCTTGGAGGTCTTTAAACAGAGGCTGGATGGCCATCTGTTGGGGATGCTTTGATTGTGAGTTCCTGCTGGAT
Source organism: Sceloporus undulatus (assembly GCF_019175285.1). NCBI lineage: Eukaryota > Metazoa > Chordata > Lepidosauria > Squamata > Phrynosomatidae > Sceloporus > Sceloporus undulatus. The sequence goes on from NC_056522.1 coordinate 378,996,374, forward strand.
GGCCCTTGTCACCTCTTCCTACTCTAGGATTCTATGATTCTGTGATTCTAAAAGCTGCAGTGCCCATGCTCAAGATAATCAGGTGTAGTGCTGGAGCAGAGAGGAGGGGGTGGCAATGGCTGGCATGTCTCTCTGGCAGAGTTATTATTTTGCTCTAATTGGCAAGTTACATAGGAGTGATTTATGTTGGTTGTGTTTCTGGATTCACAGTGTAAGTTGAGACTGATAAATATGAGGAGAGCCAGTTCCCTTGGAATCACCTGAGATTGGGGGCTGCATTCCAATGCAAGCAAGGGAAGAAAGGCAACGTATAAATAACATAAGATAGATGTGTTTGTTTTTCCCCTACTTGGCTAGAAACCCTTATGTATTCTCGGAAGAGGAGGAGGGGGAGGATGATGGAGAAGCTGAAATGGAAGTGGAAGAAGAGTCCAAGGGAAAGAAGAGGAAGAACAAAGCCAAACAACTGAAAAAGCCCCAGAAGAACAAGCCCTTATTGGTGGACCTGGATCTCAGCTTGTCTGCTTACGCAAATGCCAAAAAGTGAGGAGGCAGAGGCTTTGGCTGGGATGCTTCTAAAACCAGGTCCTGGGACACATTGGTATATGCTAAGCATCCAAATAAAGGGGTTACTCCCTTCTCCCTTACTGGTAATTAATATCAGTATGTAGAGAAATCTTGTAGCACCTGAATTCATATTCTAACACACCAAGGACATATAAGTCTGTCCCTGGCTTTCTACTCCAAATGCATCTGAGGAAGTAGATTTAAGTTTATGAAATCTCATGTTGCCAACTTCTTTCTTTCAGTTAGTTTCCGAAGTGCTACAAGATCTCTCTACATACTGATTTTGCAGACTAACACAACTATATCTTTGAATGGTAACTAATATATTCCTGTCCAAGGATGGAGTCATGTCCTATCTTTCCTTCATTCCATTAAATAACTCTGGGAAGAGAGTGGGCATGTTTCATTTTCTCAGCTTCAGAGGAAGGCAATGCAAATCTCTTTTGAATAAAATCTTGCTTCGGAAACTCTGTGGTAGGATTACCATGTCAGAGTTGACTTGAAAGCACATAATAACGGTGAAAACAGAAAGAGAAGAGAAGCATAAATGACAAGGAAAAAATGTAAGCAATAACAAGTAACATGTAGTCACCGATTATGTCTAGTATAGATGAAGAAAAAGGCTCAGTGTTTGTGTATCTTTGTAGCGGGGAGCATAAATCAGGTGGGGCTGCTCATTTGCTCATGCAAATGTGGTATCTTGGATAAAAAAAATTGAAAATAGACATATTTGTTTTTATTTATTTCCTCAATTTATATCCCACCATTCTCACAAAATGAAATTCAAGGCATAGCCAGGTGGCTTAGAGGAGCATGGGAAAAAGGAAGAGAATTGGGGGCCTGCACGGAAATAGTATGAATAAACTGTGTTATAAATCATGTGGAAGCATAATATTCATGCTTTGTCTGAAGCTAACTATACGTTAAAAAGGATGTTGTAGGGTTTATCCCTCAAAGGCAGCACAGAAGTGCTTTAAATCAAGAAAGAGAAACAGACAATTTAGTGAGGAACAAAAGGATGGTCTGGAAACTTAACATGGTTGTATCTTTCCCAGGTATTACGACCACAAAAGACATGCAGCCAGAAAAACCCAGAAAACAGTGGAAGCAGCAGAAAAGGTATGCCAGTGGTTTCCTTGCCCTTCTTTCTTTAGAAGCAGCATAAAAACTGCTGCCTTGAAATTCCAGGAAATGATTCCTTTCTGCTTGGAAATTCATGCAGTTCTCCACAGAACCTAAAAATAGAACAAAAAGCTCAATAATATAAGGATGAATAGCAAATTTGTCAGCTTTAATGTCAACATTTTGCATAGATTTCGAGGCCTATGCTGCGAATGTAAAACTCCTGTTTTTCCTAGAGTGGAAGAGAGTATTCTTCTCCAAGTTTCCTCCTTTCTCCAACTTAACCCTCAAGGCAAGGTCATAGTCAAATAAATCTACATCATCCACCCCAGCTGGAAGAGAAATCCTTTCCAGTTGTAGTCTTGCCCAGCTCAGACATTCAGGGCTTCATAGGATGTGACTGTGTTGGAGAGCAGTCAGGCTTAAGAACATGAAAACTGGGGAAGGAGCACAGATGTCATAAATACAGCAGCATGTTGGGGAGGGGAGCGATGGGCAACTTCCACCATGTGTTTTGCACCCACCAAGAGCCGTACCTTACCCAAGTTACATTACCCACCTCTGCAGAGTTTGGTGGTAAAAGCTGACATTTTTAACATGTAAGCAAGGTGTGAACTTTGTTTTAAAGGAGAATCACACTTCTTGTAGACTTCCAGGATCATGGATGTGAAATCCTCTCAGTGCCTTTTGTCAGCACAGGAGAAACAGGTTGCTTGGAAATATTCTTTCCCTTGCCTCTAGTGTGTGACCTTGGGAAAAGTGCAGCCATTAATGTAGTGGATCAACAAAATGAGTTTCCATAACAAGGCCTGCAGCAACTACATGCCTTGTTCATACATAAAAAGGTGGTGACCAGAGTTTCACTGAATTTGGAAGTGGACAGCCTGGCCATAAATACAGTGCGCCCTTGCCTTACGCAGGGAATCCGCCCCCCATAAGGAAAATTCCACGTATGCTTGAGCCCCATTGAAAACAATGGGGCTTGTGCACGCAGCGCACACGCCATTTCCTGTTTGTTGCGCAGCTTTCAGTGGAAATTGAAAGCTGCGTATAGTGCGCCCACATATGACATGGGTGCACTGTAACACCATGAGGCCATGTGTGGCCTATGGGTTTTGTGTTGCCCGCTCTTGATTGGAGGGGCTCCCTGAGATCAGGGAAACATGCCTTGTAGTCATGCAGAAATAGACAACTAACTTTGTATATTAAAAAAATGTAGCTTTAGAAGTACCATGGCATGAAAGCTGTTTTTATTGAGCATTGTATTCACTTTTCATTCCCAGAGCTGGCTGGCTAGAGCTCTGATAACTGCTTTAAACATAGAACTTGGGGGGGTCCTTGTTTTCTTCACCTGAACAGGCCTTCAAATCAGCAGAAAAGAAGACCAAGCAAACACTGAAAGAGGTTCAAACAGTGACCACCATTCAGAAGGCTAGAAAGGTGTACTGGTGAGTCCCTCTATGAGATGGAAGAGAGTGACTGTTAGCCTGTTTCATCACAGGCTGAGATAGGCAGAGACTTAGGTGCACAATACCACGGAGAGCATTGTTTAAGTTGGGGCAGGCATGAGCTGGGGGTTGGGGGGCCATTTTCAGTACATTTTGAACTTGGGAGCCTGGTGCTGATTGAAAGCAACCAAAGGTCTTCTGGTATGGCCTAAATTTGGTTTTACTGGCAAAATGGTGCCCATAAAGTCTGTTTTCTATTTTATTTCATTTCTATGCTGCCCTTTTGCCACAGTGGGCCCCCAAGTGCTCATATCACCTTTTTTCAGATTTTTTTTTTTTTTTTAGAAAAATGAAGAATTGGGGAGATCTGGGGGGAACCCAAAGGACAGATCCAGCCCTCCTGTGGAATCTGATTTTTCTTGAGTCTTGTTTCTGATCCTTTATCCCTTGTTCTAGAAAGTGTGTGTGTGTGTGTGTGTGTCCTGCATTCGGAGATGGAAACATATTTATGCATTCATAGAACATGAGCCGACCTTGCACAACTTGCTAGAGAAACCACAACTACTAAAAGCTACATTATTATTTTTTGCTAACGGCCTGTTTGATTAACTAGCAAATGTCCAGTTACTATGTTACGTACCTCTTAAGCCTATAAAATTGTCCTCAAACTTTTCCAGAGGGGAAGCTGGGTGATTGGCCTAAATCCTGTTGTTAGTCCTAACTAGAATTGACCCGTTGAAACAATTATATGTATGATTCAGAGAGCCAGTGTGGTGTAGTGGTGTGTGCATTGGATTATGACTCTGGAGACAAGGGTTTGGATCCCTGCTCAGCCATGGAAACCCACTAGGTGACCTTGGGCAAGTGACACTCTCTCAGCCTCAAAGGGAGATACAGTAAATGCAAGCCCTTCTCTGAACAAATCTTGCCAAGATGACTCTGTGATAGGTTTGCCTTAGGTTTGTCATAAATAAAATAGCCCATTCGCTACCGAGCGCAATACAAAGTGTTGGTTATTACCTATAAAGCCCTAAGTGGCTTGGGCCCAGGGTACTTGGAGGACCGCCTCTCCCCGTATAATCCGCCCCGCACTCTCAGGTCGGGCGGGAAACATCTTCTGTCTATTCCGAGTGCACATTATAGTGCAATACAGAGGGCATTTTCTACCTCAGCCCCTAGACTATGGAATACCCTGCCCATCGAGCTCCGCACCGTCACCTCCCTTGAGGGATTTAAGAGGATGCTAAAAACTTTCCTCTTCCGCCAAGTTTTCCCTCAATGAGCTTGAGTTGTAATATTCTGTTGTTTTATTGGTTTGGTATTTTGCGGGAATTGATGTTTTTATACGGTCTTAGATGTTGATATTGCTGTTTTTATCGTTATTCTTGTTTTAATGTTGTTTTTAACTGTACACCACTATGATCTTGTATAAGGAATAGCGGTATATAAGAATAAAC
>NC_056522.1:379000977-379109890 GCF_019175285.1 Sceloporus undulatus
TATTATTATTATTATTATTATTATTATTATTATTATTATTATTATTATTAGAAATGACTTAAAGGCACATGCCAGTAACAGCAAGGGGTGTGATACTTGGATTGAGAATAGGCAAAAAGTCCTTCAATTTGGTAGTCTTACGAAGGTCTGTGTATTAGTGCCTTCTTGGGTCCCTAAAACCTGGGCTCATTACTTATAGGGCCTGGGGCTTCCAGAATGTGAGGGCAGCCACTTGCTGGAGCCTCTGTGACCTATGTGCCACAAATATTCCTCATGTTTCCTCCTAAGAAGGAAGAGGGTGAAGTTACAGGTGGGAATCCCCTATGGTCTTGTGGGAGGTTAGCTGCATTAGCCTAAATATCTGTATTATCCAGGGCTGTCTTTAGATAATACCTTAAGTTCCTTTTTCTTGTGCCAATATTTTGCCTCTGACTTGATGTAATCTGACAGGTTTGAGAAATTCCTGTGGTTCATTAGCTCTGAAAATTACCTTGTTATAGCTGGAAGAGACCAACAGCAAAATGAGATGATCGTCAAGAGATACCTGCGGCCAGGTGAGTTTGGTTCTTTTCTAATAGATAAAATGAGAGAACTCCTTCTCCATTAATGCAAACGAAAAGTCTCAATCCCGTATGTAATGTGGAATCCTAATGTCACCTAAAACCATACATTGAAATGTGCTTTTAGAAAGCAGCGTGTCAGGATCACCACCTTGAATCCCATTTTGGGAGAAAGCTGAGATATAAATCCAATAAATAAAATAAATAAATGATCCAGATATGGTCTTTGGTATGAGGGGGGAAATAGGAGGGGTGAGACCTGGGAAGAAAGTATGTTTTGAGTTGCTGACAAATAGGATGAAGGCTTTGGTAACAGGCAAATTATTTAAACTCTTAAGAATATTGAGTACTGGAAAAGAAACCTTTCCATCCTGACAACAACGATATACTGTGATCTTCTCTGTTTACTAGACGAAGCTTTTTTGACTCTGCCAAAGGCTTTTGTTCTTGGTGTGGAGTTAACTGGTACATTACACTGGACTGAGTTCATCTTTCTTAATCATCCTGAGTGTGATCAAAGTTTGAAGAGAAACTAATTCATGACTTTCAGTGTTGTTACTTATTGGTGTGAGACACTGAGATAACTTTTGTTACAAATGTGGACGCTTCTTAAAATTTTATAGTATTTTTGGCTGGATTGTAAGTAAATTATTCTCACATGGAGAATCACCTTTTCAGTCTTAACCTCATGTGTTGTTTTTGCCTATTTAGTTGTTCAACCCAAAAAGTAATAAAGGCAAGGACACCTAACTTTAGTGCACATGACAGAAATAAACAGATCATATTACGTTTATATTGAAATATTTCCCCCAAGGATTAAGTCTCTAAATATGGCATCCATGTTTGGGATCCTGTTGGCTGCTGGATGCACCAGCTACAGGCTTCTAAATTAAGCCCTCCCCGTACAGTTTTGCTCGCTGGGTGAAAAGTTTAGGGCACTCAAGTAATCTTAGTTCCATAGCCTTCTCTAACTACAGCAAAGTGTGCATGGATTTTCTTGCCCTGTTTTACTGCTGCCTCTCCTTTGTTGTGTCTCGTGTGTCCAGACTGTAAGTTACTCAGGACAGGGACTTTTCCTCCCTGTACATGGTGAAGTCCCATGTGCATTGAGGACATTAAAAGATAAAGTGAAAACCTCATAAATGAAAAACCCCAGTTTCTTTCCTTCCTGCAAAGAAGAGAGTATTTTAGTTCTGTGACTTTGTCTTTGAAGGTGGAGAGCTGGGCAGCTCCTTTTCTGTGTGAAGATCTGCAGCAGCTCTTAATGTGCTCTGACAATCATTCTCATCCTCTCTTTATGTCATTTTCTATGTGTAAGGTGACATCTATGTGCATGCTGATCTCCATGGAGCAACCAGTTGTGTCATCAAGAATCCAACAGGTAATGTTTCAGGGAAGTGAATTTTGAACAGGGGAGGAAATCATTTGGCCCTCAGATGTTGTTGGACTGCAATTCCCAGCACTCCTGACCATTAGCTGTGCTGGCTAGGGCTGATGGGAGTTACAGTATCTGGAGGGCCACATTATTCCCAACCCTGGTTTGGAAAATGAATAACGAGGAGCTCTCTTTTTGCTGCAGTAAGGGCTGTTCGACAGTGAAACAAACTCCCTCGGAGTGTAGTGGAGTCTCCTTCTTAGGAAGTCTTTAAGCAGAGGCTGGATGGCCATCCGTCGGGGATACTTTGATATGGATTTCCTGCATGGCAGAATGGGGTTGGACTGGATGGCCCTTGTGGTCTCTTCCAACTCTAGGATTCTATGATTCTACACTTCAAGATGGGGGTCCATCAACATTTGACTTGAGTACACACTGAAACTTTGAGTCAAAGCATTGTAGGGAAATTGCTGTCATGTTTTTAAAGTATAAAAACAGTTGAGGGGAAATTGTGAATTTGGAGAGATGACCCTGAATGAGGTCCTTGTTTAACAAACTTGGCCTCCCTGCCTGAATAAACAATACTACAGGATCCTCTCTTAATTCTTTTGCTAGTTCTCAGTGACATCTTAATTGAATTTCCAATTGCCTTTGTGTATTTTGCACATACACTGTTATTGAAGGAGACAATGCCTTCTTTGAAAGGCATAGTCAAGTCCTCTCCTTGTGTCACAGTCTGTGAACTTTGAAACAAGACTCACTAAGTGCTCATCTTTCTGTGAGAGAAGATATGTGAGAACAAGAGTGGGCAATGGCAAATGGGGCAGGGGACAATTTTCACACACACACACACACACACACGGTATGCTGCACCAGTTTCTATATTAGGTGGTTTTAGTTTTTTTGTTTTGTTTTGTTTTGAGTGTGTTGGGAGAAGCTGCTGTATTTTGCAGCACGTTTGAGCCATTTGGGGATGAAAAATTGCTTGATATATATTTTTAAATTAGAGGCCCGGTGGTTCAAGGGTCCTAAGTTTTGACCCCAAGGGCTATATGTAACCATGGACTGCACTTTGCCTAGTCCTGCTGTAGAGAAATACGTAACTTGTAATCTCTGAAAGGCACAGTGAAGCCCAAGTTTTTGTATACTTTCAAGTCAACTTGAGACTTTTCTTGATGGTCTCAGATGGTCTGGGAGAATCCAAAACTAAATGTAGGCTGTATACCTTTTTTGAATATATCTTTTTAAAATGCTGTACTGATCCTTTCCAGCTGTCATCTTCCGTTCTGCTTTTCCAGACAGCAAACATCCATAGGGAGCAGCCACACCCCACACCAGTCAGTGATTTTTTTCTTCTTCTCTGGGTTTCTTAAAACTAGTCAGCTCTCCCAAAAGACTGACTCACTTTTCAACAATAACAACAAAATTGCAACTTTTAGTGCTTTATTCTGAATGTTCTCACATACTGGCTGGCTGGACAATTTAGCAACCTTAAATACTGAAAGCCTCTTTCTAGTAAACTTTTCTGAATTTTGTTTTGTTTGTTGCTTGGCTTGCCCCAAATGAACCCACTTCTGACACTTCTGTTCCAGGGGACCCCATCCCTCCACGGACGCTCACGGAGGCAGGCACCATGGCCCTGTGTTACAGCGCTGCCTGGGATGCTCGGGTCATCACTAGCGCCTGGTGGGTGTATCATCATCAGGTAATGAGCGCCCGGTTGGCTTCTTTCTGAGAATGTGACTTGGCATTTTGCTTTATTTTTTATCTGGTCTTTTTCCTGATATGGGGCCCAAGGTGACTTGCAGCAAGGTTAAAATATGATACAGGCAGCAGTGTCACCCAGTGCAGTAACTCATGGTGTCGCCCTCCCATTGCCCTCCTCCTATTCCACACCATACAGAATACTTAGTAATATTTCGTTATGTTACCCATAAATCAATTCACGTATATTGCTGAATGTAAGGTTAATAGTTGTGACATAAACAACAAGCAAAATTAAAAATGATACATTTAAATTACAATATCATGTACACAGAATATATGTATTTACACATACATAGTTTTATGTGGTTAAAATGAAAATTTGATAATATGTGAATTAAAAATATTTTTTAAAAAAATGAATTTTGAAATTTTAATTAAAAAAACCCAGGGCCTCTGCTTTCTCCTCTCACTGACCTTTACCTCACTCACACCATCTTCTCATTACTGTTAAAGAGACATAGGCTTTTGCCACAGCCTGTTTCTCCCAAAATGCAGATGTTTAAGGAGAAGTGGTGTCACCTGGTGTGGCCTGTACTCCCTGCACCTCTTTAGTGACAACCACTGGATATAGGTATGCAGTGGGCCCTCCACATTTGCTGGGGTTAGGAGCACAAGACCTCTGTGAAAGTGGAAAAACTGCAAATGAAAAAAAAAATGACCATAAACTTGCACTGGAAGACCTAAAAACGCCTAGAGAGTTGTTTTCTCTAGGAATATTTCTAGGTCCTCCAGCTTGATGCCTGGCAGACCTTGACTATAGAACTGCGTTGGAGGGCCTAGAGATTCCAAAGAGAACAAATTAACCAAGTCCACAAATAATCAGATCCACAAAAGTCAAAGCTGTTGTAGGCGGGTACAAACAGCTACAAATCACCCTAGAATAAAATCCCATCCTTTCTGACATGAATCTTTCCTGCATTGTTTATTGCAGACACTATGATACTGAAAGTCTGTGTTTCTCCAGCTTGCTTCACTGTCTTCCCAATGTTGATGCTGCAAAAAACAAACAAACAAACAAACTTTCCAGGAAGAAGAGAGTAACAGGGGCTGGGCAGCTGTAAAAAACCTTTGTAAAAAAAGTTTCTTTTTCACAGATTTGTTGTTTGAGGTGTGCCTATATAACTAAAATCTTGATGATAAAAAAGTTAGAAACACAAGAAAAAAAGTTATCATATTAAACTGTCATTAATTTTAAGGAGCCAGAGTGGCATAGTGGTTTGAGTATTGGACTACAGCTCAGTAGACCAGTATTCAAATCCCAGCTCAGACATGGAAACCCAAGTGTAACATCTTTTAGAAGCATAACAATAATGGCAAAAATGTAGCATCACCACCATAAAAAAAAGATTCCTTGCAACCAGTTACTCATTTACATGCCAGTTATTTTTGGTGCAGATTAGGTGGCGGTTTACTTCCCACAAAAGTCCTTTTCCCCAGAGCCTTGTGAGCCCTTTGTTCTGTGTTTGTGGGATGTTGTCCTTGTCTCTCTCCTGTGTGTTGACAGGATCATCTGCAGGTGGCATAAAGCTCTATTGCCAGGACCAGGAGAGCTTGGCAAACGGGGGCTGGGGGTGTCACATGTAGGCTAAAATGCATCTAGTCCATGAACATTTGTGCTACTATAAACAGGCTGCTTTTAAGGTGGCAGAGGAGAACGTGGGGGTTTGTCACAATAGACATTGGGTGGCACTGCATGTTGGGTCTGGGACCAGTTTTCTGCTCCTGAGATCTTTTAAGGGCCATATGGACTGCAAAAATGCCAGGTTTGAGTGGGTGGGGGGAAATCAAAGCACTTTTGAACAGTGCAGGTGGGCACCTGCAACCAATTTGAAAGGTGAGCTCCTCTTAAAGGTGATGAAATTCACCCTCCTTTTTCGATTCAGCAAAAAAGGCAGTCTGGGAGTCTGGTGGGTTAAAGGACTGCAGAAACAACTTTGCAGGGTCACCCTCCACACTACTTTTTGGTGTTTAACTGACATTTCTGGCAACCTTCATACAGGTGTCTAAAACAGCTCCCACTGGAGAATACCTGACTACCGGAAGCTTCATGATCCGAGGTAAGATCTCCAAGGCCAAGAGTGACTTTTTCTGCTGAAGTGGTCTGGAGAGAGGGGAGCAACTGCCAGCTCTTTCCTTTTGGTGGTGCCACACTGAGCTCCTAAGATGGCCAAATTTCTGATCCCCAGCCATCCTCTGCTCTTGCTTAGTTAATCCATCAAATGATTGTCTGCCCTTTTTTTCTCTCCCAGGAAAAAAGAATTTTCTCCCCCCTTCCTATCTGATGATGGGCTTCAGCTTCCTGTTTAAGGTATTATGTCTTTCATGTATTGTCTCTATTTTGGGAGCATTAAAAACAAACACAGAGATGTGCAGAGGCTTAATGGTTAAGACACCAATTCTGATGATTGGAAGTTGGGAAGGTGGCAGTTCAAGGTCTGAGTGCTGCATGATAGGGTGACTTCCTGTCACTAGTCCCAGCTGCCAACCTAGCAGTTCAAAAGCATGCAAATGCAAGTAGATAGATAAGTGCCACTTCAGTGGGAAGATGACAGCATTTGGTGTTTCAAAGCTGAGCCCAAAAACACATAAATTGTCTGTTATTGCCAAAGTTCCTTCTGGTCGAGGCATCTTTTCATGTCTGTTCTGTTGGGGGTGGCAGGCAAATCCTTGAGAGGTTTGTCTATAGCTACTGAAAATGCAGGTTGCGGTGTCCCCACTTCCAGGTGGAAGAATCCTGTGTTTGGAGACACACTGGTGAGCGGAAGGTCAAAGTGCAAGATGAAGACATGGAGACTGTGACCAGCAACACTAGTGAATTGGCAGAAGAAGAAATGGAGCCTTTAGGTATGCTTACAGAGTGCTTTAATTCCTTAGGTGTCTTTAAGAGTTTGAATTGGTTTGTCCATAGACTGTCAGACAGAGTTCTGAGAGGAGCCATTCATTGATGGTACAATGTGAATTGATACAGGATTTAAAAAAGATTTAGTTGTGGAGAAAAAGATTTGAAGGCAGAGAGAGAATGGTAGCAGCATTCATGGATTTTAGGAGAGAGTGTCAAACCTCAGGAACAGCATAGGAAGAATTTGGTTGAAATCTTCTTAGAGAGCAGGAGTTGATCACAGTTAGAGAAGGAATTCATATTTCCTTTTTGCAAGGAATAGGGGAGAAAAGTGGCAACTGAAATGTGCTTTTCCAAAGAACATAGGAAAAGCCATGATGGGGTCAACCAATGGCCTACCTAATCTATTATTCAAATTGTTCATTCTGGGAATCCCACAAGAAGGAGTCAGTCAGGACCTGAATCTACAGCTACTTTCTTTCCTATATAACCTCTAGGTTTTCAGTGGATCTCAATTTAGATTTTGACAGGGGAGTCACCCATGGAAACTGAAAAGGAATGAGGCTTCTTGCTCTCTGTTTGAATCCTCATGACTTGCCCCACTGTGAGCTTATGGTTCAAATCCGACTTTCCTGAAAAGCTCTTGAATGATTTGAAGGCTAGGAGATACAGTTTAGCAGGGAAGCTACATCTCAGGAAGCACAGGAAGATTAGACACAACTTCAATGCTACTTTGGCTTCAGTTCAGCTTCATGTGTGGGGTTGCTGCCTTTCTCCTTCTCCAGGGGCCAAAGCACCTTAAGAATTGGGCATTCTCCTCACAATTAGAGCTCAGGAAGCATTGAATCCTGGTTGTGGCTAGACTTGGCCCCTCCAGCTTTGGACATGTCACCACACTTCCTTATAGGGTTCCTTGTGGTGGTCTTGGTAGTCAAAAGTGAGGACATGATGTGTGCCAGTTTCTTTAGACGTGTCCCCCTACTTCAGTGTGCAGGGCATCTTCCCAGGTAGTGGCCTTAGCTGATTTCCCTAGGAATCTCTTTGTTCTGAGGCTGGCCATATGGGCATCCTCTCCTTCAAATGTCATGGCAATTCATGCTCACTGAGTCTGATGGAGTGGAACCAACTGCATCTCAATTTCCAACCCATGTCCTCCTTTGCAAGACCTAAGCATGCCTTGTGCCCCCACTCCTGCTAGTTTGGAAGGGTGATAGAGGTATGTGGGCAGTGCCTCATCTGGCTGGAGTATGGGGCTGACCCTGTTCTAATGTCTAACTCAGGGCTAGTCCTGCCAGGAAAGTGATGGATCAATAAACCTTCATATTTTCTGTGGTGTGTCGATGCTTCTTTGCTTCACTGTATCTTCTTCTGGGGAAGGTCACTGATTTCTGCCACCATGAGGGCTTTCGGCTTCATACATGATAGGGACAGACCAGATCTCAAAGAAAGAGACTTTATGGCTGTGTTGGAGAACTAAAATTCTGTTATCTTCATTACAGTATCTTCACCTGCTGAAGGAGCCATTGAGCTTCCAAAGCTAGTGTAATGTTTTTGCATCTTCTGGGTGGCCTAATAAATATTTCACCAGTGAGCATTTGGGATCCTATTATGAATTTCAAGGTCTGGCTGGATAGTTTAAGCCTCAGAGACTAAGCCATGAGCCTAGTTTATCTTTCCCTTTACTCTTCCCAAGATGCACCAGAGGGAGATGAAAGCAGCAGTGATGACAGTGAGAAGGGAGAATCCAGGGAGAAGCCTGAGAATGAGCAAGATCCTACAGAAACACATCAACAGGAAGGGGAGAATGGCAGGGATGAGACTGGTGAGGCCTTGGAAGGATCATCTGATGAAGAGAATGCAGGCTCACAAGAAGAGGGCGAAGGGGAGGAAGAACTAACAAAGGAGGTTTCAGAAGAAATCAGTTTCCCAGACACAACCATCGATCTCTCACACCTCCAGTCCCAGAGGTAAATAGGATGCACCAAGCCACACACGCCAGAAAGAGGCTGCTTTGGAGAGTCTGAAAAGGCAGCATTTGAAGAAGGCACATGGATATCATTGTCAGTGTGCTGTATGAGGACTGTTCATGTCTGTCTCTCTTGAACTGCCTTGCCTGGCCTTTCCAAAGGTTTACTCCTGATGGCTTTGACTCTTAAAGTGGAGCAAGAGCACAGGGCCTCCTTCTGGTGGCATCTCAGGTTTCTTTCACACCTTATGGCAGCCAGGGGTGTGGAATGGGGGACAGTCCAGCCATGTGCTCCTAAGAGTGAAGAGGCATGGATGCTTAAAATGGCAGAATGACACTGTATCCATCTAAGTGGAGATGTGGTAAGAGCCCCAGTAAATATAGAATTTACAGTTCAAAGTGCTGATTATGAGCTATAAAGCCCAATATCATGATGATGATGATCATGATCACCATCACCATATTATTATTATTATTGTAGGGATGTAATTCTTAACTGACTGCCTCAGTACCCTAAAAGGCACAAGATCCCATCTGATCTTGGAAGCTAACCAGAGTCATCCTTGGTTAGTACTTGGATGGGAGACCACCAGTGAATACCAGATAGTATAGGCTATATTTTAGAGGAAGGAATTGGCAAAACCACCTCTGAGCATTCCTTGCCTAAGAAAACCCTATGAAATGCATGAGGTCTTTGATAGAGAAGGCTAAATATCTCACAGAACTACAGATCCCAGAATTCCATATCAGTGAGCAGTTGTAAATTCTGCAGGTGGCTTCATCCACTTCCATTTGGCCCTGATGAAGAAGTTTCCTATTGGGGACAAGCACCCAAACACATACCTCCTAACTTCCCATCCTTTTAGCAGGCTTCCCTTTCACAGTGGTCAGTTCTGGTGGCAACAGATTTCTTTTCCTTTCTCTTCTTTTTCCAGATCCCGGCTGCAGTCTGCTGCCAAAGACGACATCTCAAGCCTGGTAAGCTCTTCCCTGAGACCTCTAGATGGTGGCGAGAACCCCTGGAAGTTGGGGTCCAGCATCTCTTCTTTTTCCCTTTTGCAGAATGAGAGCAAGTCCCAGGGCCGGAGGCATCTCTCAGCAAAGGAGAGGAGGTAAGGGGGCTGCATGCATGTGTGTCTGACTGGGGAATCAGGCTTCTCAACAAAGAGTTTGGAAGGAGCGTCAGTATCATGGCTATTCAGAAAAAGCAGGAGTCTCTCTGGCTGGTTGGCCTGGCTTTCTCCCTCATCAGTGAGGTGATTTGGGGAACAAATCTTGCCAACAGAGCAAAGCTGTGGTTATTGGGGGTGGGGATGGGGGTGGGATTGCTTGGGCCAGCCTAAGAGTGGGGGAGCTTTCCATACCTCCATCTCTCCCTACCCCTCTCAACCACAACTTCCCACCTGGCTGTGACTAATGGGTATGTTTTCATTAACACTGAAAACAAGTCACCCAGTCAGAGCTTTTGGAAAGAGTCTGGAATTGTTTGCTACTCTTCAGAGAAATGAAGAAAAAGAAGCAGCCAAACGACTTGGATGATCCAGAACCACCAAAGGAAGAGGAGGATGGGACTCCCCTCCCCTCACATGTGCCCCCACCCCCAAGTGGTACCAAGAATGGCAGCACTCAGCCAGCTGTGAAGAGAGGACAAAAGGTAGGCAGAGCTAAGATAGTAAGTTTTCTCATTAAAAAGTATGCTATCTGATTTGGCTCAACAATTTCCGGGAGCTGTGGGGCATATTATTTTTTTATTCTTATTCTTTTCTCCTGGACTGGAACTCAAAGCTGCCCTCTGAGACCTTCGGGGAGGCATAAGAATTTGTTTATCCATTCTTGGGGGTCTGTACACCTGCTTTCTTCCAATTTTTATTTTTACCCTACAAATTAGTCAGTCAGAACCTCTCCAAAAGCCAGGGGGCATTTTTATATTTTCTTGTTGGGTTGTTTTTCTTTTCCACCCTAAAAAATAAAAATACATCCATCCAGGGGTGGGAGTGAGTTCTCTGAGGTACGTGCACCCACCCAACAGGGCCCAGTACAGCCCACTCCTGCCTTTCGGCAGCGGTAGGGGATTCAGCCTCATTCTTTTCCTCTCCCACCCACAGAGTAAGCTGAAAAAGATCAAGGAGCGGTACAAGGACCAAGATGAGGAGGACCGTGAGCTCATCATGAAGTTGCTGGGTGTAAGGTGGAAACTGGGGGCTTTTCCATTTCTTAGCAGGTTTAGTTTGTTTCTTGGTGTCTGTCAACCATTGTAGCATCCTGGACACACCAGATTTTGTCCAGTTTTGGAAGCCAAACAGGGTCAGTCTTGGTTAGTCCTCAGATGGAAGCCCAGCATCAGAGGATATCAGGAGTCTCCAGGTAGGCCTAGGAGAGAATCTAACTAAGCAGAGCTATGGCTGCCAGTCAGAATTGACAGTACTGGCCTAGATGGACCCATAGTCTGTCTAAATATAAGGCTGTGTCCTCTGTTCATCTGTGATCCTGGGGAGTTCTTGGATGAGAGACCAGTAGCAAGTATAGTAGCAAGTACATTTCTGTACTGTTTATCAGTGCACTTCAGCACTCCCTAAGCTAGATAGACCAACAGCCAGACTCAGTAGAAGGTGTCTTCCTGTGTTTCTAGTATTTGGATGGGAAGCAATCATGGAAATCCCAGGGAGTCCCAGGTAGGACTAGGAGAAAATCCTGCCTGAAGCCCTGGAGTGTCCTTTATTCCAGTCAGAGTTGGTAGTACTGGACAAGAGAACATGAAGATGTGGGCCAGCAGAAGGACCAGCAGAAGGACTAGCTTCTGTGCTCCTAACTGATCTCTTTGGTCTTCCATTTCCAGTCTGCAGGGTCAACCAAGGAAGAGAAACCAAAGAAAGGCAAAAAAGGAAAGACAAATCAAGAGGCTATGAAGAAACAGCCCCAGAAACCCCGAGGGGGCCCAAAGACTATACAGCGGGTTAGAATAGAAGAACTAACCTCTGAGCTGGAGGCCATCACTTTGGAAGATCTTCCAGACGAGAAGGTAAAACTCCAGCGAGAGAGAGAGAAAGCTCTTCTGTAGCCTTTGAGGGATTGGGGCCCCATTAACCCAGGCTGCCTCATTCTCAGATACAGCTGACAGATGAGGAAGCCTGTAAAGCCAGAGTTGGGGAGCTGGGGCTGAGTCTATCCCCATTGGGGACAGTCCTGCCCCTTGGTATTCTCCAGGGGGTCATGCCCTCAGTTGTTTGTGGGGTTTCCCAGCTTTTGTGGGGCTTTCCAAAGGTTGAAATATCTCTAAGGCTTAGCCACTGGCAGTAGGACCAAGGAGCAATTTTGCAAAAGGGCTTTCTACTTCCAGCCCTCAGGTTCCCAAAGTCAAGCTGAATGCAATCCCACATGTTGAGCACCCATTTCTTTCCTTCTGCTGATGACTCAGTTTCCTTTCACTTTTTGCAGGAGGAGCTGGACCAAGATCAGCACACAAATGAGGTAACAAGCCTTCAAACCTCTGGGGGAGCGTTTGAGAGAAAGTAGACTTTCTCACCTGATCAAAGATGATTTTGCCTTTCTGAATGATGGTTTGTTTCACATTTGATGGTAGACTGTGCTTTGCTTTCTCCATGCCAGCATCCATACATACCCATGCAATTCATTGTTTAGAAAACCTGCACCCTTTAACTTATATGAGTCACTCAGATTGATCAGATTTCTGAATAGGTCACTGGTCCACCCATTTCAGGATCATTACTTTGCTCTCTCTTACTCTGGTTGGCACAGCAACAGAACAGGGCATTGATCCTCTTCCTCAGCTGCTGGAATCCTTATTCCCAATGCATTTGGCTTTTGAAATTTGAGAAGAACTTGTCCACATGCTTTCAAATGAATCTTTGCCCCCTTATGAGTGCTAGAAATTTTGGCTGGAATCCTGTTGGGCAGTTACTAATGTGTAACTTAGACATGCTCTCATAATACTGTAGTTCTATATTTGTGATCCCTATGTAGCCCCCATTTTAGGGGGTACGGTCCTCCAATCTCCATTTACCAGGCAGAAGCCATTGTGACTGACCTGTGGGTGAGGTCCTATTTTCCTGTCACTCAGGAATCAGCTGCCTGGTGGTTTTACACTCTGACACAGTGGGGAAGTGTGTTGGGTCCTGCTTTTTCCTGTTGCACCAGATTGCTCACGGGAGCAGCTGCCTTTTGGGTCAATGGAGAACAGGCCTTCATTGATTGCAACGGCTGCTTCCCGTTAAGTGAGGATGGGAAGGGTTGAGCCAGGGTTCATTGTGTAGCACTGAAACTACAGTGCTTACACATTCGTAACTCCGAAACAGGATTCTGGCCATCCTTTAAAAAAAATTAAAATTTTAAAAATAAAAGTAAAATAAAATTGTAGGAAATTGTGAATTGTGTAACCAAGTTCCACACTCTTTCCTTTTCCTGCATTCCCAGTGAGCCACAGACTGTTTGGAGAGATTTTATGTGACCAGCTGCATCTTTTGTGGCTATTTAACTTTTAAAATAGTAAGGATCAGCAGAACAGAAAAGTTGCACAAAGAACTTTCATTCAATGTGAAGTTGAAGGCTTTCATGGCTGGCATCCATAGTTTTTTGTGGGTTTTTTGGGCTATGTGGCCATGTTCTAGAAGAGTTTTTTCCTGACATTTCCTGACATCAGAAGGGCTGTCAGGCCCAGGAAAACCCAGAGGAGTGAAGACAAGCAGCCACCCAAAGGGAAGGTATTTTTACCATACATCAAAGGAGTCACAGACAGAATAGGCAAAGTGGTGAGGAAGCACAGCCTTCAAATGGTTTACAAACCAAGGAAGAAAATCCAACAAATACTTCGCTCAGCCAAGGACCAGAGACACCTGCTCACAGCCGCAGGAGTTTACCGCATACCATGCAGCTGCGGAAAAGTCTACAAAGGGACCACCAAATGCAGCGTGCAAACCAGAATCAAGGAACACGAGAGGCACTGCAGACTGGGTCAGCCAGAAAAATCAGCAGTAGCAGAACATGCCACAAACCATCCTGGGCAGAAAATACTGTTTGAAAACACTGAAATTCTGGACCATGCCAACCACTACCATGTCAGGATGCACAGGGAAGCCATTGAGATCCACAAACACCTGGACAATTTCAACCAGAAAGAGGAATCCCTTAAAGTAAACAAGGTTTGGCTACCAATCCTGAAAGATAGCAAGATAAAGACTCAACAAATGCAAATGAGAACTCTCCCAGCAGACAGTGAGCACTATTAAGCAGATATTATTAATCTTCTTGTGCAGACCCTCACACCCTGAGGCCTGCCATTAGCAACAAAACAAGCAAGAACAGAAAAGTTGCACAAAGAACTTTCATTCAATGTGGAGTCGAAGGCTTTCATGGCTGGCATCCATAGTTTTTTGTGGGTTTTTCGGGCTATGTGGCCATGTTCCAGGAAAGTTTCTTCCTCTTTTCTTAAACATGCCCACATAGCCTGAAAAATCCACAAAAAACAATATACATGCAAATCACTCCTGCCTTCCCAGGTTACACAATATATATACCCAGGTCCTTTCCAGGCAAACATTCTCTGAAGATGCCATCTACAGATGCTGGTGAAACGTCAGGAAAAAAATCTTCTAGAACATGGCCACATAGTCCAAAAACCCCACAAAAAACTTTCATTCAGTGTGGGTTTAGAGGATGTTTGTAAGTGAATTGAAGGGCTTGGAGAGTCCAGTTTGGCTGGGGTGTTTGAGGAGAGGCTGTTCCGGAAAATGGAAGTTATGAAATCAGGAAGCAAGTGGATTAAGGAGTGACAAGCCTATGGGTCACGGGAGAGTGAAGTGAGAGATGGAGGGCCTTCTTGGATGCCGAGAGGGATAGACACTTGGTATCAGTGGCAGACCATACTTCTGTACCAACATTCCTCACCCAGCGGTTGGTTCCTCAAACAGCTTAGAATCTACTAATATCCCCTTTGTACAGTAGAGCAATTGCATGATGCAGGGCTTCTCAACCAGAGTTGCCTGGAACCCAAAGGTTCTGCGAGAGTGCAAGGGGATTGTGCCAAGAGATCACAGTTTAAAAATAGTTTTTTGTGGGTTTTTCGGGCTATGTGGCCATATTCCAGAAAAGTTTCTTCCTTAGGAAGAAACTCACAAAAAACTATGGATGCTGGTCATGAAAGCCTTCGACGGTTTAAAAAACTTTTTTTAAAGCTGCAGATATAACAACTTTTGTGCAGGGCTTCCCTGAAACCTGAAGATTATTTCAAGGGTTTCTCTAGGGCAGAGGTTCCCAATCTTGTTGACTTGCTGCGCCCTTTTTAGAATCAATTTCTATGGCAGAGACCCTAAGAGATTGGGAACTGTATGTCTTACAAGTTAATGGTGTTTAGGAGTAGTGTTACTTTTTGTTTCTTATTCTTTAATTTCATTCAATGTTTATTTCTTTCATTTTCCTGGAGCAGCTTCAGAGCACCTGCGAAGTGCACACAGAGCCATAAGGGCTCCTTGGAGCACAGGTTGAGAACCGCTGCTTGAATAAAAATGTTTAAAAAGGCTGGTGTAAAATATGCAAAGAGTGCACAGATAAGAGGGCAAAAATACTAAACAGACCCCTCCAGCAGGGAAGGCCCCTGCATACTCATGATGTCTTTTGCTGTTCCAGGAAGGGGAGACTTTCTTTGATTCTCTGACCGGACAGCCCCACCTGGAAGACATCCTCCTCTTCGCTGTGCCAATCTGCGCTCCATACACAGCCATGACCAACTACAAGTGAGTGAGGGTGGCAAGAGCCCTTGGCCTCTGTGGCAGCACCCAGTGTGTCCACTTCCCATTAAACACCCTCTGTTTGTTCTTTTGTTTTTGTTTTAAAGATACAAAGTCAAGCTGACGCCGGGCACACAGAAGAAAGGGAAAGGTACGGCACATGCTCTGTTGCCACTTTCTAGTCAGTTGGTCCTGTTAGCCAGCTTTTTTCCTGGGAGAGAAGTGATTCAGGGACTTTAAGAGAGGCCTAGGGCCTACAAGGAAAAGTTTGGGTGGGAGGGAAGGCTTCTGGCGGTCTTTGGCCCCATAATTGCCATTCATGCTTGTCAGCCAGACATGAAGAATATGCATCGGTCAGGCACCACTTTTAAGCCTCATAGAATCTTAAGAGTTGGAAGGGACCACAAGGGCCATCTAGTGCCATGAAGGAAGAGACAATTAGAGTACTGCTGAAAGATGTCCATCCAGTCTCTACTTAAAGACCACCAAAGGTTGAGAGTCCACCACCAACAAGGACATTGTTTATTAATTTATATCCCACTTTTCTCCCAAAATTGGGACTCAGTGTGACATCAGCTCCCGTCACCATTTTGGCTGGGATATTGTTGAGAAAGGAGATATGTTTGCACAATGTTGTGTGTGTGTGTGAGAGAGAGAGAGAGAGAGAGAGAGAGAGATAGAATTGGTCCTTCCACCCCTGCAGTTGCCCACTCCGGTTGTAGGGGCCCAGTATCTATCCAGCATAGACAAGCACATTTATCTTTTCCTCTGGTTATTAAGAGGTTTCAGGTTTTCCTCTGGGCTGTTGATGTGCTCAGTGTTTTGCACAATAGGCAGATGGATAGGTTTTTAAAAAGATGGCTAGTAGCCCTTGCTTCTTTGTTTCTATAGCTATTCTAATTGGACCAAGCTGTGTTCCTTTTTGTCTTTGCTGATACCTTTTTGTAAAGTCATATGTTTTCTTTCCAATAGCTGCCAAAACTGCTTTGCATAATTTCATGCAATCTAAGGAAGCAACCCCTCGAGAAAAGGATCTTTTTCGCAGCGTGAAGGTAAGAAAGCCCTTTCTCTGTACAAGATGCAGCTCTTAGCAAATGGAGCCCACAAACCAGATTAAATTCCCTTTGAAACAAAGACAGCAACTGTAAATTTATGTCCTCTGTCTGGCCTTGGGAATGTAAGAAAACATGAAATCTCCAATTTGAAATAAGAGCTTCAGTGCTCCTCCCCTCCTACATTTTAAAAAAAGCAGTTAGAAAAGTGGCTTGCATTAACAAATGCATGGCAAGCACAGTAAACTAGACTGGCAGCTTAAAAAGAAGCACTCAAGATGAAAGGGTTTCCATGGGGCAGGAGTGTGCCTTCCCTCTCCATCCCAAGCCTTTCCAGATTTTGTAGTCCCCTCCCAAAATATACAGAATAGGAAGATGAGTCCTTGGTGGTGTTAAAAACATACATCCTGCATGATACTCAGACCTGTTAAAATTGCACAAGGGGACGTTGAAAATGGGGATATTTTTCCAGCTGGGCAAAGGACACCCATGACTTTCCACTGCTCTCCATTCTTGATTACCAGTGTTGCCCCAACTCTGATGGAGGCTGTTGTTCCCCTCTCCTAGCATTGTTGTTGGACAAAGGCAGCCTGTCCCACAGTGGCTACTGTTGTGCATTGCGACCACTGTGCAGCGAATATACTGCTTGCTCCACTTTGCTGTGGTTCTAATGGCACTGCTACAAGATCACTCCCTTCCTAGGCATATTTCCTGCTTAGTGCAGCAACTCTAAACTGCATAATCATAAATTGATTTTGATGTCTTTTAAGTTCCCAATGAGCACATTTCTAGCCCTACAATTTGAGGCAAGTGTTTGGGGTTCTGAATTACTGAAACAGAAGTCCTGGCCATCCTGTTGAGTTTCTTACTAGCAGAAGTTTCTCTCTCTGTTACTAATTGTGATGGATGTGTGTGATCCTTTTGCACAGGATACAGATCTATCCAGAAATATTCCTGGCAAAGTGAAAGTTTCAGCCCCCAATCTCCTGAGTATGAAAAAGAAGTGACAGCAACAGTCAGCGGCATCACCACCCTGCAGTTTTGCACTGTTTTCCCCAGTGACTGGAATGGGATACCATTTGGAGAGCTGCTTCCAGTTTTGCTAATAAAGTCCTGAGAAATGACCGATTGTACTTGTTCCTTAATCTGCAGGAGGAGGAGCAGAGCATTTTCTCCAATGAACTCCTGGTTTGTGCTTGAGAGTGGACCTAGATTCCAAAGGTTATGCTCTATTTAGGGGAAGGCAGAAGCCAGAGCAGGATGTAGTGGGAGATCTGCAGGTGATTTGCAACAGATCAGCATGGATTTCAGACAACCAATGGTTGAAAACAGCAATGCTGAACTCCAGGTATCCCTTATAAACTGGGCAAGAAAGGAGGGAAACAGGAATAGATTTGACTATGAATTCTTCTTCTGGTACTAGGGGGAAAATCTCTGTGCTCAGAAATGAAATCATTTCCCACAAATTCACATTCACCTTTTGAGGTGCTCTTTTTGTACTTTGTTCTACTTGATTGACAATCTTCAGCACTCCAGTGGAAAATGTACAAGTCTCAAGTCTGCTTGCTTTTGTTCTTCAGCATGTTACCAACTTGGGACTTTTGGGACAGAGCAGTCTTGGCAACATATCCAAATCCAACATTACTTTAGGGGGAAGAAACCTTTTCTCTAGATGCATCCTTTTCTAAACCTCTCATCTTGTACACAAGATGTGTAGTCTGGCTACCGTCTCCATGGAAGAACACTAAAACAGGAAAACCCACTTTATACAGCTTGGAAAATGAGAACTGCCTAAGAGTTTGGCTCTCTACAAACAAATGTGTGAAGGATTGAGAGTTTTTAGCAGACCACAAGATAAATGCAAGTAACAGTGTGATACAGCGGCTAAAAAGCCAATGCCATTGAGGGAAGTAGCAGTTCCACTCTATTCTGCTTTGGTCAGATCATACCTAGAATACTCTGTCCAATTTTGGTAACCGCAGTTCAAGAAGTGTACTGACAAGGTGGCCAAAGATCTGGAAACCAAGCCTTATGTGACTAAGGGAGCTAAGTATGTTGGAAGAAGCAAGGCTGAGAGGTGACACGATTTGTTAACTGCTTGAGTCAGCCCTGACTCATGGTGAGCCTATGTGTTAGGCACCTCCAAGCCCTCCTATCCTCCACTGCGCTGCTTAACTCTTGTTGATTCATGCCTGTGACCTCTCTCACTGAGCCTAGCCATCTGGTGTGTCATCTTCCTCTGAAGGGATGCCATATAAACAAAGCAAGCTTGGCTTCTACTGACACAGAGCAGTGGATTCAAACTACAGGAAAAGAAACTCCACCTGTGTATTAGGAAGAAGTGTTGGTCTCCCCATCTTTCAAGGTCTTTTAAACTGAATGGGCATCTTTCAGAAGTGTTGTACTTGTGCATTCCTGCATGATCGAATGGAAGATGCCCCTTCCAATTCTTCAAGCTGTGAAGCCTCATCTTTTAGCTGTTGATAATGTTAGCCTACTTTATAGGCTTGTTGTAAGGCTTCTAACAGAAGAAATGCAGCTGACATGCTTGCAATAATGCAAAGTGCTAGATAACCATGAGGCCTTGCATTCACCATTCCAAAGGCCATGACTGTTTTCTGTCTTGCCTTGTAGGAATCCCACTCTACTGGGTACTAAATTCTTATCACAAATAGTCTCCCTCAAACATCATTTCAAAAGCCTTTTCTTCCAAGTGTGATACTCCCCTTTCTTTAAAGATTAGGGCTCAGCGGAGTGCTATGATACAGCTGGCCCACCATGTTTTCAGGTCTGAAACATTAAATGCTTCCCTATTTGCATTAAATACATTTATTGCAAACAAGTTTGTACACAAAAATAGGTTCTCTCTCTCTATGCCATTCACATGCAACAAAAGGAGGTCAAAGCAGAAAAGCCACTACCTACACTGCAAACTGTTTAGCCTATACAAATGTTGCTCTTTGCCACATAGGGATGGTCAGACTGCTCCATCTCTTCCTAGAATGGCTCATCCATGCACAAAAGTGGCCAGTGAAAGGACTGGGGAGGTGGGGAGGCGGCAGACGCTTCTTCCTAGGAGCCGGATGTGTTGTTGCTGCCGAAGCGTTGGTTGAGACTGTGGAGCAAGTGCTTGGGCAGGCAGTGCCAGGAGCTGGCCAGGATCTCTTTGAAACACATGATGGCCTCCAGGCACAGCCTGTAAAGTGTGGGAAGAAGAAGAAAAGATGAACAGCTAAGACCATCTGCTCGCTGATTTTGTTAAATAAGGGGGCAAAATTGCCTAAGTTTCCACTAGTATTTGAAATATCATCTGGCATGCTATCTGAATTACACCAGCAGCTCCACTTTTTCCAGGGCAGCAGACAGGAAGGTAGACAAAACCTGGTTCTGAGCAGCCTGTTCCTCCAAGGTGACATGGTCCTAGTGCCTGCAGGATTCCAGCTTAAGACTTTTTAGGGCTCTGTTAATCTACTGAGAAGCACCTGCGACTGTGACCTGCCCTCACCACTTTCTCCTTTTCTGTAAAGTGGAGTGGGAATCCTGCAATTTCCCAAATGCTGTTGGACTACAGCTCCCATCTGCCCTAGCCAATGGTGTGGAATGCGGGGAGTTGTTCTGTACAATCTCCCTGCTTTAGCGCAGTGATAGTCCACAAGCCATCAGTTTCTGCCCTTGGCAAGCGAAGAGAGAACTGTAGCCAATCAGCAGAGATACCACTGCATGGAGCATCCCACCCCCATGACTAGTCCATGCCATTAGACAGCTTTGGAGGCACTCTAGATTACAGTCACTTTGGACTATAGTGAACTTTGTACAAAGTAAGATATGGCCTATGAATGAATTTCAGATGTCCATGGGATAATCATTTGTAATGTTTTATGTATAGCATTGTTTTCTGTAAAACAGGACCTGCCCCATCTATATTCATCCCGAGCACAGGCTTCCCAAACCTGATGACTGTCCTGTGGATGTTTAGCCATAGAACTCCCATCATTCCTGACCACAGGTCAAAACATTTGGAGGGTACTGGGGAAAACTGCCCTCCCATTTCTGAATTCCATGTAGTGGGATGGATTTAGGGCTTAAGAGGTCTGAACCAGGCAGATACTCAACAGATTCAGCTTTCCTTATCTTGGATGCAGAAAGGAAACGACTGCGGCTCCATGGAGCTGATAAAAAGGGAGTCCCTTGACATTAATGTCTAGTTGTAACTGACTGTAGGGGGGCAGGGCTCATCTCCGTTACTGAGCCAAAAAGCCAGCATTGTCCAAGGGCTGCTCTGGTGGTCACGTGGCCAGCATGACTGCACTGAACGCTGTTAGCTTCCCACTGAGAAGTGGTACCTATTTATCTACTTGCATTTGCATGCTTTCAAACTGCTATGCTGGCAGAAGCTGGGACTAATGACAGGAGCTCACCCCATCATGCAGCACTTGGGCCTCGAACTGCCAACGTTCCAATAATCAGAACTGGCATCTTAACCAGAGCAGATAAAAGGGGGAAAAACCTTCAGTTTCCCCTTACAAGGCAGGCAGGCCTAAGAAGGCATCCTCTCTAAACTGGGTGACTTCGCAAGTATTGGCATTGTAGTCCAGCCATGATTGGCCAGCACAGCTGACGGGATGAAGGAAAGTGTATTATTATTATTAACCTTTATTTATGAAGCGCTGTAAATTTACACAGCGCTGTACATGCAATCTTTTTAGTTAGACGGATCCCTGCCCTCGGGCTTACAATCTAAAAAGACATGACACAGAAGGAGAAGGGAGTGGTGGAGGGAAAGAATAAGAGGTCCAGCCGTTACTCTCTACCTCCAAGGCCTGGATCAGGGGAGATGGACTGGAGGGAGGGCTTGGCTTCATAATGGATGGTTAATCTTCTTCCAGGGAAAATACATACTCACAAGTAGGATAATACATATACAGAACATAGCAATACAGGAAATGGATCGATAAACAGCCAACAACAGAACATCAGATAGTAAGCGACAATTATGCGATGCCTGGGAAGGCTTCTCTGAATAGGATGGTTTTCAACTCCGTTTTGAAGCTGGTTAAAGAAGTGATGGCTCTTGCTTGTGGAGGAAGAAGGTTCCAGGAGTGAGGGGCAGCAAGTGAAAAGGGGCGAATCCAGGATGGGGCAGAGGAAATCCTGGGCTGAGACAGCAGACCTTGTAGGCCAACAAGTCTGGAGGGCACTGGATTGGGGGCTCCTATCAGAATTATTGACAGTTACTCTGGCTACCATTTCACAGATGCTCTCATGCCATAATTAATGACCTTAAATTCCCATCATGTGTGTTCAACCAAGAGTTAAATAGAAGTGTGAAGAAAGTTTAAAAATATAACTATACCTTACAAGAGATTTTGGTTGAAGAGAAAACACAAGTATTTCATTACTATGCTCCTAGAGGGAAAAACACAACAGTTAATACTGAATCTCACAGCTGAAAAGGCACATTTCATTTTTACGCCAGGCCTAGGAGCCAGTGGGGCAGAGGACATTGGGTTAGGCTTAACCCAGAGCAACAGGACCCTGATTTAGACTTGAAACCTGTTTTGCCTTCACACTGTTTCTCAGCCCAGCCTCCCTCACAAGACTGTTGTAAAAAGGGATCAGGAGACTCCCATGTATTTATTAACCCCACTCCCTCTCCTGAGATCACAGTCTCTCTTGTCACTAGTTTCCTGAAACAAACTCAATGCAGTTAGAAAAACACATAAAAGGGTATTGTTAAAATTTAATTAAACCATCCATAAAGTTAGAAGCATTTAAAACAAATCGATTAAGAAATAGAAATCAGCAAAACTGCGCTGTATTAAAAGTCCTTGCATTAAAGTCTGTCAGAACAGAAATAGCTTCTAGGAGTTCCAAATTCTGGGAGCTGCCCTGTTCTGTATTTCCTCCACTTTCCACCATCTTCCCTCTCAGATAACTGGGAGCCAAAGTCTTTATAGATCACAAGCAGCACTTTGCCCAGTAATGGAGTGGCAGCCATCCTGGGAGAGGCTGGATACAAATAAATATTATCATTATTTTAAATTGAACATCTCTTTTCTTGGTAGGGCTACAAAGTCTTGAACTGAAGTCAAAGGAGTTGCACAACCAGGCTATTAAGCGCCACATCAAATGGTTAAATCTAAATGCAAGGTGAAATAAATGATCATACTTCATCCCTATTTTTCTTATTCAGAGCTTAAGGACCACCAATTGAAGTCAAAGACTTCCATACTTCCATAGTTTTTGTGGGTTTTCAGGCTATGTGGCCGTGTTCTGGAAGAGTTTATTCTTGATGGTTTGCTGGCATCAGAGAAGATGCCAGCCACAGATGCTGGTGAAACGTCAGGAATAAACTCTTCTGGAACACGGCCACATAGCCTGAAAAACCCACAAAAAAGTGAGGACCGTGACTGAAAAGCCAGGAATCAGTCTGTGCTGATGGGGCCTCTTATAGTGCTTCATTTTGCTTTCCTCCTCAAGGAAGATGGATTTAACCATGTTTCTTCTAGTTGTTCCCAACAGGCTGGTGGCATGTGTGCAGGCAGAAGCTTTTGCATCAACGCAATCACATGAGATGACATGGCAGAAGGGGCTGGAATTGTCTTGGTGACTTAATGTTGCTGTAATTGTAGGTTTCACAATGTTAAATACTCTCACCAGCATTTCACATGGAAGCATCCTTGCACAGTATTTTTGCCTAGCTGCATAACAGCATCCCAATGCTGCTAAGTACTGCGTCTCTTTAACTCTAACCCAAACTGCCACCGAAGCCACGCTGTGAGAGTTGTGTCATGCTCTGCCTAAGTACACAGCCAGAACTTGATGCTCTGCACACATCAAACAGGATCTTGGCTACAGAGGTTTACTAAGGGGATTGCAAGCTGGTTTGGCCACCACTCCCTCAATGTCCTCTGCCAAAACTCAGCAACTCAGAGCTCATGTGTGTTTGGAGTAAAGACTTACTGCTCTCTGATGGGCAAGTAAGTTGTTGGCGCAACCTCCAAAGACGATCACCTCACCCTCATCACTTGCGCAGGCGGTGTGCCAGAGCCTGTAAACAGAACACACAAAGCAATGAAAAGACCAAAGCCAGTGGTGGCATAAAGGCACAGAGGAACACTTTAGCCCTGGCATGAAGAGGAAGGACCATGGGAAATAAACACATCTTTTCAGCCAGCAGCTACCATACATCAAAACCAGGGAAAGGCAATACAGAACAGAAATCCTGTCCACAGTGAGCAAGCTATAACTATTCTGCAGAATTCCATGCTGCTTATGATATTTATACCCCAGCCTTCTACAGCACTTCATACCTTTAATTATGGAATAACTGAATTATGCAACATAATACTGTATAACTAAACCAATGACAGCCAGAATTAATTCCAACAAAGGGTAGATCCACCAAACTGTCAAATGGTGAGTCAACAAGTACATCAGTTTCATTTATTCAATAGGTCTTCTTTGGACTAACAACAGGGTCCAGCCTGTTTCATGACAGCATGCTACAGCTGTTTCCCAATACAGTACTCTGCTTCAAAGTAGACAATTTTCAAAGGCAAGGACACTTTGGATGTTGTTGTTAATTCATATTTATTTCCTGGCTTTCCCCCAGTTTGGGACTCAAAATGGTTTATAACATTTAAAACAAAACTAGTTTTAAAATTCACAGCATACAAAAGTTATACACTAGTGACTTATGCTAGTGACCTATGCATGTGTAAGGCCCTCTCTGAACAGTGTGCAGAGGGTTTTTCTCTTGCTCTTCCACTCTGTCCCTAAACCTCTCATGCTCCAGGAAAGAATGCTCCTGCTGCTGTTCCTCTTCCTTACCAGAGGGAAGTTGAGGGAGGTGGTTCAGACCATGAAGATCTGGTTGCTTCAGGGGGAAAGGAAAAGGTGGGTTCACACTCCATTTGAGAGTCCACCTTTGTTGGCCCTGTCTCCTCAGCTGATCAACCTGAGACCTGCTGCTTCTGCCTCCCTTCCGCACTGATCAACAGCAACAGCAGCAGGAGGAGTCCTCCCCCCGGGCAGTGGGAGGATGTGGATGTAGGACCTTCACCAGTATTCCTGTGTTCTCCCCCAACAACATAAAACCAACAAATACAGGGGGCCCTAGGTACGCACTAGAGTTTGGTTTCAGGACACCTGCAAAATCAGTGGATGCTTAAATACCATGGCATAGTCAAATGGTGTCCCTGATATAAAATGACAAAATCAAGATTTGCTACTTGGAATTTACCTTTTTAAAATATTTTCACATTGTGGATGAAATCACTGGATAAAAAAAATCTGTGGATACCAAGGGTCAACTGTATTCATTTTTGGATTTCAAAGGAGAAAACTGGTCAATATCCCAAATAACAATAAAACTAAAAGCCCTGTCAGTGATGGTCAATGCAGTTATAGGAGAAAAAAGCAGAGCTATGACTGACTAGGTTGGGGTTGTTCAAAGTTGGCTGTAGGGGCAACCTTCCCAAGCCTTTGGATGTGCCATACTGCAACTCCAATCACACTCTGCCCTTCCAGCACACACAACTGGAGGGCATGCAGTTGAAGGAGTTGTAGTGCAGTGTCACTGCTTCCCTTACCGGGGTTTCTCCGAATAATTGTGCTCAAATTGTATCCATTCATTTTTACTGATGCAGTAGATCCAGGCATCACCTGCAACGTACAGAAAGGAAGCTGTGAGCATGTACTCCAAATACACTGAAATTATCTTACCAACACTGATAGAAAAAGTGGTGTTTAGTCTCATTCTGACACAAGGTCAAACTCACCAGTATCACCTGAAGCTTTTGACTACCCTTTAACTGTAGGGTTCAAGAAGTAAAAACAAAACCCAAGGAGAATCCCACCCCACACACCCCTTCATTTTTACGATACACACACATTCACAAATATTTTCATTAATCTATCCTACTTCTATAAAAATTGAGGATGTTCTCTCTCTTTTTTTGGCAAAAAGTGAGAGCCTGTGAAACTGGGAGGAGGAGAAGCATCTTAAAGTGTTTCCTTTTGCAAACATCAATCTTCTATAAAAGGAAAGCAAGAGATGATTTGGCAGCCAAAGATACTTGGGATGTTGAAATTTATACCAAATATCTTATGTAAGACATTGGCTGGAATCGAGTTGGGGATTTGCATCTTCATAATTGGACTTGCAACTGTAGGGAATAGATGGGAGTAGCTTTACAACATTGATATTCAGTAAGGGGCTGTTATGTTACAACTGAGGAGGACCTGATCCAAACTGGGACACTGGCTAGAGAGTGCCGATGCAGATTAGTGGAGCCCAATATACATCAGGATACTCTTGCCACTGTCCTGTTATGCCTCTTCAGAATTCATTATGGGAAATGAATGGGCTGCGGGGGAAGACAGCTACTGACTATAAGTGCTGAAAACCCACAGCAAGAGAGAGCTGGTAAGGGGCAAATTCAGCGAGGATTCAAGGCCAGATACTCCAGGGGCGAGTATGCAAGGAAGACCACAACAGGATATTCTGGCCTTTGTTTAGTGGCATGCAATAAAGTGGGCCTTTTTAAAAAAGCTTCTTAGCCACCTTAAAAATAAATGCTAAGCACATATCCTACACGCATTTTTGTCCTATATACCTACTGATTTGTGCTGTTGGCACTAAGTAGACTTGCGTAATCACAGGATGGGAAAAAGCAAATCCAAGGCACATATCTGACTGATGCTGGGGAAGGCCCCTTACACAGAAATAGTTTTACTTACTGAGTGGTTGTTTGTCAGTTGTGAACCCGCCAAAGAGGAAGAGATGATCAGATGACACTGGAGTTAAAGAATGCCAAGATCTGCCAACAGGGCAAGCACCTTGTGTGACTCTGTGTTGAGGGTGGGGAAAAACAAGGTTGACATGGCTTGAAGTTGTGGCCAGGTTTTAAAGCCCTGATCTAAATTAAAGGCAATGGTTTTTGGAAAGGTGGAGAAAACTCCTTGAGATGCTTTAACACATAGACAAACTAGATGGTTTATTTGGAAAGTTTTTAGAAGAGTGCTCCCTCAAGTGGCAAAAGATGTCTGTCATGGCACACGGTTTTCCTCACCTATGGTATTTTGTGGTTAGGTATCATGCTTTGTTTTGTGACTTGTCATTGGAAGGTAATCACAAACTCAATTTGCAAGTGTGATTTCTGAGACATATATCTCTGAGGAAATCCCACTGTAGTGGGAGAGAAAACAGGACAATTTTTTAGAATATGCATTACTTTTACCATAAGCCTACATGGTGTAGTGGTTTTAATGCTGCACTATGATTCTGAAGGCCAGGGTTCAAATCCCCACTTTGCCATAGAAACCCAATGGATGACTTGGGTAAGTCACACTCACTCAGCCTCAGAAGAATGCAAAGGCAAACCCGCTCTGAACAAATATTGCCAAGAAACCTCCAAGATAGGTTCACTTTAAGGTCTCCCTAAGTCAGAAATGACTTGAAGGCACACAGCAACAAATTATCCTTAACATCTAATTTGACCCTCAGAGGGTCTTCTGGTTTTATCAATGCAGAATTTGATAGAAGATTATACTTGCTACATGACATCAATAGCAAGAATACTAATTATCTGCAAAAACACCCATATCAACAAATGGTTAGTGAAATTGTTTGAAGCAAAAGAAATGGACCAAATAACATTAGCAACAGACGGAATCTGCAACAATGGAAAAGAGTGGAACTTTCTCATAAAATACTATACAGAAAAATACAATTGTTAGGGAAACCAAAACCTAGAAATAGGGAGAAAATTCAAATAACATCTTGCAAGCAAGAACTTATTCACAGTAAAACAAATAAAAATGTAAGAAAAATAAAAATCGTGTAAAATGAAGTGTAAAGAGGAAAGGAATAAATCACAAGAATGGACTATATTAAAGGAAGAAAAGGTTGGATAAAGACAACACAGAATCAGTTGGGTGGTGGGCTTAGGGTGGGTGAATGGTATCAATTTAAAATTTTTAAACACAAAGTAATGTATCCATTGGTTAATAATCTGTTTTATCTTTAATTTAAAAAAAAAAGGTGACACTTGCTATGTCCACCCGCTCAGGCCCCTCTTTCCCAGCTTATGTTAGATTTTCCCTGGGAAGGTCAAGGGAGGTGGGCCAGATCTTTTACTCAGGGTAACACTGGAAGAAGAAATACAGATTTGAGATGGAGTAGGATACAGGAAAGTGATCCCTGGGTGAAGCCACTGTCCACCACTGCCTGGATGCAAGGAAGGAGGAAACCTGAAAAGGAGGGCAGGAATTTTCCATGCTTGACCCATCAGCTTTACAACAAAAACAGAACAGAAAGGGCCAACTTACATTTCCTGCCATTCCCACGTGTCCAGATCAAGGCAATAGAGATCATTCATTCTAGACTCCTGAGAAGAGAGGGAGGGGTGTGACCTTAGTTCAGTTTGCACTACAAAAAGGAACTCCACTTCTGCTCTGCTTTCACACTTACTCGGTATCTGCCTCCGAAGACATAGCCTCTGTTGGCAATGGTGGCACAAGCATGGGCTGCTCGGGGTGATGGTGATTTACCCTGGGGTAAGAATGACAGAAAGAGTAGTTCAGAAGGCAGCTGAGAAGATGGGAATTATGTCCTCCACCATGATTGTCAGACAAGCCAACATCTGCCTGAATATGGCTGTTCCCCAGATGCTGACTGCTTTTGCTGGAAAATCAGGTGTGAACCTCCTTCCCAACTCACTCATCATGGTTTCTGGGCAAATTAATGCACACATGCCCCTCCAGCAACAAATACCCTTTCCACATACAGGCATACCTCAGTTAATAAAGGCTCTAACAAAAAAGCTTCCTTTTACACAGTCTTTCTATGCTTACCAATACTCCCTTTTCCTCCTGTCTAAATGGAAAAGTTTTTTAAAGCAGATTTGGCATCGGGAAGATGATGGCAAAGGGTGGAAAAACAGACTTTAAGTGTCAGAATGCAGCAGAGTGGCTGGAGTGAAGAATGCAATAAATCTTGAGCTGGAAAACAGCAGGATTCTATTCTAGCTGAAGTCGTAGCATAAGCTTTCGTAGACCTGGTCTACTGAGCCATGCATCTAATTAATTAGCCATGTCTAATTCACAAACTGTAAGCCGCTCTGATAGTTCAGCTGAAGAGTGAGGTATAAATAAATATCATCATCATCTGAGGAAGTAGACCAAGTCTACCAAAGCTTATGCTACAACTTCTTATGCACAATTAGCCTCAAAGATGCTATAAAATTCCGTTTCATACTGATATTCCAGATTACTAAGGCAATGTCTCTGAATTTTATTCTTGTTGTTATGTTTTAAATGCTTTACAATTGTTTTCAACTAGTTCTGCTTTTTTTTAGTAGGATAACTTCTTCGTTTCCTTTTAAAATCTTTTTATTATAATCACTATGTTTTGAGCCACTGAGTTTTAATCTTTCTTGTGAACCATCTGGGTCTCATATTGGGAAAAAGAAGAGACACAATCCATATGTATAATAATAATTAAATTCCCAATTTATGGGAGTAGGGGTTCAAACTGAGAAAGCCTGGTTTGACGAGTCCGTGAATGAGTTCAAGGCAAAGGCTGGTCTCTCTCTTACTAATGACCACACTATGAAGGTTATTTCAAATATGCCCTGGCACAGAAGAAGAGAGAGAAGGATAAAGCAGGAAATACAGTGAGCCCTCGGTATCTGCTAGGGTTTGGTTCCAGGACCCCCCCCCATAGATACCAAAATCATAGGGTTGGAAGAGATCACAAAGGCCATCCAGTCTTACCCCATTTTGCCATGCAGGAACACACAATCAAGGCACCCCTGACATATGGCCACCCAGACTCTGTTTAAAAACCTCCAAAGGAGATTTTGATATAAAACAGGAAAATCAACATTTGCTTTCTGGATTTAAAACATATATACTTTAAAGCTGTGACTGGTGGAACCTGTGGATATGGAGGGCCAACTGCACCCCTGCCAAAGGGAATTCTTATTGGGGTTTACCGTAGTTACAGGCTGGC
This sequence comes from Sceloporus undulatus, assembly GCF_019175285.1. Classification (NCBI taxonomy): domain Eukaryota; kingdom Metazoa; phylum Chordata; class Lepidosauria; order Squamata; family Phrynosomatidae; genus Sceloporus; species Sceloporus undulatus. The sequence goes on from NC_056522.1 coordinate 379,030,295, forward strand.
TCCATGTGAAGGTCTCTGTGTCCAAGACGTGGACGTGATCGTTCCATCCTCGAGGAAGACCTGAATTCTTGAGACAAGAACAGAGATTTTATGACTTCTTTTACTGAAATAGTTATATCCTGCTCCAACATCAAAACATCAGGGGCAGCTTACGATGCTATTAGTTTAAGCAATTTAAAATTAGAACAATGGAAATTTAAAAGAACAAACCTTCTAAAAATAGGATAAACAATTGAATAATTAAAAATTTAAACAATGTAAACCGTGCATCTTGAAGATATTATCTGTTTTGTTTAAAAAAAATTATACTCTACCACACATCAGGGAGGTTTACAATAAAATCAGTTTCATCCATTTAAAATCAGTTTAAAAACAAGTTAAAAAAAATAAACACCCCAAAACATACCAAACAATTGAATAATTAAACTACTGAGTAATTTTGGAAAGTTAAAACAATCTAGAACCTTATATTTTGAAGACATTTTGAGGTAGTAATACCAATATCTCTTTCTGTCCAGCAATTTCAACACTGCTAACTTAAACAGCAGCATCCAAACAGGGCAAGACTTTTCATTTCACAGCACTTTGCAAAATATGTTTTTTTAAAAAAATCAAATTCTTTTAAATGTTTTGGTTACAATTTCAATAATTTCATAGGTCATTGAATGGTTTGCAAGTTTTCTTCCCTAAGCAAATCCTGATCTATAAGAGATTCCAGGATGGAAAATGCAGTGGGACTTACCCAAAAAGACGTTTCATCAAACTCAAACGTCCCAATCTGCTCACCTTCAGGGTAATAGCCGTAGCCACCAAAAAAGACCAACCTGTTCAACACAAGGCATAGGAAGATCAGTAAAAAAGCCATCAGTTTAGCAACAATATCAGTATGAAAAGGGACCTTGTAGCACCTTTGAGACCAACTGAGGGAATGGAGTTGTAGCATGACCTTTTGTAGACTTGGTCTACTTCCTCAGATGCACACTAACCCATGCATCTGAGGAAGTAGACCAAGATCCAAAATATACTGCAGAAATAGTTTATTGTGACACCAAAGCTCTCTGACAGAGATGGTTAAATGTCTCACAAAACTATAGTTCCAAGAATTCACTAGCACTGAGCCAGGGCAGTTAAAGCAGTCTCAGACTGGATTACTTCTGCAGTGTGTTTTGGATGCAACTCTACTAAACCCAATGCTATATTTCTTTTGTGCACAACTCTCAAAGGTGTTATAAGATTCCCTCCCCCCCCCTTTATTGTTGTTTTTACAGCATTTTGAAAGCTGTTAGGTTTCATCTCTGTCTGGTTCTATTTGGTTGTAAGCTGCATCTAACTTGGGGTGGGGAGACCAAAAGGACAAGCAAGTATGTTTAAGATGTTTATCACACTATACTCTTAAAGTGCTACTATTCCAGTTTGACTCCTCTAGCTGCCTCCTGCTGCATTCTGGGATTGGCAGTTTTAAAACTGCCAATCCCAGAATGCAACAGGAGGCAGCTAGAGGAGTCAAACTGGAATAGTAGCACCTTAAGAGTATAGTGTGATAAACATCTAAGACACCAATATACTGCTAATGAAGGATCTTCAGGCGGATTATACTGAACTGCCAAAGGAGCCAAGATAGAAACTGATGTTGTATCTCTTTCAATAATATGTTAAGGCAGTTTTTTATTTGCTCAAACGTTTGCAACTTATTGGCTCAAATGCTAGTTAGTTCTCATCTAGAATAAATCCACTGAATCAATGGGATATACCTATCTGTTGGCTCAGCATTCAACAGTTGATTAAATGGGTCTAATCTAGTTGGGTCTAGTCACTAGTATTTCAGCCTATAACTGCCTTGTTTTTCATTGGCTCAATTATTTTCTATTTCACTACTTCTCATTTTTTAAAAAAATCTTGTTTTAGTTTTATCATTGTTTTAATCTTGCATTGCAATTTGAACATTTTATCCCTATTACCAACTCAAGACCCATGTTTAGATGAAGTCACGATTTTCAAAAACAAATCAGAATCAAATATATCAAATTAAAAATGAATCCAACACATGAATGAAATGAGTACCATTAAAATTTTGGATATTAGTGTCCAGAAGATACAACTGGGAGACTATTGTGAATGGACTATACAGAATTACAATTCTTCTGCATCTGAGGAAATAGACTAGGTCTGTGAAAGCTCATGCTACAATGTTAGTCTCAAAGGTCCTACAAGATCCCTTTGCATGCTGACATTCCAGACTAACATGGCTATGTCTCTGAATTTTTCCTATAGTTTTTTAAAACCCAAACATCACACCATCATTTCCAGCAGGACATCTGAAAGTAAGGCTTCATTACTTACTTGTTTTTATATGCCCAAACACCCAGTTTGTCTTTTGATGATGGGGGAACTCCTTGGCACTCCACCCTGACCCACTGCAAAACTTCTTCATTCGTTCTGGAATTCAGCATGTAGAACTGCAAGGAAATAAAGACTTGTAGACAACAGACAACATCCTTGAAGTTCAGCCATCCACCATGGAAATTTGTGGGTTTTTTGATATACAAAAAGAGAAACCGTAAAATAATTCTGTGACAGGAACCTTTGCTCTCTCCCTGAATGAAACTAGGAAGAAAACAGGGTTGGGAAAACCATGGCCTTATGACAAAATGAAATCAGAAAACCATTAAGAAATTAAGTTTCCAAACCATAGAAGAGTGAAAATAAAGCCCTATCAGACACAGAGCAATACAACATCTACTTACACTCAACATACCATTTTAAAAAAGGGAAAGGAAACAGGGCACACACACACAAAGGAGACTCGGAACGGGATGCACCACACTATGCCATGTCTCCACCAGTCACTGACCTTATTTGTGTTCCCGCGCGCATGGTGGCCCCCAAACAGATACAACACTCGGTCCATACAGACAGCACAGCTTCCCGACATAGAAGGGGGAATATCTCCTGATGTTCTGTGTTTCGTCCTGCCAAGGTGGGAGCAGAATAATAATAATTGTTAATATTATTTTATTTCTTCATATCCAGTCTGTTCCCCAGCCATGAGACTCAAGCCAGTTTAACAACAATTAAAACAGACACCTGTAAGCAAAAACATACAGAATGTTTCAATTGTGATGTTTTAACTGTTTTATTGTAATAAGTTTTTTAAGAGTTTTTATTTGTGAGCTGCCTTGGGTCCCTTTCTGGGAGAAAATTGGCCTAGAAATAAAATAAATAAATAGACATTAAATTATTTATCTACCAACTGTAAAAACATATCCTTTAAAGAGCAAGAACTAAAGCACTTATAAAGCATCCTTGATAGCCAATTACCTCCCAAAGACCTGTAAAGGCTTCATCTGATATAGGAAGGGCACAATATTTAGGTTCAACAAACACCTTTTCTGTTTCTCAGTGACCCTTTTTTATTTTGATAATGAAAGAGCAGGTGGCCCTGCTTTACAACATTTGCTATGACTTGGTGCAGCAGGACTTATTTAATTTTTTTTCTGACTGTGTAGGCTGCTGCCCAAAAATCTATGACTATATATACTCAAGTTTAAGTCTAGAAATTTAGGTGAAAAAAATTGACCCCAAAAAACCTGAGTCAACTTGTCCACAAGTCAATGTAAGTACTGTATATATTGGTAGAATTCAAAGATATAGCTGTGTTAGTCTGTAGAATAGTATGTAGAAAGATCTTGTAACACCTTAATCTGCCCTGGAAGCACTGACCTTCTTCTACTCTCTCATCCATCCAGCCTTCAGTATGAGCACAATTAGTTATTGTTTTCCTTTCTTTGTCCTTTACATCCTTCATTAAATGCCCCTAAGTTTTACCCTTCACTTATCCACAAGTCATATCAAAATCCATAATTTTGGCCCCCAAACCTGCCTTCGACTTATATATGAGGTTGACTAATAGTCAAGTATATACAGTATTAATAAAGCTTGTTTGACCTTAGGATGTCCCATGACTTTTTGCTGGTTTTGCTGTATTAGGCTTACCATGAATACATGCCTTGAAATATTTTTGTTGGGGTTTTTTTTGCTCAAAACTCTCTCAATCCTTTGGGACTCATTGCATATCCTAAGACCCAAACTCTGCATTTATTTATAGGCCGAACGAACTTTATCAAGCATCTCAGAATGGCTCACAAGCAAGAAATAAAACAATTTAAAATTTAAAAAAGAATACGGTTTAAAGACAGCATTGAAAACAGCTTAAAGACAGGGAGGTGGAGATATGTCACTGAAGTACTGTACCATCTTCCAGTTTCCATGTTATAGATCCAGATTTCATCTCTGGGCAGATAAAAGTCATAAAAGCCCCTCACTTGTGCGTTCTAAAAGGAGAAAGAAGTGTCCCATTATCACATATATATAACAAATACTTAATAACAACCGCTTTGTCTTCTGAACAAATCTTGCCAAGAAAACCCCATGATAGGTTTGCCTCAGAATTGCTGTAACTAGGGAACAAACTGTAGGGACACAGCAGCATGCAGATCTATGTACATAAAGAGCACCTCCTCAGAAGAGGCCCCGATTCTGTTGAATGTGTAGATAAGGCGCATGATCATGTACATGAGCCCATGATGCCCACTCCCCCCAGATTCTCAGAATGATTGTTGTCTCAGTCCTTCTAGGATTCTTCCCCTCCACATCTTTCCACAAACCGCAGGCCACTTGCCCACTCAAGTTCAACGTACATTCAGGTCTTCTGGTGGGCATTTACTCCAGACAGCCAGGTCTAGGTTGGCAACTGTCAGCCAGAGGACTTCCTCTTCAGCTGCCCCTAGACTATGGAATGACCTGCCGGAAAAGATTCAACAGCTGAATATACTGCCTGAATTTAAAAGAGCATTAAAGACCAATCTCTTCTGGCAGCCTTATCCAAATGGTTTTTGTGAATGTTAAAGGATGAATTTTAAATGTGGGTTGTTTTACTATGCGTACATCTTATTTGTCCTTTTATATCGATGCGTATTTTAATGGATGTGCTTTAAACTGATGTTGTTATTCCCTGCCTTGATCCGTGAGGAGAGGCATGGTAAGAAATAAATATTAGTATTGTTGTTATTGTTATTATTATTTCAACTTCTGTGGGCAAAAGGAAATTCACTGCCTTGTTACTCTACTTGGTCCAAATGTTGTACCAGTTTTTTAAACAGAGGCTGGATGGCCATCTGTTGGGATACTTCGATTGTGTCTTCCTGCATGGCAGAAGGGGATTAGACTGGACAGCCCTGGAGGTCTCTCCCAACTCTATGATTCCACAAAAGCAGACAGGAGTCCTTTTGCCACTCACCTTATATCCCCCCCAGACAAACATACACTGCCCGTCAGTGACAGCTACATGGCCGCTCCGTTCCGCAGGGCTGCCATTCTCTAGTGGTTCCAAGTTGTCCTCAGCAGGAGGCGGCTCTTCATCCATTGGCAATTCTTCATTGTCATCTGCCATGCCGGAGGAAGAATGTCAGTCTTCAAAGGGGGGAGAAAACAAGAGCAGAAAATGTCAAACAACATGGTCAAAGGATTGAAAATCCTAAAGTCCTATGAGGAATGGCTTTTTGGTGGGGGATGTTTATTTAAGACTAGAAGACTGAGAGGTTAAGTGACAGCCATCTTTAAACATCTGAAGGGTTGTTGGGTGGGAAATGGAGTGAGCTTGTTTCCAGAGACTAAACTGTGAAAGTGTGGATTCACATGGCAAGAAAATTACACTGTGACAATGCAAATATCAGAGAATCATAGAGTTGGAAGAGACCACAAGGGCCATCCAGTCCAACCCCATTCTGCCATGCAGGAACTCTCAATCAAAGCATCCCCGACAGATGGCCATCCAGCCTTAAAGACCTCTAAGGAAGGAGACTCCACTACACTCCAAGGGAATTTGTTCCACTGTTGAACAACCCTCACTGTCAGGAAGTTCTTCCTAATGTTGAGGTGGAATCTCTTTTCCTGTAGCTTGCATCCATTGCTCCAGGTCCTAGTCTCTGTAGTAGCAGAAAACAAGCTAGCTCCCTCCTCAATATGACATCCCTTCAAGTATCTCCAGGCTAAACATCCCCAGCTCCCTAAGTCTTTCTTCTTAAGGTTTCCAGGCCCTTCACCATTTTAATCGCCCTCCTTTGGACACGCTCCAGTTTCTCAACATCCTTTTTAAATTGTGATGCCCAGAACTGGACACAATATTCCAAGTGGGGCCTGACCAGAGCAGAATAGAGTTGATAATTAAAGTGGTTTGATCTCATACAGCCCCCCCCCCCCCCAGAAACAAGGTATGGGGGAACGGTGCACTAATGAGTCCAAAAATGCAAAACAGAGATACCCATCTTAGTTTAAGAGGATTTTCTCTATTACCCAGCAAATTGTAAGAGAGATACACATCCCTTGCTGTGAATGAGCGCTTGCTATTTATCCTGACAGCAGCCAGAGCAGAGAGAACAAGACGCCAGGCGTCCCAGTAGCAGCCTCACCCTCCTCTAAGCTCAGCGTCTCAGGAATGCCCTTTAATGGAGTTTAGAGGAAAGCCTGCCCTGCAGCCTTGGGTCAGAAGAAGAGGAGGAGCAGGCAGCTTCAAGGGAACTCCTGGCTTCTAGTTATTTGGTTCAGTCACAAGAAATAACTCAAGCCTTCCATGGCTTTCTGAGCAAGAGAATATTGGCCATGACCCATGGATTCTCAGCCTAAAATCTTGGACGTTTGGTGCTTTCAAGAAGATTCATTGCCATCTGTAGAAAAAAAGAATCAAACCAACCCAAAAGACCACCGCTAAGTGGCTGCAGCATATACGATGTTTAAGCATGATTCAATACAGCAAACCTCCCTGGCATCTTGTACATTTATAGTATCTTGATTTGAAAGGGACCCCAAGGGCCATCTAGTTCATCCTCCTGCCATGAAGGAATACACAATTAAAGTTGCACTGAGAAATGGCCATCCAGGCTCTATTTAAAGACCTTCAAAAATGAGAGTTGACCATCCATGGAGAGACAGTACAGTGTAGTGGTTTGAACACTGGACCATAACTCTGGTGACCAGGGGTCAAGCCCCCACTCAGCCATGAAAACACAGTGGGTGATCTTGGGCAAGTCATACTCTCTCAACCTCAGAGGAAGAGAGATGCAAAGCCCCATTTGAACAAATGGTGCCAATAAACCCCCATGATATGTTCACCTTAGGGTCACCATAAGCTGGGAATGACTTGAAGGCACACAACCACCACCACCACCAGCCTCCAAGGCAGTCTGTTTCACTCTTGAACAGCTGTCAGGAAGTCCTTCCTAATGTTTTGGTGGAATTCCTTCTCTTGCCATTCTAACCCATAGGTTCATGCCCTAGTCTCTGTAGCAGCAGAAAACAAGCTCACTCCATCTTCTACATGACATCTCTTCAGGTATTTAAAGATGACTATATCAAGTCACATCCCAGTCTTCTCTTCTCCAAGCAAAACATCCCCAGCTCCCTAAGCTATTCTGCATAGGGCTTAGCTTCCAAACCATTTGTCATCTTGGTCATCCTCCTATGGACACATTCCCGCTTGTCCAACAGATTTCATTTTCTGAAACCTCACTTGGTTTGAGTCAATCTGCTGGCTTTCTGAACCGCTGAATGAATGCTAAGCCCCCCTTATGGAAGGCACAACTCAAGACTAACTAGTGCAAAGCACATAAGACACTCAGCAGACACTACACCCCAGGAAACAGCAATTGAAACAATTTCTGCATGAAGGTAAGCCAATATAGCCAAGTCTGGGCACAGAGCAATAAATCTATCACCACCTGGCAGCCTATTATTTACTTCTGCCACTGTGTTGCCAACTGGAAGACCTGGTCTAGGCAGAAAGCTATAGAAAATGGCCTGCCATTATGAGCAACTTCTTTTTTCTATGCCCCATTTAACAATGACCCAATCCTGGTAACTAGGTATGTCTGCATATGGGACATACTTGGGGCTTGGCTATTACACTCCCTCCATGCAGCTGTGGAAATGGGTTGTGGTTCCCCAAAGCTCATGCTAAAACAGGTCAGTCTTGAAGCTGGCTCAAATTCTGGCCTTAAGTTAATCAGAAACACTGTTGGAGACTGGGAGGCCGGGGTCTGGATCCTGGCTTGCCCTCAAAGCCCCCTGGGTGACCCTGGGCAAGAAGTCACACTCTCTCAGCCTCAAAGGATGATGATGATGATAGTAAGGCTTTTACTTATATCCCGCTCTTTGTTAAAGCCATCCAAGGGCATCCCTAGGGCCATGGCAAACCCCTCCGAAGGAGCCTGACAAGAAAACCCAGTGATAGGGCCGGCATGAGTTGAAAACAACTGGAAGGCATGCAACCAACAACTACTAGCAGTGCTACTCCTCCAAGGCTGTCACTTGGCTCTAAAACAAGCCCAGAGTAAGGAGGAAAGATGGAGGAAGACTGCCTCCTTGATTAACTTCCCGGCTTTTGTCTTCTGGGGCTCAGCGCTGTGGAATTCTGGGAACAGCTGCGCTTCTCTTCTCTTTTTGACACTTTTACCAGAAAAAAACACAGATTGATTTAAAAGCAGGATCTTGTTGTTTTAAGAAGCGGGAGAAGAGAGGCCTTCGGAAGCCGACTGGGAAGGAAAACGCGCTTCTTCCCAGTCGGGACTCCGTCGAAATCAGGGCCCTTTGAAGGGGGGAACCTGCCACTCACACTCCACTCAACGGACCTCCGTCAAACCTGAAGACTCTCGCCTCGTCTCCAGACGTTCCCTCTCCGCTGCCTCCCAAGGCCTCCTTTGGCTCCGGATGTTCACTGCCGCCAGAGCGGCTGACATTCCCGGAGCGGAGGGGCTTCTCTCTCTCCAGAAGCAGAGCATGGAACAGGAGCGAGGCCGAGGGCAAAGGGACAGGGCAGACTCACCTCGGCAGCAGGGCCTCCAAGAATGTCAACATCCGCCCAGGAAACCGGATATCCGCCCCGCCTCCCTCCTCGCACCGGAAGCACCCGGAGCCAGAGCCAGAGGGAGAGCTCTCGCGCGCCCCCTGCAGGAGCGGAGGGCTACCTTCTGTCAATAAGGGGCTGCTGCATGCAGAGGGAGTGGGGTGTGTATGTAGTGGGTGCTCCCTTTAGTTCACAGGGTGTGGAGTGAGTGTGTGCTCTGTGGTCTCACGACTGGATTACTGTAACGTCCTCCTGGCTGGGCTTCCTGTTTCTCACCTCCGTCCTCTAATTTCTGTCCAGCATTGAGCTGCACACATTATCACATCCGCCCACCACTGTGACCATATCTCTCCTGTGTTGGCATCCCTTCACTGGCTCCCCCTCCCTTTCCGCATCCAGTACAAGCTCCTGCTGTCGACGTTTAAAGCCCTCCATGGACTGGCCCCTCCTTACTTATCAGACCTTCTTTCTCCTCACCTTCCCACCAGGGCCCTCCGTTCTGGTAGTCAAGGTCTGCTTTCACAGCCCAGGATTTCCTCTGGCCCATCTCGGATTCGCCCCTTTTCACTCGCTGCCCCTCACTCCTGGAACCTTCTTCCCCTGCGAGCAAGAGCCATCACTTCTTTAACCAGCTTCAAAACGGAGTTGAAGACCATCCTGTTCAGGGCAGCGTTCCCAGGCATTGCGTAATTGTCACTTGCTATTTGATGTTCTTTTGTTGTCTGTTTTATTGAATCATTTCCTGTATTGCTATGTATTTTATATGTATTATCTTACTAGACAGGCCCCTTCTCCACCATCTTTCGCTTCTCCTTTTGTGTCGTGTCTTTTTAGATTGTAAGCCTGAGGGCAGGGAACCGTCCAATTAAAAAGATTGTATGTACAGCGCTGTGTAAATTTACAGCGCTTCATAAATAAAGGTTAATGATAATAATAGTACATAGTGGGTGTATGATTGCAGGTGGGTGTGCTGCGTGTAGGACGTGTGGTGCATGTAGTGGGTGTGGGGTGTGATTTGGTGGAGTGTGTGTAGTGGGTGCTGTAAGTAGTGCATGTGGTGTGTGTGTAGTGTACAGACTGTAGTGGGTGTGGTGTGTGAGTGTGTGTATTATTATTAAGCTTTATTTATGAAGCACTGTAAATTTACGCAGCACTGTACATACAATCTTTTTAATTAGACGGTTCCCTGCCCTCAGGCTTACAATCTAAGAAGACACGACACAAAAGGAGAAGGGAAAGGTGGTGTAGTGGGTGTGGGGGTTGTGTGTGGTATATGCATGTAGGGGTGTGTGCTGTGCTTAGCGCATGTTGTGTGTAGTGGGTGTGAGTGTGCTGTGTGTAGTGTGTACATGGTGCGTGTGCTGTGGGGGTGTGTGCTGAGTGTAGTGCACATGGTGTGTGTGTAGTGGTTGCAGGTGTGCTGTGTGTAATGGGTGTGGGGTGCACCAAATGCATCTGAGGAAGTAGACTAGTGTTGCCACTGATGATAGGGTTGCCATAAGTAAAAGACAACCTGAAGGCACACAACAACAACAGAAATACAGTGGGCCCTTTGTGTCCGCTGGGGTTTGGTTCCCAACAAATCCATGGAAGCTCAATGGAAAAATGAAGGTTTGCTTTTTGGAATTTACACATTTCAAAAATATTTCCAAGCTGTGGCTCCTTGAATCTGCAGATAAAAATCCATGGATGCAGAAGGCGACGTAAAAAAGGGGCCTTGTGGCTCCCTTGAGGCTAAATGAAAGGAGGACTCAGCTTGGAGAGAGTGTGTAGCACCTGCGAGACTAAGGGAAAGAAAGAAGTTGGCAGCATGAGCTTTCCTGGACTTCAGTCTACTTCCTCAGATGCATTTGGAGATTTAAGTAGACTTAAAGCTAGGAAAGCTCATGCTGCCAACTGCTTTCTTTCCGTTAGTTTCAAAGTACTGCTGAGCCAAGCATCCTCCATCCTATACCTGTTCATTTGGGTCTTGTGGCTTAAATGTAGAATTTTGCATTTGTTTCTGTTGAATTTAATTTTATTAATTACTGCCCAGTTTTCTAGTTTATCAAAGTCCTTTTGAATTCTGTTCCTATCTTCCAATATATCAGCCACTCCTCCCAGTTTTACATCATCTGCAAACCTGATAAGGATTCCCTCCATCCAGTCATCTAAGTCATTGATTAGAAGACTAATGGCTCTAAGACAGAAGCCTGAGGTACTTTACACAAAAACTCTTTCTAGACTGTTTACAGATCCATCTGATGGTTTTCCTATTGATTCCACATTTAACCAATTTGCTAATCAAAATATTTTGATTGGCAAAATCAAATGCTGTGCAGAAATCCAGATAAATGGCATCCACAGCATTCCCACCATCAAGCAACCCTCCACATCATAACACGATCAACACCCATTATTTTCTTGTGCTCTTCAATACACATGACTTTTTGTCTGTGGTTGTATTCAATAAATTCCCCATTTCAGTTTGTGGCAAAACTGTAGCAGTACACAGAAATATGACCAAATAAAATGCTTCAGCCTCATTAATATATTTAACTTTAATAACAATTCAATCAATTGGCTTCTTTGAACTGGTTCAGTAAAATTCAGAAAGTTGTTATGCACCTTGAGAGTTCCCAAATGGCGCTGCTACATCATCAGCAAGATCAGGAACTGCTTTGTCACACAACAACAAAACAAAGCACAGTTTGAAGTGTTAGGTGTTCAGCCCATTGAACTGGTGACCATTTTAAATAACCTCCAAGAATAGTCTGTATTGTGTATGTACATCCATGAAGAACTGTTCCTAGGCAACATTGATCTCCTCCTGAGCTTTGGCTTGTTTTCCTTGGCGATAGTTAACAGCAGACCAAAAAGTAATTTTATCCAGCGCTTCCTCCAGAAGTCTAGATGGTAAGCAGGAGATTTGGCTTTCCAAGAGAACAGCATTTTTACCAATGCAGTCAAGGCTTAGTCTGAAAGAAACAATGCTAGAATTACTAAACTTTGCAGCCTAAAACTAAAAATACACAGAAATAAACTGCTTTAATAACGTAAAAATAACGTTGATATTCCTTCCCCCCCCCCAGCAATATTCATAACTTATTCTCATCCCAATCTGTTTATCTGTCTGGGCATGTTACTGTGGCTCAGCTGAAACAATCAAGGGAAGAATAACTAATCAAGGGAAGAATAACTTCCATCAGTAAACCCCAGATTAGTGTTTTTATTTTTTTTTAAAATCTGGTTCTGTTCAGCTTCATAATGTCACTCCCTTCTCCATCTTACAGTAGCACCTTGAGATGGAATAAAGGTGAAAACTGTGTTTTGTGATTGATTTGTGAATTCAGAGGTAATGAAAAATGACAGCACAAACTGTGGCTTTCAAACCAGCTTCAAATGTGCTGTAACAGCCCCTTATAAATCATAGATTGGTTCAGATATAAAGACACAAAGGTTTTATGTGATGTCTGAATGCAGCTTCTTCCTCAGATTCAAGCTCTCATCTGCAATAACGGTATTATAATGTTGATATAGAACTTTTCCAAGTCTTATTAAATTATTATATATATATTCCTCAAGAGCCTGTGTGATGTAGTAGTTTGAGTGTTGGATTAAGACAGTGGAAGACCAAGATTCAAATCCATACTCAGCTATAGAAACCGACTGCATGACCTTGGGCAAGTCCTACTCTCTCAGCCTCAAGGAAGGCATGGAAGAACCTGCTCTGACCAAATAGCCATGTTAGTCTGTAATCAGTATGTTAATCAGTATGTAGAGAAACTAACTGAAAGAAAGAACATGGCCACATAGCCCGAAAAATCCACAAAAACTATGGATGCCAGCCATGAAAGCCTTCAACTTCACCTTGAAAGAAAGAAGTTGGCAGCATGAGCTTTCATAGACTTAAGTCTACTTCCTCAGATGCATTTGGTGCTTTGTAAGTAGTCTTATAAAATTAAATCAACATTCCAGTAAATTTTAAACTAAATGAAATCTGAAGAACACAAATGCTGCCCAAAACTGTAGAGGTTTAGACTACAGTCTCAACTAGCCAAACTGGTTGGGGGTCGGGTGGGGTGGGGGGTTTCCAGAGATTGTAGTCCAAAAAGTCACTTCTGCAGGCTCTCCTCCCTGCCCCTGCCCTGGGCTCTGTAGGACTTGCAACTACATTTCCTCTGTTCCTTTCTATACTGGATAACAATCTGCATACAATAAGAAATGACTAGTACATTTTGGTACAGACCCTGACTCCCTCAGAAGAGATCTAAGCAGCTCCAGCATGTGTAGAGCTACAGTCCCCCAGATGTCCTATGTGTGCAGACACACACACACACACACAATAGGGCTACTAGGTCAGGAGACATCTACTTATTTTTTGGGGGGGGGGGGGGAGAAGAAGTGCTGATGAACAGTAGCGTCATCTTCAGCTTACCTGAAAAGTGAGTATGGTTGTGTCTGAAAAATCAGTAAATCACTGCAGTGTCCCTAAGCAACAACAACAAAAAATCATTTATTTAAAGATTTATTTCAAATATGGAAAGGCTGCTTGCCTACAAATCTGCTCAAAGCACAGACAGTATAAAGCCAATATAGGGAGTGCAATGATAAAAACCATGGCAATAAAAATTTAAAGAAAAAACTCAATAATGCTAATTATGTAGCAGCAACAGGATAAAGACACCCCTCTGACAAGAACAACTAAATCATTTGACTAGATGTGCTTCTTACTAACTTCATACTGTATGGCAGCTATATCTATTGCTGTAGCCTTGAGTAATGATGAATGTGAACTATAAGCTTAAAAATTAGTCTGTTTATCACAAATGCTATTTCTGTGGCTCATTATGGCTGCTGCCACACTGCAGAATTAATGCAGTTTCACACTGCTTTAACTATCATGGCTTCATCTTATGGAATCCTGAGATTTGTAGTTTGTTGTGGCACCAGAGCTCTGACAGAGAAGGCTAAATATCTCACAAACCAACAAACCCCAGAATTCCATAGTACTGAGCCATGACACTTAAAGCACTGTCAAAGTGCAGTGTAGATGCAGCCTGTGTTGATGCATATTGGGGACATTGAAAACTGAATTTAAGTAATCTTGTTTTGCCTATTTAAATTAAAATCTGCCATAAAACCAAACATCGTTTTAAATTTCAATGGAAGGCTTTGTCAGGAGCAGTGATGTCATTTAACCTATATATATATATATATATATGTACTTACTGTGTCTAGGAAATGCAAGTCATCTTTACTTCCTCCAAAGACCATCACTTCACCTTCTTTACCAAGGCAGGCTGTGTGCCACAACCTAAAAAAAAAATACTATAATTAGAAGGAATTCTGAGATAGTTCAATTTTTAAAAATTCTCAATAGTTGTTACTATTGAGTCTGATTACTCAGTATTGCTTGAGTTTTTAGCACACCTATGTTGTAAGGTTCCTTCCTCATTTCCAGCGCATGATGGAGATTTATTGGAATGGAGTGGTCTTTCATAACATGAGTTAACGAACTAGTCCACTCAAATGGATCTTTAAAACATTTTGACTCATTAATCATGACTTAAGAATCTTGTTTGTATGTGCCTTCAAGTTGCCTGTAGGCTTACTAGCCATTTATTTACTATGGGTGCACTTGCTCTTTATATCCAGACTCAAGTATTAAGACATTTAGAATGCAGGTACTGTATTAAGTATATCTGCAGTTCTAAAACTCTGGTTCAGTGAGACACATTTGGGATAGCTGTTCTTCCTTGAGAACAGCACAATTTAAAATGCCTGTTGTGACCAGTATGCACTTGATCTAAAAGTTCTCCCCCACCTCCAATACTCATGGGCCACATTCATGGTCTACCAGTCATTCAATATTGTCCTGAAATGGTTGGTAGATATCAAAATGGCAAGAGGGTTCAAACCTTCAGGGTGACCATGGCAACCATTAAAAACCAAATCATCTGAAGGGATGGTTTCTTACAAATTCATGCTAAAATCAGGTGTTGCTTCTTGGAACCTTTGCAGAAGAATGATGCCCTTTCTTCATCTTTATGGTTTTCTTAGGCTCATTGTAGGAACTAAGTCTTGTGGACTTTACAGCCTGTGTTATTCCCTCTCAGCTACACAATGAGACCATACCCAGCTGCATTGGAGGGATATGATTTGATGCTCTCAACTGAGGTGGAGAAATTTTGTAAATCCACAAAGGTGGAATTTAAATAGTATTACCCCAGTGACTTCTGGGGGGAAATGTAGAAAAAGTAATCTTGAACAGATACAAGTTTTCCAAAATATGTCTGCATGGGCATGTTCCTTTTATAATCACCCTTCTGGACTCAATCCCAAAGTAATCTTGAACAGATACCAGCTTTCCAAGATATCTCTGCATGGGGATGTTTCTTTTACAACCACCCTTCTGGACTCTATCCCACAATAAACAGGGTGCTGTGTTTTCTTGCATCTTCTAAGAGTGGAGCTTTTTCTCTGAATTTTAATCATTTCCAAAAATCACACTCTATGGAAAAAGTCTTTCTGTAAATAGTAGTGCTAAACAAAATAGACATGCATACACAAAGGCATACAATTCAACACATTTCTACCAAAAATTATTTTAGAGCTTCACTGCATTACTGTAATTGTTTTTAAAATTAACCGAGTGCAGAATCTGTTCGATTTTACTTAATTACTGCAAAAATAGGCACAAGATACGCTAGAAAGCACTTTTTACTTCATTCATTTCAGAAATTATGCACTGTACTCCTTACACTAAACTGTATCCCACCTGTTCTCTTCCTCATACCTGTTGATAGGTCTGCCTCTGTCTTATCTGCAATAGGAAAACTCTGGCCTGGGCTGGATCATCGCAGGACACTGGGAAGCCTTTCCTGCCTGGACTCTGTTCTGTGCCTTGACTCCTAGCTTGAAACCTGAGGCTTTTTTCTACAGACTGAGTTATGTCCTCTCACAGCTGCTCTAACTTAGCACCTAGACATTCTAATAAAGCATGTTATTTGCATCATTAATCAGCTAAACGAACAATAGTCTTTTTTAAAAACAAACCCTCCATCTAGAATAATAGTACCTGATACAATAGTATCTGACACAGTTCACATTATATTCAGTTTTTACATTAGATATTGCAAGCTTCAAGGTACTTCCTGCCTGTCTCTGGGCCAGGATGGGAGAAACCCAGGATGTGTGGATTCCTCCTCTCACCAACCCAGAGAATGAAGGCTAGCAGAACAGCTATATGAAGGTATGGGTATAGAGAAGAAAAATCCAGGGAGAAAAAACCCCAGGAAAGTAAAAAGGTCTTAGCCTAGCAACAAAAGGACAATAAGGAAGGCATGATGCAAATCTCTCTAGATGGAGTGTTCCAGAATTGATGCAGTGTCAGTAACGATACTTCTCTGGTCATCATCTGGTTCACCTCAAACATCAAACAAGCACAGTGCAGACATAATGTTCCTAGCTAGCAAACTATGGTTAGGAAATGGGGGGATGGAGTACAACCTCTATGCTTCTTCCTCTTCACTTTCCTCTCCCGCTGCACATTAATTTCCTTTCCTCTTGTCCCACCAAATTATCATACAGCATTGTGTCTGTACTACTGCAAAAGCAAATGTTACAACCTTGGCTAAAAATAAATTGGCATGCTTTGATGTGAGCTAACCATGATCAGCACGTATACCAACATACTATGGTCCTCAGAAAAGCATTGTGAATGCCTTTTTTTAAATGGCAGGATCAAATGAATAGATTTATTCCAAGAAAGTAAAGAAGGAAATGTTTGTGATAGGAAGTGAAGAGAGGGAGGATATATGCCTGAAAGGTTCCTTTAACAACCACAGAAAAGAAATTGGAAACATTTTGTCTGCACTGAGATGTAGAGGGACAGTTCCAGTTACAAAACACAAAGTGATGTCCAAGGATGTGGAATCAGTTTGCCATCAATTTCAGCAGTATCTCAATGTCTGTAATTTCATCACTGTTAGCACCCCAATAACTTCAGTAACACTTTTTTCAAAGGAAGTATGTTTTGAGAACCGTAGCCTCAAGTCCTGTAACTTCAAGGTTCTTTTATATCCAAATTCTCTAGACTGGGCCAAATACATAAAAATCACCTACAGGATACTTTATTAAAAAGGTAACACTGGGATATCCCTGGAGACAGCAACTAGTTTTATCATAGGACCCCTTGGGGGGAGCGGGGAAAGAGTGGGGCAGACGCACCTCCCTCAAAAGCAATGTGCTAGTCCAGTGGTTCACAAACTTTGGTTCTCTAGGTGTTTTGGACTTCATCTCCCAGAATCCCTGACTACTGGCCAAGCTGACAGGGGCTTCTAGTCAAAAAATACCTGGAAGACTTCCTGACTGTTGGCCTATCTGGCTGAGGACTTCTCAAGTTTGGGAACCACTGTGCTAGTCCTTCCACACCCGTTGTTGATCCCTTTCCAAAACACACAGCAAGGAAAGGACACACACTGAAGAACTGATTACATTAGAGAAGTGGGCAAATGCAGCCTTCTAGATGTTCTGGACAGAGACTCTAATCAGCTCTTGCCCACTTAGGAAATGAAGACGAATGCTAAGCGTAAAACTCAAGATCGGCCCACCCCCATTTACATGGATCTGTGCACAACTTCACACTCCCACTAGTTTTTTGCATTACAGTTGTCCTTCCATAGCCACAGATTCTTCACTATGGATTCAAGCATCTACGGTTTGAATATATTCCAAAAATATACACATTCTATTGTATGTAAATTTTGTCATTTTATATAAGGATCCCATTTCACCATGCTGCTGTATATTGGGAGTTGAGCATCCATGAATTTTGGTATCCATGGGGGATCCTGGAATCAAACCCCAGTAGATACAAAGGGCCCACTGTACAGTACTTGAAACAAACATGGGTGATGAAAATGGGGGGAGGGAGGAATCTTATTTTTACTGAAAATTAAATTTATAGTCAATTATGTAATGTTAGATCTGAAAGGTGTAATATTTACGTACTGCCTGTTTACATTTTAAAGCACTTTACAAGAAGAAGGGGATGATGGTAATTACTTTGGCTCAACTTGAATTAATCTCTGTGCATGTGGAGGCTGCAATGTGATATGGTGAAAGAGTTGTGTCCACCTGTGGACTCTGGTCCAACCTTTGGGTTTACAGTGATGCCACACTTGCTTAGGACCTTAACTTTAAGTCCAGTGCACAGACCTTCTTCAAACATGTTTTTATCTGAATGATTAAGTAGTCTTT
Organism: Sceloporus undulatus; assembly: GCF_019175285.1. Classification (NCBI taxonomy): domain Eukaryota; kingdom Metazoa; phylum Chordata; class Lepidosauria; order Squamata; family Phrynosomatidae; genus Sceloporus; species Sceloporus undulatus. The sequence continues at coordinate 379,048,434 of NC_056522.1, forward strand.
TAATTCTGTGTTCTCTCATTATATTTTATTGCATTAAGGTTTTAACTTTCAAAAATTGTAACTTGTTTGTTATTTAAAATAATCATTAAGTGGTATACAGTCTAAAAAAAAAATAATAGGATAAACACCTGCAATGTAATTTACAACAGGTAGATGCCATAGTTCCCAGACCTGGAAATCACTCGCTCAGGTTTTTAAGTTTACTGCCCCACATTCAACCAATTGCTGTGTCCAGAGAGGGAGAAAATGTTTTATCTGTTACTCTTAAGTTTGTGAATCGCTTCTTATTATATGGCGTTATATGGTGTGTGTGTGTATGTATGTATACACACACACACAAACATGCATGCATGCATGCATATATACCTTATACATGTAGATGTGATCTCCCTACCTCATAACTGGATGTATTACCCTCGCACAAACAGATATTTATTTAAATCCGGCTTCTAAGAGTGCAATCCTAACTATATATGCCTGAATCAATTTCTGCTGAAAACAGTGGGACTCTTACAAATAAATATGGTAGGATAAATATGCAATAAATAGCCTTTCACTTTATGTTTTTGACATATCCAATTCAGTCAAACGTTATACCTTAAATTTCTTCATAAAAACCAGGTAGCTTTTTGGTACCATTTAGCATTACAGTAGGGGTTCCCAAATTGGTGTGCCCACACCTCTAGGGCGTACAAGATGAATTTCATGGGATGCAACAAAGATACTTGTGTTAATTTGGATTCAGTTTTCTTTTGTCGATAAAGACAAAATCTAGGAATCACCTGAATCCACAGGCACACCTGCAAATCGCAGTCAGCAAGAAAGTTTCATCTTTTGGCAAAATCATGAATGAAAAGCAGAAGCAAAGAAGTCATTGAATTTTATGTTCATAATTGGGGTTAATTTTACTATGTACATTTTTTCTGACTAAATTAGAATCTAATTGCTCACCATAGGTGCGGGACAGACCATCCAAAAAGGACAGTCTCCTGGCACTTAGTTTTGGTCTGTGGGGAAGCCGCAGCCTCCAGACCGCGGGACTTCCCCTCGGACCCAAAAGAACCCGCGAAAAGCAGGTTCTTCTTGCAATGCCATTATGACATCGCAGTGTAGCACTCATGATGCCATAATGGTGCCGTGATGTGCGGACACTATGCGTCCAGCACGTCATGACAGCGCCCATCTGTACAGGGTGCCACTATTTTGATGCCCTCATCACGTGCGAGGGCGTCCTTTCCCATCCGTCTGGACCAGGCCTTAGATTGCCTTTTATGCACTAAGTTAAAAGCTATTTTTTAAAGTTCAATTTGTCCACCCGCAGTATTGCATGGTTCAATTTGTGGTTCAAAAATTATAAATGAAACTTCTTCATCTTCAAATGTGATATTATTTTGTAGTGTGTAAGCATTAATCAAGGGGTGTAGGGCATAGAAAAGTCTAGAATCTGATGCATTAGAGATACAGACTAAAGTTAAAACACAAACTTTACAATCATTTCACGCTTTAAGAAAAAGATAGTGGCTTGGATTGTAACACTCGGAGCAGATTGAGGGGTTTCTTGTCTCCTCTACCCTATCCCAGCTCCCTGAAGATCCATCTTGGAAGGAGAGGGTCAGGGGCCCTTCTATAACAGCACTTGGCATAGCATGGAGAGTGTGGCTGATGGAAGGGAAGGGGTGGGGATCGAGGGTTCTCAACTGGTGCATGAACAGAACTGCCTTTCTATCTGGTAGGCCACAAGTGGATCCACACCTATGCTCTGATGCTGAACTTTATATAATGATGGATTTATACTTTCCTCAACTTCAGCAAATGTTGACTAGTTTTTTTATACCTAGGTCTACTCTTTGGTAAGTATGTCAGTTGTTGCCATTTGTTGGTTTTAACAGCATAAATCCAGCCATCACCTGTAAATAAATAAAGAGCCTCAGATTAATGCTATTTCTTTTGTTAAAAATAAATGATATTTATTGATAAACATATATTTTGTGATGACCATAAAGTGACACTGAATAGGAAAAAACAGGACCATCCTATCCAGGACCTATGAGCAGCTTGTGTGTGGCCAGTGGGGTTTGGCTTCCCCCCATTCCCTGTTTTCAGGCCTATGTTTCTGAAACTCCTCTCCAATAGAAAAAAAAGTTTTACCATATGGCCCAAGGTGGTGGTCACTTCATTACTTGAGTAAAGCAAGCCTCATGCTTTTTTGAGCTTCTGAGCTTTCCTAAAGCAATGTTCTTCTCTGCATGGACTGCAAGTGAATACAAGCTCAATTCATGTAAGTGCCACTTCATCTCTTCATATTATGGCTTTCCCCCCTATTGCCTGGTGTAAACTCTGCTTCACTGGGTAGCAGTGAAGTTAAGGTCAAAACTTGGAAGATTTATACTGAGTTCAGAGTTGAGCTATAGGCTAAAAAGGTAACTCCTCCAAGCTCTGCTTCAATTCTGTTCTGGCAGAGGTAGAAAAAATGTTACCACTTTACAGTCTAACTATAAGGAAAAGCATGTCTCCTTTTGGCTTGTGAGGGAAGCTAGGCAGAATTCAGAACAACATTATAGAAGAAAAGATCATGTCATTGATGCTCTTTTTCTAAGGATTAATAATATGAAACATTGCTTTAGAGAGCTGAAAAAATAAACAGCAAGATTCAACAGAACACACAACTAAATCAATGGGATTTACAAAGCGTAACAACTGACCCTATGCCTGTCTACTTGGAAAAATGTTCCACTGAGTTAAATGGGTTTACTAAAAAGGTTGTAGCATAGGTATTAAATATACAGTAGTGGGCAAGCCAATGCCACAGGAAGGAATGTTTTCTTACATAGAGAGTGTTTCCTCTATCCTCCCCTTTTAGCTCCTGAAACTGCTTGGAAGCCCCTTCCCAACTTTCTACACTAGATTTTGTGAGCATGCAAAAGGTTGCAGAGGTGATCATCCCCTTCTTGCTCCATTTGGGCCACAGCTGTTCTATCAGTGGGAGGCGATAACTGACCAAAAATCATTGTGAGCCTAAAAATAAAGAAGGGTGTTTTGTTGGGGGGAAAAAGATTTCAGACACTAAATTTCATATTTAGGTGCAAATGGATCTAAGTATGCCCCACATATTTGGCACAGAGAGGAAAGGACCAGTAGATCCTACAAGAGTTCTGAAAACTAGTGGGTTTATTGCCTGTTATTTCCCCATCAGTTCATTGGAGAACAGTAGAATATGATCTTTCTAGTTCATTAGAACATCTTGTTCACATTCACATTAACATGCTAGAGTGTTAACATTCTAGTTCACTGGTTACATCAGTTACAGTTTGCACCCCCTTGGCACCACAGCTTCAATAATTCTGAGGAAAATCTACTTACTTAAGGGCACATTGTCTGAACTCAGCCCACCAAACAGGAAAAACCTGTCATCTGTTAACGGGGTCAGCGTGTGCCACGATCTGTCTCTTGGTTTTTCTCCATTTGTACCAATTCTAAGTAAAAACAAAAAGCAACCCAAAACAGATATCATTCATGAAACAAATAAAACCATGATTGGGGTGGCAGATTGGCACATTTATGAGGGACAACTGTTTCCTGAAGCCAGTGCTTAGCATTAGCTAACAGAATGCTTACTGCATGACAGCAATGGAGAGATTTGTAGCTACATTTCTGAGATAGCTGGGATGCAAGCTCCCTTTTGTGCCTTCCTCAGTCTGCAACTAGAGTGAGCTGGAAGGCAGACAGTAGGCAGGAACCAGCACTTTCTCATTTACAACTCAAGAAAGCATGTGCCCGATTAAAAACACCAATTTTAGTGTTGCAGGTTAATGGCTAACACTTTAATGGACAAAAGGGAGGTTTCTTATTGAGGCGTTAGCTTTGTACAAATAAATGTTATGAAACTTGTTACGTAGATGAAAGAAATGACATGAGGGAAAACTTACTTTCCGGACCACACCCAGGTATCTAAATTTAGAGAATGTAAATCGTTCATTCTTGTTTGCTATTTAAAAAAAGAAAGAAAGGGCAAATGTGACAATAAAATCTTCCAGCATTCTTTTAAAAGAAAGCAGAATACAAGATCCAGTCCATTTCTGAACGCATAAATTGCAACTTGAGAGGCATGCTCCCTTTGACCTTGGAGGTAAGCACAGGTACAGAATAACATGTATTCTAATCTTGCTAAGCAGGATTGTTTTTGTTGTTAATTGCCCTCAAATTAGCTTTGACTTGTGGCAACCTCATGAATGAGAGGCCTGCAGGCCCCCTGGTCATCATCTACCTTATTCTGTTCCTGCAAATCCAGGATGGTGACTTCCTTAATTGACTTGTAATGTGATCTTCCTCTTTTCCTACTACCTTCAAATTCATCAATAAGTATAATCTTTTGTAATGAGTCATGTTGTTCCATGATATGTCCAAATTACAAAGGCCTCACTTTAATCATTTTGGCTCCTAGAAAGAAATCAGGCTTGATTTGCTCTCAGGCCCATTAATTTATTTGGTAGTCCATAATATCTCTAGAACTATCCTTCAGCACCACATTTCAAATGAGCTGATATTCATCTTGTCATCTTTCTCACTGTCCAGAGCTGAGTGTCCCTTATCCAGAGATCCAAAATCCAAAATACTCCAAAACCCAAAGGTTTTTTAAAGAGTGGTTGAGAGAGTGACACCTTTGCTTTCTAACTGTTCAATATACACAAACTTTGCTTGATGGACAAAATTATTTAAAATATTATGTATAGAATTACCTTCCGGCTATGTGTAAAAGGTGTATATGCAACACAAATGATTTTTGTGTTTAGATTTGGGTACCATCGCCAAGATATCTCAATATATATATATAGTGGACCCTTGTTATACGCTGGGGTTTGGTTCCAACATCCCCTGTGTATAAAAAAATCCGTGTATGCTCAAGTCCCATTAAATATAATGACATAGCAAAATGGTGTCCCTTATAAAAAATGGGAAATCAAGGTTTGATATTTGAAATTTATACTTTTTTGGAACATTTTCAAACTTGGATGCTTGAATCCGTGTATAAAAAAATCTGTGTATAAGAAGGGCCAACTGGTATTTCAAATTCCAAATCATTTCTGCTCCCAAGCATTTCATATAAGGGAGACTCATCCTGTACACACTTTTTTCCCTTTATGCTCCAGCTTTTCTTACCCAAAAGAGCTCTCAGCATAATTGAGGTACAGGTAGGCTTATCTTATATTTGATGATAGTATACATAGTATGTGGACTGTTTCTCTGATACCACAGTTGATGAGGCACAATATTCCCAACATATACCTTCACGGTTTTACAGGTGTGTTAGTTCAGCAAAAATGAGTGGTCATCAAGGGGCCTGAAGCCCTTTGAAAAAGGGAAATAGAAAAGAATCATGCATGACTATCCCCTTCCCTCACAACAGTGCTTCAGCATTTAAATAATCTCCTCTTATTGAATAAAAAGATCTGTTTGCCCCCTCCCCTGTACTAAATCACACCACTCCCCTATTTTTTTTTAAAGGAGTGAACAGTAAACAAGTACAAACCAAAACCCGTCCTCCAAATATGTAGCCTTTATTTTCCAGGACAGCACACGAATGTGCTGCTCGAGGCTGAGGAGGGACTCCATGCTGCAAAGAAAGATGGAAGGATACAAAATATTTCAGAATACTCTTATCAGTCCAAGTGGTTAGCACATGAAATGCTAGACCATGTCTTAAATGTAAATAGATGACAACCAGATAGGCCCAAATGTGCCAAAGTCAACTTACTTTAATTGTTGGTTGATACCAGGTTTTTGTGGTGGTGTCAAAAACATGAACATCATTGTGCCATCCCCAGAACATCTGGCCTTCCTAAAACAGAACAGAATTGGCAAAAGACATGGAAAATAAGGCTGTTGCAGACCACTAGTCAAGAAGATGATATATTATAATGCAACATGCTTTTGAACATTGGTTGGGGAACATGAATGGAAGTGCCTGTTGTGACACACTTGTTCCTTATGGGCTTCCCATAGGCAACTGCCAGAACTGAATGCTGGACTAGATGAGCCTTTAACGTCTCGAACCTTTGGTCTCATCTAGCCCAGGTTTTCTCATTGTCTTACAATAGTATATATATTGATAATGTTACATCGCTTACCCAAAAAGCATCATGAACATCGAACGAGTCACACAGCTCACTCCATTTTCTACAACCATATCCACCAAAATAGATTAGCCTGAAAGGATCAGAAGTAAATTCATCAATTGATTTCTTGCCATTAAACCTAGTCTTTTAGTTGGCTTAATTTTACAACAATTCTTTGGCACTCCTCTTTATTCTCTTTGGGTATAACCCCTCATTCTACACATTCAAGCAGCTACTTGATCAGGGCATTTATGTTAACAATATGCTAGCATTCCTGTAGAGCAAAAAAGCAAAACCAGATTTGTACCTGAATCATTTAATCTTTGTAAGTGGGTGAAAATTGCAGCCACTGTAACTTAGGAACATTTTAACCTTATTGTTGGCTATCAGCTGATCCCCCACCATGCCTCAGATATAACTGAAGGGCTATTGTTATCAGCAGAATTCCCATTTTATAAGTGAATGAAATGAAGATCAAGTAGATTAAGAGAACTGGCAAAGCTTATCGTGACACACTACAAGAACTATAAGCTGATCTGTTTCCCAGTGAATGCCACCTCCCCATTTGTGAAATCACCCATGACAGTTACCTGTCTTTATACACCCAGCAGGCAAGTTTGTCACGTGGTGTGGGAGGCTGACCTTTAAAATCTGTGATTTGTTTCCACAGATAGGTTCCATTTCTTGATCGCAAATTAACATAATAGAGCTTTAAAGGAAATTAGAACACTTTTAACTTTCAGCAATATTCTGGAAAATCAAACTGCTAACACGCATAAGTGGTGACTGAGAACAACGAATATTCAGTAGGCTCAAATCATGCTACTTCTATTCTCTATAAATGAACTGCAGTGCTATCAGTGTTTCTCCTCTGTCATGGATAGTATTTGTGCTGCATTTAGAATCTGCATTGCCTTTGAATAAAGGCCAAGGTGAGCCATCTGTCATGAAAAAGCTTATATTTTCAACTGCTTGCTACTCCCATTAAAGTGAAGCTGACTGTAGTTTCAATGCCCAAGCTGTTTTTAAAAAGCACAAGGAAATGAGATGTCAACCAGAACAAGAACTACAGTATCAAGTTGCCCATTCCCATTAACTTCAAAGAGACTAGACTGTCTAAATCCCATATACCTAATTTTAATTGTTGGGGATTAGAATTCCTAATTTTAATGGTTGGGAATCAGGATGCCTAGCCCTTTCCTCACAAGAGTCCCATTCCCTGAAAAAGGTGGAATATAAAAGTTAATACATTTTAAAAAGAGCCATAACTCAGATGAGTCTAAATGAAGAAGCAGGAAACCTGCCACTTTTGCTTTACTTTAGGGCATAACCTATACAGAAATTAATGTTTTGCCCCCTTTTAAAGGGTTATATAGGCAGGATACATAGCTCCATTTTGTAGCATGCTGGGGGTGATACTAGGATTAGGGAGTGCGCACCATTCAAATGCTCCCTAACCCTAGTACATACTCTGTACGTCAAAAAGGCGGCACCCTGTACACATGGGCACCGCCATTTTGACATGACGGATGCTTAGCGTCTGCACGTCCTGGTGCCTTTTTGACGCTGCAAGTGCACCATTGGCGCATTGTGGCATCACAAAGGCGCCACAAGAAGATCCCGGTTTTTAAGGGTTCATTTTGTTCCGTGACGGAGCCGAATGGTTTGTATGCTGTGGCTCCCTCACAGAGCAAACCAGGGTGGCAGGAGACCGCCCTTTTTGGACGGTCTGTATCCCGCCAATATTGTTACAGATTTGAGGTGGGTGTTCCTAAACATTGGGACCAATATAGTCTCTCTGTCATCAAAGCTCTGCAAGCCATTAATTCTGAAAGGCAATGTAACACCTTGGGTCATTGCTCACATTGAAATGAATACATTTGGTGCCCAAAAACAGTGGTTAGAATACAAAGAACAGTCCTCATAATTACATGCTGCCAATGAGGTTTGGCCCTTGTACATCAAATATCAGTCCACTCTGCATCTACGGCAAACCATTTTAGAAACTGTGCAGAAGTTTAAAAGGACTTCTGTGGTATTTTAAGGAGAAGGTCCTGCAGCTGAAGTGAGGGGGGGGTAGTGTAAGAGTTTACTGGGTGTGTTCAAGCCCTTGGACATGTCCAAGCTAGCTCTCTGAGCCTTGGTTCAGAATCTTCAAAACCATATGTGTGCTAAAATGAAACCAAAACATTGCTCTAAAGACTAATATATAGTCTCAATAGTGTATCCTTAATCTTCAACAGGCTTCTTCATTGGAAATTTCTAAAAATAAAGGAGTCCAGTACCCGGTTGCTGTATCCTTTGTCATCAAATCCTCCAAAGAGGTAGAATTTTCCTTTAATGCAAGACCCACAACTTCCAGACATGGATGGAGGTAACTCCCCGTTCATTAAGTGCATCGACCTGCAGTTCAACAAATACCAGAAATTCCAATTTTTTATTCAGAGAGTAAAGGAAACAGCAAAATCAAATGAAGTAATACCTTCAGGGAAAAAAAAAAGCGATTGGGATCATTTTGAGGAGAAAAACTCTTACTTTACTAATTCCATATAGTTTCTATTTATCAGAGGAATCCTGCCTATAAATACCTTGCAAAAATGTAAACAGAAGCTCTAACACTAAATCCATTCTGCAATATGTAGTTATGCTGAGGACAAGAATCCAAAATTGCAAGTAAATAAAATGTTATTGTTAGAGATGTGTAATATTTGAACAAGAGGGTATATCCACAGTACACAATTATAGCAGCTGGATACCACCTTGTCTGCCATTGTCCTATCCTTTGGAAGCCCAAAATACGTAGTTTCATGAATTACTTATCATTCTCTGCCAGAGAGAATGCGCTGGAGCAGTGCTACTCTGAGTGGTGGTCTGTGGATTGGTACTAATCTTGAGCCATCAAGTGCCAGTCTGTGCTGAGTCTCCAGAAAAGGAAGAGATCAATGAACACCAATATGATACCAGTCCTTGACACATTAGAAAAATAATTGCTAATCCCCCACATCAGATAGACTCCTCTAGTGCAGTGTTTCTCAGGCCATGCCACCAAACTACAAATTCCATGATTCCACAGGATAGGCGGTTAAAGTGGGATCAAACTGCTGTAATTGTGCAGTGTGGATACAGCCTTAAATATGTCAGAATAAGAGTAGAAGGAGGAAGAAGAGCAAGAGAGTAAGGAAGTTATAGGAGGGTTAAGTGTAGGGGAAGTTTAGGATTTAGGACATAGGATAATAGGAGAGAGATTCCCATTCGAGGTCTAAGACTGTATTTAATTATTTTTTGTTTGTTCCCTTTCTCCCTTTGTTTGGTAAATCTGTGGTTATTTGTATATTTGTTTGTTATATGTTGCTTGTTTTTATAATCAATAAAATTAATTAAAAATTAAAAAAAATATGTCAGCTACGTCTTACCAATAGAAACTAACATTTCACATACCAGCTATATTCCAAAAATATACTAATAAGTAACTACCTGTATTATTAATTAATCAACTAATTACTAAACATATATAACAAAACAGTAAGATGGCAAGTTTAAGAAACATAAACATAATTAAGATGTTGATGAAGACGCCCGCTTACTGTTACCCCTTAATTTTGATCCATGTGGGAACCAATGACATTGCAAGGCATAGCAGGGGATGGGTTGCACCTCACAGCAGTTGGCAGGTACACTTTTGCTAAGAGTCTAAAAAATCTGGCCAGGAGGGCTTTAAACTCAGTTATGTGGGGGAAAGAGACAGTATTTTGGAGGGCAAGAGCTCATCAGGCCTGGAGATAATAGTCTGGCTGTTATAAAAAGAAGAAGAACAACAACAACAACAATATCCACCGCTGCTGGCAGGTGATGTTATGAGGACAAGTGAGAGGGGGAAGTCTATGGGCTCCGTTAAACGAAGGAGTCCATATCGTAACAATGATATGCCATAGCCTCCCTTCGGTACCGTAGATAACTTTGGAATACAGTATTTTAGATTCCCGAATTCCAGAATAGGAAGGTTCTACTAGATGCAATAAATTTGGTAAATAGAATTATTAACTATTTTTTTATATAATCAAAAAGGAAAATGTTTTGACAATAACAATAGTGTAAAAACACTGGTTTTTACATCATCATTATCATCATCATCATCATCATCATCATCATCATCATCATCGCCCTGTTTTCCCCCAAAATTGGGATTCAAAGCAGTTTACAAACACAGTTCAATTAAAAACTAACAAAAGTGACAAAATGGAATTAAACTATTACAATATTAAAATAGATCATTTGTTTACAAATAGAATACAATTTAAAAAAATACAAGCACTTTAAAACCATACACTTTAAAATAATACAATTTAAAATAAAAAACAACCCCAGGTTTAAAAGTTTAAAAACTTTATATTTTAAATGCCTGTTTGAACAGGAAGGTCTTAGCCTGCCAGCGGAAGGACAACAAAGAGGGGGTCATTCTGGACTCGCTAGGAAGGGAGTTCCAGGGTCCAGGGGCAGCCACAGAAAAGGCCCTCTCTCACATTCCCACCAACTGTACTTGCAATGGTGCTGGGATGGAGAGAAGTGCCTCTCCTGAGGATCTCAGGGCCCAGGCCAGTTCATACATGAGGATACGGTCTGACAAATAGCCTACACCTGAGCCATAGTGGACTTTATAGATTATAACCAGCACAGTGGAGCAGTTTCAACAGGAGCATTGTGTGGTCTCTGTAATCTGCCCCTCTTAACAGCCTGTCTATGGCTCCTTGGACCAGCTGAAGTTTTTGAGCATTCTTCAAAGGCAGCCCCAAGTAGAGTGTGATACAGTAGTCAAAACATATATATCAAGGTATATATCATCAAGGCCAGATCTGGTATCTCAAGGAAATGACGCAGTTGGAGCACATGCTTTAAATATGGAAAAGCACTTCTGATCACTGCAGATACCTGGGCCTCCAGGTTCAAAGCTGAGTCCAGGAATACCCCCAAACTGCAACGTGTGTATTCAAGGAGAGTGTAACCCCATCTAACACAGGCTGAATCCCTATTCCCTGATCTCCCTTTCAACTGACCAGGAGCACCTCTGTCTTGTCTTGTCTACATAACCTCTTGTATATTTTTATTCTGGGAATTGGGTGACCTTTAACAAGTCACACTCTCTCAGCCTCAGAAGATGGCAATGGCAAACCCCTTCTGAAGACACTTGTCAAGATTTATCCTGTGACAGGGTTGCCATAAGTTGAAAATAACTTTAAGGCACACAACAACAACAAACAGAATTTACAATTGGATTAATTTCATTAGGTAAGAGCAAGGATTGTTGCTTGTATACATTGTTGGTTTTACTGTATTTTATCAGACATCTGATGTTGTGATGTTAGATATTTGCAATTTGCAACATCTTAAATGTAGTAAATACTGTAATACAAATAACTAATAAAAATAATGTGACTTACCACAATCCATTATTAATTTCATAGATCCAGAGTTCATCATTAGGTAAATAAACTTCATTTTCTTCAACTGACTGCAGCAGAAAAGGTACAGAAATTTTTAATTAGTGTCACTGAAAATGTTTATTTTCTATAAACCTTTTAATATACTTTACATTTCAAATTCTAACTGCTCAGCAAGTGATTTGGACGGCTGAAGAACGTAAGAGTAAACCACACAATATTCTCTCTATATATCAAGGAGTTTCATGAGTTACCTAAGAGTCACTCATAGTTTATGTCACTCTCCTAACCATTTTAGACCTTCTTCATCTCACAGTACAGAAACCATTGTGTTCTTTTTGTGAATGAAAGCCTCATTATGACAGACAGGCAAGAGAAGTACATGACAGATCTCTCAAGTAAAAAAAATGAAAGGCTTCCTTCCCTCCCTTGTGTATCACAGGGTCATAAAACCACAAATTTCTCTTGCCTCTGGATATTTGCCCCCTCCCATTATTTCCCAAATTTGGCTTCCCACAAGATTCCCATTCCCCTCTCAATAAACCAGCCATGTCATTTTACCATCATGTCATCATTACATCATATCATCATGACAGAACCGTGCATATATATCTGACATCTTGATTGTCCTGATTGAACCTGTATTCTGGACTAGAGGTTTCTATCAGAACAGAGTATGGAGAAACAGAGTGGCTCCCAACTGGCAAAGGGGTCAGGAAAGGCTGCATTCTATCACTCTAGTTGTTCGACCTGAATGCACAAAATATTGCACACAGAGCAAGCTTAGACTCTGTGGCAACCCGACTGGCAAAACCACGGGGTCGTGACCCTCTCTCAGGATAGCAATGCTCATCAAGATTGAGATGTGGCAGTTCTGCTGGCAAACCACAGAACTGTGACCCTCTCTCGAGATAACAATGCATAATTAGATAGATAAGCCCATGTTGATTCGGCTGGCTTAGCTGGTTTCCATATCCTGCTTCCTTGCCTCAAGAGCATGCACCAAGCATGCACTGATCACGCACCTGTCATGCCAGTCAGATGACCTAGGAGCAAGGCTATCATCAATGATTGTAAGGAAAACAATGGACGGAAGTAAGCAAGATGACAATAAAAGGCCCAACCAAAAAACCTGGCTGGGGAAGCTTGTGCACCCCCATTCCTGTCTCTGCGTCTCTTTGCCGTGACAAGACTCAGAGGCAGGAGGAGTACAGATCAGAGGAAGGAACATCAACAACTTAAGATATGCAGAGGACACAATACTATTAGCAGAAAACAGCAAAGACCTTGAACAATTACTAAAGAAAATCAAAGAAGAAAGTGCAAATGTAGGCTTAATGTTGAATATTAAGAAAATAAATATAATGACCACTGAAGATCTACATTAATTCTTCCTAGATGATGACAAACTAGAAATAATCAGGTGTCATGTCCAGCCTGGAGGACAGCTTGGAGGACTCAGAGGATAAGCTAGAGCCCCTGGGACCTGAACCTGTAATGGAGGAGCCAGAGCCCCTGGGGCTTGAACCTGTAATGGAGGAGCCAGAGGCTGGCCCTATTTCTGCTGGAGCAGAGTCTGTGGCCCCTCCAGAGGTTCAGCAGTCAAGTTTGCCTGGTGCCGAGGCTGTGGACATGGAGGAGGATCTGGGCAGTGTGCCTACCTTCAAGGAGCGTCGAGCAGAAAGAGAGGGCCTTCGAAGATCTCAGAGGCTTTATCAGAAGCATGTTCGTAATCAGACACAGCTGAAGGCCAGCTCCTTGCCTTCTTAAGCACCTGGAGCATATGTGATTCTTTGCCAGTGGATATCTGACTCTTTTAGAGGAAAGACTCTGTCTCTGGCTCCTTTGGCTTCTTGTCATAGTACCCGGAAACCTTGACCATGGACTGCTTTATCGACCTGCCTATCTGTTACCCTGAATCTCGGCCCGTCTGACAATTCTCTTGGTAATCCCTTTTGGTAGAACTACTGTGAATCTCCAGGACTGTGTAGCTTACACTGACTTTGCTGTGCTGGGAGGGGGTTTGTTTGTTTGAGAACTAGCTGCCTTATCAGCCCTTTGGCTGCTTTCCCGGACATCAGGGTTCCCATATAGTCAGGGTTCCCATATCTTGGATCATCAAGCATTGATCAGAATGGAAACTGCAGTCAAGAAATCATTAGACGACTAGGGTTGGGAAAAGTAGCTGTGAAAGAACTAGACAAGATCCTAAAATATAAAGATATACAACAGAACACCAAAATTAGAATCGACTACGCATTGGTATTGCCCATTGCCACGTATGGATGTGAGAGCTGGACAGTGGAGAAAGCCAATAAAATCAATTCATTTGAGATGTAGTGCTGGAGAAGAGTGCAGAGGATCCTGTGGACAGCTGAAAAGACAAAGAAATGGATCCTTGAACAGATCAAGCCTGAAATACCCCCTAAAGGCCAAGCTGGTTAAATTGAGGTTGTTGTACTTTGGCCACATCATGAGAAGACATGAATCACTGGAAAGACAATAATGCTGAGGAAGATGGAGGGAAGCAGAAAGAGAGGAAGACCACATGCCAGATGTATGGATTCAATCAGGGAGACCATGGCGTGTTACAGAGCACCCAAGAAGGGCACTCTGCCGCCGCCGGTTGCTACATCCGGGAACTGCAGCAGCCAAACTGCCCGGCTCCCGGGCCCAGCAAGAAAGAAGCGCCGAAATGGCACTTCTTTCTGGGCCCCAGAAGTGGCGCCGCTAGTTGCTAGTCGCGCACTCGCGGCGTCACTTCCGCCGCGCAACGTCCAGACGCCATGCATCCACAACATCAAAATGGCAGCCCCCATGTGGACGGGTGCCGCCATTTTGTACTGACTCAGTCCGTACTAGGGTTGAGGGGCGTCCGGAAGGGATGCCCCTTCTCAACCCTAACATGCCACTTTCTAACCCTTCGGCGCGTCTGTAACGCCCCTTCGGCGCGTCTGTAACGCACCCACGGGCCTGAGCCTGCAGCACCTGAGCAGGGAAGCAGAGGATAAGGAGGCTTGGAGAGGTCTCATCCACAGGGTCACCATGAGTCGAGGTTGATTTAAAAGTAGTTAAGAATAACATATACACATTTCAAAAACAACTAAACAATTGATAACGTTAAAAAAGTAAACATTAAAAAGACTACAACTCATTAAAAAGACAACATAAAAACCTTTAAAACAGTACCACAAGCATTACAATCCCACCCCGGTCAGTTTCTAAAAGTCTGATGGCACAAGAATGTTTTAAGTTGCTGATGGAAAGCAAGGACAGAGCTATCCCAGGTTCCTTGGGGGGAGGGAGTTCCAAACTCTGGGAGCAGCCACCAAGAAGGCTCTCTCTCTTGTTCCCAGCAAACAAGCCTGAGAAGGTGGGGGGAGGCAGAGAGGAGGGCCTCTCTAAATGGTCTTAAAACCCTGATGGGCTCATAAAGGGAGATACTGTTTTTCAAACAGCCTGGACCCAAACCATATATGGCTTTATAGGCCATCACCAGCACGCTGAATTGCGCCTGGAAATGGATTGGCAGCCAGTGGAGCTGTTGCAACAAGGGAGTTGTTGTATACTCCTTGTAGCCAACCCTAACTAGCAATCTGGCTGCAGCACTTTGGATCAACTGAAGTTTCTGAGCACTTTTCAAAGGCAGGACCACATACGGCTCAATCCAGTAATCCAGATGGGATGTAACTAGGGCACGTGCCATTGTGGCCAGATCTGACTTCTCCAGGAACAAGCTCAATTGGTATTATTATTATTATTATTATTATTATTATTATTATTATTATTATTATATCCCACCTTTCTCCCAATATAGGGACTCAGATTGACTCAACTGGTAAACAAGCTTTAGCTGTGCAAAAGCACTCCTAGTTACTGCTGAAATCTGGGCCTTCAGGCTGAGAGCAGTATCCAAGAGTAATCCTAAACTGCACATTTCAGGGGAAGTGTAACCCCATCTAACACAGACTGAATTCTTATTCTTAGACCTGTCTTTTGAAATGATGAGGAGCACCTTTGCCTCAAGCTTCAATTTGTTTGTCCTCATCCAGTCCATTAATGATAACAGGCACCAGTTTAGGACCAAATCAGCTTCCTTGGCTTGTAATAGAAAGGAGTAATAGAGCTCGGTATCATTAGCACGGAGTGTTCCTTCCCCACACTTTTCTTCATACACAGGGCTATTTATGGAGTGGGCTACTTTTCAGGATAAAGCTCATGTTACACTGACTCTGGCTGCATCCCCACTGTAGAACTAATCTAGTTTGACACCACTTTAACTGCCATGGCTCAATGCTATGGAATTCTGGAAATTGTCGTTTGTTATGGCACCAGAGAAGGCTAAATCTTCTCTCACAAAGTCTCACAAAACTACACTCGTTCTAACAGTATAGTAGTGTGGCAGAGCCCCAAAGGCATTTCCTCTTGCTGGCAGGCAAAAACTTTTTCATTTCAGTATTTTTGAAATATGTAACCATGCCAGAAAAGCCTTTTTTTAATGGGGCGTGTGGGGTTCTTTCTAAAACTTGTGTATGTTTTCAACTAATTTTATATTCTTTTAAACTGCGAACAGTATTTTAATTGTTTTTAAAAATTGCACTGTAGATTTTAGTTGATTTTCTTCTGTGATTCCTACTTTGGGAGAAAGGCAGCATAAAAATATAATATAATTAAATAATACATAAGATAAAATATTACAAGCTGTGAGGTGGCTATTGGTCTGGAGGAGCCACAGAGCGAGAAATCAGTGGCCCAGTTAGAAGGAGAGATGATGATGATGTTTTATATTTCCCGCCTCTCTCTGCGGATCAAGGTGTGATTACAACATAAAAAATTACAAAACACAATAAAAAGTTACACTAACCCCTAAACCCTCCCACCATTAAAATTAATAAAAATTCAACAATTGAAATAATTGAATCAGTAACTTGCTCTACAATAATCAAAATAGAATGGACCGTTAAGGCAGATGGGGCTATCCTTCTTCAGAGCTAGGCCCTTAACGTAAACTCAGGGCACATACATCTACATTGTGGAAATAATGCCGTTTGACACCATTTTAACTGGCTCCATCCTACAGAATGCAGGGATTTGTAGTTTTATGAGGCACCCGCACTTTTTGGCAGAGGGAAGGCTAAAGGCCTTGCTGTTGTTAACTATTCTTGAGTCAACTTTGACTCATGGCAATCCTGTGGGTGATACACCTCCAAGACCTCCTGTCTTGAACCTCTCTGTTCATGTCCTACAGGCCTAGGCCCATGTCCTCCTATCTGGCATGCGGTCTTCCTCTCTTTCTACTGTCTTCCACCCTTCCTAGCATCATTGCCTTTCTTATTTATTCATTTTGCTCATTTGGCCAAAGTACAACAGCCTCAGTTTAGTCATGCTGGCTTCCAGGGATAGTTCTGGCTCGATCTGTGCTAGAACCCACTTATTAAGCTTCTTGGCTGTCCAGGATATCCTGAGCACTCTTCTCCAGCACCACATCTCAAATGAGTTCGCTCCAAAACACATTGCAGAAATAATCCAGTTTGAGACTGCAATAACTGCCCTGGCTCAGTGCAAGGAATCTTGGGAGTGTTAGTTTTGTAAGATATTTAGCCTTCTCTGTCAGTGAGCTCCGGTGCTACAATAAACTACAATTCCCAGGATTCCCTAGCTCTGAGCCAGGGCAGCTAATGCTATCTCAGACTGGATTATTTTTGCAGTGTGTTTTGGATCTGAGTTTTTCTATCAGGTTTTTCCACTGCCCAGCTCTCACATCTGTACATGGTGATGGGGATTAAAACCGCTTGGACTATCCTCCTCACATAAGTGTTCAGAGATGCATTTTAGGACCTGGTCCAGTTCTTTCACAGCAGCTCTTCCTAGTCTTCTTATTTCTTGACTTCATTTGCCGTTGCAAACAATATTTGATCCTAGGAATGGGAACTCTTTGACTATTTCAGTGCTCTCTTTATCTAGAGTGAATTCTTGTAGATCTTCTGTGGTCATTATTTTTGTTTTCTTAATGTTCAACATTAAGCCGATCTTTGCACTTTCTTCCTTGACTTTCTTCAGTAATTGCTCCGAGTCCTAGTTGGTTTCTGCTTGTAGTATGGTGTAGTATGCATATCTTAAGTTGTTGATTTTACTTCCTCCAATCTTCACTTGAGTCCAGGCCTGGTGCAAGCTTGTTTTCTGCTGCTCCAGAGACTAGAACAAGGAATAATAGATGCAAGCTGCAGGAAAAAAGATTCCACCTCAACACTAGGAGGAACTTCCTGACAGTAAGGGCTGCTTGACAGTGGAACATACTCCTTCCTTGGAGAGAGGTGGAGTCTCCCTCCTTGGAGGTCTTTAAGCAGAGGCTGATGGCCATCTGTCAATGGGGATGCTTTGATTGAGAGTTCCTGCATGGCAGAAGGGGGTTGGACTAGATCAGGGCCCTTGGGGTCTCTTCCAACTCTATGATTCTATATTTTCTTCATACAGGTGGAATAAACAGGAGGATAGTATGCAACCTTGCCTGGACTTTGCCAATTGGGAACCACTCTCTCATGGCAGCCTCTTGTCCCAAGTACAGGTTAGGCCTCAGGAAAATCAGATGTATTAGCATTCCGGTTTGTCTGAGAGCATTCCATAGCTTATCATGATCTACGCAGTCGAAACACTTTGCTGTAGTCGATAAAACACAGGTAGACATGGCATAGCGATTTGAGTGTGGAGCAATAACCCGGTTTGGCACCGCTTTAACTCTTCTGGCTCAAGGCTATGGAATTCTGGGAGTTGGAGTTTGTGGCAGGCCCAGAGTGGAGCAGAGCTCCAGTCTGGGCCCCACTATAAACTCCAACTCCCAGAATTCCATAGCCTTGAGCCAGAAGAGTTAAAGCGGTGCCAAACCGGGTTATTGCTCCAGTGTGGATGCAGCCTGGGTGATCTTGGGTAAGTCACACTCTCTGAGCCTCATGGGAAGGCAATGCCAAACCTCCTCTGAACAAACCTTGCCAAGAAACCCCATGATAGGTTTGCCTCAGAAACTACTCAAAGGCACACAACAACAATATATTATGATTATTATTAACCTTTATTTATAAAGCGCTGTATATAGTGCCAAAACACACTGCAGAAATAATCCAGTTTGAGACCTGGCCCTGGCTCAATGCTAGGGAATCCTGGGAACTGTAGTTTTGTGAGGCATTTAGCCTTCTCTGTGAGAGAGCTCTGGTGCCACAATAAACTACAACTCCCAGGATTCCCTACCAACTGAGCCAGGGCAGTTAAGGCGGCCTCAGACTAGATTATTCCTGCAGGTGTTTTGGCCCATACCTGAAAAGCTACAACTCCCTGGACTCCACTGTATTATTTCTACAGTGCAGAACAGTGGCTTCCCAAACTGGGCTCTTTAAGGGGATTTCGGACTCCAGCTCCCAGAACCCCCGGCTATTGGCCAACATGGCTGAGGCTTCTGGGAGATGAAGTCCAAAAGGTCTTAAAGGGCAAGGCTCTGTCTTGTCTCCCGTAAATAACAATAATACTCTTTTTACCCACAACCCCTCGCGCTGCCCCCTTTGGGTCTTCCTTACCACGTATCCCCCCCACACATAGAGACAGTCCCCATCCACCGCGGCGCAGTGCCCGCTCCGCTCTTCCGCCACGGAGAACTCCTCAGGCAGAGAAGGCACAGGCGAAGCGCCCGCCGCCATTTTAGGTGACAGGAGTAAGACGGCGGCGGCGGCGGCGGCGGGCCTTCGTTGCCACGGCAACCGCACTCCTCCTTCGAGCCCCCCTCCCTCCTCCCAAGTTGGCGCATGCGCCTTCCGCTCTCAGCAGTTGGCGGGAGAAAGTTGAGGATGAGGAGATGAGAAAGAAATATTTGTTTTGGTTATTTGACGCAGCTATTCAAACGACATATTTACTTTATTCAGTCTTTAGTATAAGACATAAACATGCAAAAACATTATATATATATATATATATATATATGATTTATTTATATTTTCCGCCTCTCTCCCTAGGGATCGAGGTGGGGTTACAACATAAGTAAAAATGCAGAAACACAATAAAAAGATTACATTAGCCCCTAAACCCTCCCACTGTTAGAAATAATAAAATATATAGACACATGCACACACAAGAAATAACGGTCCAAAACACAGAGAAAGACATAATCCAGTTTGAGACCATGGCTCAATGCTATGGGCCTCTGAGAGAACACCTCTCTAGGAATCTCTAGGTCCTCCAGTGCAACTCTGTGGTCAACATCTGCCAAACATTGGCCATAAAACTGCTCTGGAAAGGCAGCAAATGCCCATTGGAGTGTTCTCTCTAGGAATCTCTAGGCCCTTCAGTGAGACTTTTGGTTAAAGCTGACTATAGAGTTGTGCTGGAGGACCTAGAGATTCCTAGAGAGAACATATTAATAAAATCTGAATAATTAAATCTGCAAAAATCAAAGCTGCAAACGTGGAGGGAAGAGTGTACACACGCAGACACATAAAATGGCATTAAAATGGTGTAGTGTGGTAGAGCCTCTATACTGTACTATGAAGCTGAGTAACCTACACATATATATATATACTCATACACATACTATAGGGTGCATCTGCACTGCAAAATAATGTGTGTGTATATATATATATATATATATATATAATGATGTAGTGTGGAAGAGCATTAAGAGTAAGACCCAGGGAATACCCTGAAGATGACATATATATGTGTGTCGACTCGACACATACATACACATATATGTGCACATTTATATATGTACACACATATACTGTCTATATATATACTATATGGTATATATATACTATAGAGTGCATTTCTACACTGTAGAAATAATGTTGTGTGTGTGTGTATTATAAAATGATGTAGTCTGGAAGAGCTTTAAGCCCCAGGGAATAACCTGAAACCAACATATACAGTACACACACACACACATATATATACTACATAATATAGTATATAAAATATAGGGTGCACTGTAGAAATAATGCAGTCTGTGTTTGAGTGTGTATATCTATATCTATCTAATGGTGTGTGTGGAGGAGCCTTAAACCTGCGGGAATAGGCTTAGGATGACTTCGTTCTGAATAAACTTTTGCAAGTAGGAGACCGGGCTCTGCCTGTGAGTCTCCCTCAGAAAAGGCGCCTCCTTTTCGGAGGCGAGGCGAGGCCTGCCATGCCATCCCCTTTTCCCTCTCAGAGAGGAGGAGGCGAGAAAGGGAGGGAAGGCGGGCCTGGCCAGACCGTCTGGAGGCGGGGAGGGAGGCCTCTTTAGTGGCGGCGGGAAGCGTTCAAAATGGCGTCCGCCTGCGCCGGGGCTGAGGAGAAGCTGAGGCGCAAAGTGGCCTCTGCCTTCAAGATGCACGGCTTGCTGCTCCGCGCGTGAGTAGGAGGCCTGCTTGCCTGCCTTCCTTCAGACAGCCACACATACTACTACTACTACTACTACTACTACACTAATCCAGAAATCAAGGAAGGCTCCAGACTGAAATCTGGGGATTTTGGACTTCAGCTCCCAGAATCCCAGGCTATTGGCCAACATGGCTGAGGCTTCTGGGAGATGAAGTCCAAAAGGGCTCTTAAAGGGCACAGTTTGGGGACCACTGCTTTAAGGCAATGCTTCTCAAATTTTGGTCCTCCAGATGTTTTGGACTCCAGCTCCCAGAAACCCCCACCAGCTTGGCCTACAGGAAGGGATTCTGGGGGTTGAAGTCCAAAAACATCTGGAGGGCCAAAGTTTGGGAACCACTGCTTTAAGGCAATGTTGCCTAAACGTAGGTCCTCCTCCAGATGTTTTGGACTTCAGCTCCCAGAATTGCTGGCTGCAGGTCAAGCTGGATGGGGCTTCTGGGAGTTGAAGTCCCAGAACCTGGAGGACCAGAGTTTGGATTCCACTGCTTTAAGGGTTGTGTAGGCAGGGGTTCCTTGTCACACAACCGGAGTGACCAGACATGTCCTCCTTTTCCCAGACCGGTCCTACATTCCAGGCTTCTGTCCAAGAGGGATTCCATAATGTCCTCCATTTTGAGCATTACTGAGAAGCACACATTTATATTGATTGATAGGAGTGTGTAAAGCTTTTTCTTTGGTCATGTCCTGCATTTTTCTTGGATGTCCTACATTTTGTGGTGCCTTGTTCAGGGTGAGCAGATGTCATAACCTCAAAGGAGGACAAGGCACCACAAAGTGTAAGCGGTTCAAGAAAAAAGTAGGACATTTATCAAATCAAAGCTAACAACACTCATATAATTGAAAGATATAGCTGTGTTAGTGTGTAGAATCAGTATATAGAGAGATCTTGTAGCCCCTTTGAGACTGAAAGAAAGAAGTTGGTAGCATGAGCTTTTGTAGACATCAGTCTACTTCCTCAGATGCATTTAGTGTAAGTTTAGGCTAAATGCCTCTGAGGAAGTAGACTACAGAGTCTAGAAATGCTCATGCTTTCAGTTAGTTTCTATAGAGTCTAGGAATGCTGTTCCTCCTGGACAGGAGGTTGCAATGTAAGTTGTGTCCTGGAAAAGGAGGACGCTTGATCATACTACACAAAACAACTCTTCGCAAGAAGCTCTCTGGTCTGATCAGCTGTAAAATCTGCTGGAAATCTTAAGAATTGCTGGTTTAATTCATTCCAGTTTCCTGTGCTAGCTAAAAGTATTCTCCGTCCCTCACAATTTTTGAGGATACTTAACTAGATCCTGGCAGCTGTGTGAGAAGCCTGGTTTCAAAGATGCATAATACAGTACTTTAATAGAAAATCACTATAAAATCAAAAATCTTGGCGTATTATTTCAAAGATGCTGGGAACGAACAATGGAGTGGTCAGGTCCAGACTGAAAGTGTCAGCTGCAAAGTGTGATTTCTGAGTCCTTGGGATCCCAAAGAATGGCTCCTGAAGATCCTCAGAGCCCAATTCAAATAATTATTTGCACCAATTTGGGGGGGGAAGGGGGTATTTTTTAAATGTTAAAACTGGCCAAATCCAGCCTAAACTGGCCACAAATGCCATGGTTTACTTGCCTCTGAGCTCCACACCACATTGCCGCCAAAGCAACAAAAACAATGGCCTGAATGGCAAACGGAAGTGATGTGACATCCCTTTTGGCACTTTGAAACATGACAGTATGTCCTGCTAGTGGAGGTGAATGGAGAAAATGGCCCCCACCCCTCCCCAGTTGCCTACCCATGTTCTAGTCCCATCTGTCAGGATGCTGTCATTTCTGATGGGAATGACATGTGCCACTGTCATAGGAAGGCATAAGAAGTTTTTGACTATGTTTGCTGTGTTGGATGCGAAAGGCATTTCATGATGGTGCTACATCTATTTCCCAACTTCTCAGGCATCGTGGAGTATACAGTTGCCCCTTGAAATTAGCGTTCCTCATTCATTTGCGGGCAGCAAATGGAGGGGGACAAAATGGGGCGTGCCCCCATTCAAGCCAATGGGGCTTGAATATCAGCAAGTTTCTATTTTTGCGCATGGGGGGTCCAGAAAGGATCTCCATGAAAACGGAGGTGCGACTGTATTTTGTCTTGGAAATTTATACATTTCTTATGCTTACAATGTATTATAAAGCCACATGTACATTTCAAAAATGTGCAAGATTGAATATGCATGCATTTGAAAAATCGATAGAAGCACATTTTAATGGGAAAACTGTATTTAAAAAAACATAAAGAATTCACTAAAATATATACCAAATTCTACATAGGAAAAAAATGGTTTGTAACCACTGATAGGATGGAACCGGAGTTTGGTGGAATTCTGGAAAAGACAATGATAAGTAGACTGACAGCTTTTTACTTCGCTAATCTTGGCTAATTGTTTTTCTTTTTCTTTAATCAGTGAAGCTACTAAGTATCTCACCGAAGCTCTTCAAGCAGCTAATGAAGTGGAGCTTGAAGCTACGATAGAAAATATCATTGATGCTGTTGAAAAACAACCTTGTGAGTAGAATTCTCCATTTTCTAAGATTGTTTAAGGAGGAAAGATGGGGATCCCTATAAGTCTGTGGGGCTTCTGTGCTATTTGTGATTACAAGATGGGTTATTTTTGGGTTGCATTACTTTCAAAATAAATAACAATGCAAAATATACTGGAGAGGGTCTTCCTTCTGTGTGCCAATCCAGGAGACGGCTATGTCTTCTTGGAAAGTGGATCGCTAATGTGGTTTCATTAGAACATTTGGTTTAGAAATACCTGGAATATCTAGTGCAGTGATGGCGAACCTTTTTCAGTTCGCGTGCCGGGGGCTGGGGGCTGGGGCGGGGCTTCCATCCCCTTTTCAGAGGGTCGTCTTCTGGGGCCGTCACAGGCCAGCAAAAGGGCCGTGGAGGACGGCGCGCTGTCCTCCGGCATCCCAGCCCCCTCCTCCTCGGCCTTCGCTCGCCAAGAAAGGGCGTTGTGGAGCCCTTTTGCGGTGAGCGAAGGGAAGCCGGGAGGAGGAGGAGGCTGGGCACACGTCCCAGCCCCTTTCTCCTCACCCTTCGCTCTGCGCGAAATGGCTCCATGGAGCCCTTTCGAGCGGAGCGAAGGGAAGCCAGGAGTGAAGAGGGCTAGGAGGAGCAGTCAGACGTGCATGCGCCTCTGTCTCCTCCTCCCAGGTGCCATTTTCTGGCTTCCCGCTGTCTCTCAGAGAGACAGCGGGAGGCCCAAAAATGGTAGGGAGGAGGCGGAAGGGGCACGCACCCATTCCACCTTCTCCCTCGCCCCGTGCCTGGTGAAATCGCACCGTGTGCCACCTGTGGCACGTGTGCAACGCGTTCGCCATAACAGATCTAGTGCTTTCTAGTGTTTATTTACAGTAAGTTCAGTACTCTTGTTCTGCTTCTTTGTAAAATATGCCTGGTAGTCATGGGGACATTATATATGATAGAATCAGATACATGTGATTTAATTGTAAATAATGGGTAAAGGAATGATCTTTACACAATCTGCTACCTAAAGAAAAGATCCTAAACAGTTTATTATCACTAACTCTCTTTTAACTTCACTTTCTACTCTATTGTTCTTGTTCAGTGAGCTCTGTGGGTGGACCACTCTCACCTTCATGGGTTGTTCAGAATTCAGCATAGTGCTGGTATGAACAACTGCATTCTAATCTAATGGACAGGTTCTGTACCTTACTGAAATTCACAGAATAACCAAATCAGGAGATAAAAGGAGACCAGAGTGTGTGCTTTGGCTGACTAACATTAATTCATGTGGAAGATGAATTAAGACTGCATGCTGATATTCTTCAAAAGGAATCATGATCTGCAGTCATGGTGTTTTTAAGATGTAAACCTGTGTGTGCAAGCCCAATAGCTCATTGGTAACTTGGTGCCAGGGTGAGGGTACAGTTGGGACCTGACCTCAGTATTAAAGCTGGTACGAGCACCACTGGTGTACCATATGTTTCATATGCATGCCACAGGTGTGCCATACAAGGGACTTGTGCAGTTCAAGGGGTGGGGGAGCTAAGAACAGTGTTTCAGCCTGTAACTACTAATTAGCAGTGCCTATCTCTTCAGGGCTATATACACTCTCATGTGGAAACTCGCCATTGGGTAGACATCATGGGTCTCTTTACAGCAGTCCTGCATAGACAATTTGGCGCATGGGATTTTTTGCTGATTCTTGACTTGCTACAAGTGATTTCGGGGTAATTTTGCTCCTTCTATACTCTGTGTTTTCTTCTTTGCATTGGGGAGGGGAGCGTCTGTAACATACAGCAGACACCCTCCCTTCACCCTGCTCTTTTCATGATCTGTATTAAGGGTTTTCTCAGTTAACTATGGCTCGGAAAGTGAAGGTCCTTTTTACACCTTCCCTTTCCCTCCTCATCCTCTATCTAGCTGGAAGATTTGTAACAGCATTGACACTGAGAGGATGGTGAAAGAGGACTGGAGAAACACAGACTTTAGGGGCTGGGTTGCAACAGAGCATATGGGGTAAATAAATCTTGAACTGGGAAAGAATGTGATCCTACTGTAGCCCATCCTATGGGAGCTGTCTGGGCCTTGCTACAGCAGAAGAGGCACACCAGCAGCTGTCTCCAGAATCCCTTTCTGAGCATGCACAAACAGCAAAAGGAGAGAGATAAGAGGCCAACAGCTAACCCAACGTGTTAGAAAAGCATAGATTTAGAAGTTTGGCCACCAAAATAGAAATAATAAGAAAAGTGGAAAGTGTTGAAAGGGGGAGGGGGAAATTATCCCTGAATGTTTATTGGAGCAGCTTTCAAGTCTCTAAAGGTTCAACATATTTGTGTTTACTTAAGCAAGGCTTCCCTGACACAGTTGTTTCATTTCACAGGTGCCTATTGTGTTAAACTAAAAGTTTGATAGAGCCTGTTGACCTTTTCTTCTTTTTTGTGGTATTGGGAACTATCTCTATTCTTCTCATGCTATTTCTGCCTACGATGCTGGATTTTCTGTTAAAGAATTAATACCCAGGAACACATCTACGTTCCTAACAGAGGTATGACTGTATAAATATTCAATATGAAGCATTATGGCTCTACAACATGCTGTTGTTCGCCGCTTTGATCAGGTTTTGGAAAAGCAGGATACAAATAAACTATATTATTATTATTATTATTATTATTATTATTATTATTACAATCTCTGTAATGCTGAGCCTCATTAAAATGTATCTTAGCCTCATCACCTCATTAACCCTATGCTACTTGCAGGGGAGAGTTTGTGAACTGCCCAGATAATGGGAGACGCCCCATTATCACATGCCCCCCAAATCTCAGTCAGTCTGGGAACAGCTGAAAGGTGGAACTACACCGGCTGTGATTTTATCCTGTAACACAGGGAAGAAAAGAGTTAAACAGACATGCAACACACAATACGACTGATTAATTGTACTGTCAAATAGCAGGCATGATTGAATGCAACTTGACACCCCTTGCCCTTGTTTGTCAGTCCAGCTTCACTTACAACATGTTTGTCTCCTTGTACTCATCAGAGTAGTTCTGGTAAATCACAAGCAACTGCAGCAACTGAAAAGATTCTAATGTGTTAGTATTTTACTTTGAAGTGATATAATAAGCTTTGTAAATGAGCTTTGTGTTTCTAGTAATTGCAATGGGTACCATTTTAATTTTCACAATGTTCTTTTTAGTGTCATGTAACATGATTGAAAAGTCCATGGTGGAAGCGGCAGTCCTGGAATGCAGCCAGTCTGTAGATGAAACCATGTACGTTTGTTTGCACAAATTCATTTACTGAAATGAGCAAATCAAGCAGGAGCTTTTGATGCAATCTAATTCAGTTCATTGTCTTGTTTGCTTCCTTTTACCTTGGTTCATTTGAGCTTTCAGATTTAAATCTCATTAACATTAATTCTTCCGTTAGAAGGTAGAAGTCTCAGGGGGATTGTAATCTTGTGCAGACAATGGCTGTATTGCATATCCCAGAGTATTTGCTAATACTATTTGGAAGAGAAGTTTCAGAAACAGTATTAGCAAGTTTGCATGACTAAATGCACCATTATTAAGGAGGGAATATGGGCTTATTAAATCACAATGTGAACAAATTCTGAACACAGACCCTTTCATTACTTCTTTTGCATGAACAGCTAAATAATCTAGAAAGGGAAGAATATTGTGAAAGTCCAAATTTTTTATTATGGTTTATTGCAGGGTTTGTAACCCAACAATAACATCTGATTTAAAGCTGGTCTGTGATCCTGGCTTGTTTGGAAACAATCACTGAATGATAATTCAGGGTTCAAACATGAATACCTGGTGTGCTCATCTGTTTGTGCAAAGACGAGTATGAAATGGTAATGAGTGAGTTGCATGTACAGTCAGCCCTTTGTATCCTCAGATTCTGCATTCACAGATGCAACCAACCACAACTTGAAAATATTTCCCGTGTCCCCTCAAAAGAATCCAAAAAGCCAATCTTGATTTTGCCATTTTATATAAGGGACACTATTTTACTTCCCCATTGTATATAATGAGCATTCATAGATTTGAGTATCCAAGGGAGTTCTGAAACCAACCCCCAGTGGATACCAAGGGCCTATGCAAGCAGTTCACGTTGTCATTTAATATGCCAAGGTACCTGGTTTATCATATGGAAATATAGCCAATAATATCTTGCAGCTGCTTCCCCCCCAGGAACTTAAGACATTTTTAAAGGAATGTATTCATGTTACTGCTTAGTATTTTCAAAGTAATACATTTGATACTGCTTGTTCAGTTAAAGATAATGTACTGTATTATTAATACATTATTAACATAGTATGTTTTAGTTACTATTTTACAAAATACAGGTGAGAGTAAATATAGTTGGCCCTCTGTTTTTGCGGGGATTCGTTCTCCCCCCCTTGCAAAAAACGGAGACTTGCTGATATTCAAGCCCATAGGCTTGAATGTGCTTGTGAGCATGTGCAAGGCGCACACCACAGGGGCACACCCAATTGAAATTAATACAGGTTGCCCCCCCGTGAATATTCAAGACCACGGGTCTCATGTCCGTGAGAACGGAGGGACGACTTGTACATGATTAAAAATTCACCCCATAACATTCAAACAACATTTTAGAAGTAACAAGTAAATTTTAGAAATAATGAGTGAACATTGATTGATAACATTGAAAAAGTAACAACATTACTACCTGTTACATAATTTTTGTGCAAATGACATTATCCCTGTCATCCAAAAGTAAAATTTATTTTTATTTTATTTTATGACTGCCCTCAATATGGGACCCAAGGGATTTTAGTTTGCCCTGTATATAGTAGGCTTCAGATGCATGTTAATGAAAGCCCTGATCAGGTGAAGAGGGATTTCCACTGACATATTTTTCATTGTGTGACTGGAGGGACCAGGGATGTATTGTCTCTTACGTTCCTTCCCTGTCACATTCCTGATAGCCCGCACTCATAGTTTCTTCAAGCATAGGGATTGTGTGTCTTCAGGAGAGAAGGTGTTGTGTGATCAGGGCACTAAACAGATGGCTTTCACCTTCTGTCCTACATCCCCTAAGTATAGTGTAAATATCTGCATGTGGGCATATGCTGTGCTGATCATGCATCTTCCCCTTGACTGAAAACACTTCAATGGCCATTCCATGCTTTGTGGCAAGCAGGCAAGCTTGGAGAAGCACCTGGCAATGTTCCTAAAGCCAAATGCAAAATTATGATTTCAATCATTGGCTTCATGTCATCATTTTGCATTTGGTTTTTGGGATGTAGCTAGATGCTTCTTAGAGTCTGCCTGTCTGCCCTGAAGCACAGAATGGTCTAATGGGGCAGCTTCAAAAATTCGGTGTGTGTGTGCTTTGGGCTTTGTGGAGGGAGGGAATGCCAAGCCCCCCACAGTGCTCAAATAGCACATCTGCTCACGTAAAGGAAGCTTATGTGTGCAAATGTCCTCAACAGAACTCTGTTCATGTATACAGCAACCTGCTTTCACTTAGGAAAGATAGTGTTTTTTCAAACATGCATGTGGAGCACTATGGGAAGGACTTGGAGCAGAAAAGATGCAGGATAAAACAAGTTGTACAAGTGAATTGAGTGACACTTCATCACTGCTTCACTACAAAGAGGTTGACTGTGGAATTCTTGTTATTTGTGTTTGTGTGTGATATTTAGACTCTAAGATGAGCACTTCAGTATAAACCAAATAGCTCACTTCAGCCCACTTGGCATACCAAAGGGACTGTAAATTAGTCCTCAATCTAACAAGCAATCTTACAGTCATTCCACAAACAGTGATTTTCTTTGTACCTAGCTGTAGAAACTGAAAATCACCATAACTATGCTCTCCTTGTTGAAAAGAGTGTCAAATGATTTCACTGCATATGTAAAAACGAGATGTCAGTATTGCAGAATGCTACAGCAATTTATTTTTGAAGTGTCTTTTTTTTTCACGGAAAGCTTTCAAATGTGCCTTTTTCTGCATTTGATTTTCTCACAGGGAACATGTTTTCAACATCATTGGAGCTTTTGATATCCCACGATATGTTTACAATGCTGAGAGAAAGAAATTTCTACCGTAAGTCCTCCCTCTGTAAGTTTTTAAGAGTTTGGAAACCAAACAATGTTACATTTCATAGCACTCTTTTGTAGACCCTCGGCCCAAGTTTGACTTATGACATGGAAAGCTGCATGAAAATGAAACTGATAATGAAAAGATCCAGTATGGTACAGTGGTTTGAATGCCACACTAAGACTCTGGGAGACCAGGGTTCAAAACACCTCCTCAGCCCTTGAAACCCACTAGGCAATCTTGGACTAGTCTCATTCTCTCAGCCTTAAGGGAAAGCAATGGCGGCAAACCTCTGAATAAACTGTGCCAGTGAGAGAGCCAGCATGGTGTAATGGGTTGAGTGCTGGATTCTCAGAGGCTAGGATTCAAATCTCTGCTCAGCCACTGGGTGACTTTGGGCAAGTCACACTCTCTCAGCAAGAAAACTGCTTTTTAGAGTCAGCATTGTCTAGTGATTTGAGCATTGGACTAAGTCCCTGGGAGTCCAGCCCTGCCAGCCATTGAAACCCTCTGGATAACATTGGCCAAATTACACTCTCTCAGCCTCAGAAGAAAACCAATGGCAAACTTCTTCTAAAAAAAGTCTTGCCTCCTCCCAAGTTTTATTTTTTAGAGTCAGCATTGTGTAGCGGTTTAAGCATTGGACTAGGACTCTGGGTGACCAGCTCCATCAGCCATTGAAACCCACTGGATAAGTCACACTCTCTCAGCCTCTTGGGGAAGGCAATGGCAAACCTCCTCTGAAGAAATCTTGCCCAGAAAGCCCTAGGATAGGTTCAATGTAAGTCAGGGTTGACTTGACACAAAACAAACAACATTTTTTCCCCATTTTTCCTCCTATAATTGACACAGTTTTCATGATTGTTCTTTTTAAAGTTTACACAAGTCTCTGTGCCATTTCTTTCAGTCTATCAATGACCGGCCACCCTGCACCCAATTTATTTGGCTCTGCCAGAGATAAAGCAGAATTGTTTCGTGAGCGACACATCATTGTGCAGCAGGTGAGAAAAAACCCGAAGCCAATTTAGTCCATTTAATGCTTAAAGCCAAGCTATGGAAAGGTTACTCTGAGAGACTACAACTCTCAGACAGTATTGCCAGTGTCCCATAGTTGTAATCTAAAACAGTAATTTTTCCAAAGTCTGACTTAAAGCTAGAATTTTTAAAAGCCCCATCATTTCAGAAAGATGTACAGTGCTACCTCGGGTTACGAAATTAATTCGTTCCGCCGTTCCGTTCGTAACCCGATAATTTCGCAACCCGAAAAGGCTTTCCGTTAGCGCTGGAAAGCCGCTAGCCGCGCTTTGCGTTTGAATTTCGCGCCGAAATAAATTTCGTAACCCGAAAAAAATATCGTAACCCGGAACAGTTTTTTCCAATCTAACTTTTTCGTACCCCGGAAATTTCGTAACGCGATCATTTCGTATCCCGGGGCACCACTGTATACAGAATTTGGAATAAAGATCTGAAGTTATATAACTCAAAGGGGAAACAGTCATAAAGAGCAGATTTGTATTCTTGGGAAAGTTGCAGTTGGAATATGAAATATGAATCCACACATTTTCAACTGATGGATTCAAGCATCCATGGCTTGAAAATGTTCAAAAGATACATAAATTCCAAAAAGCAAACCTTGATTTTGCCATTTTATATAAGAGTCACCATTTTACTATCCATTGTATTTAATGGGACTTGAACATTCACGGGTTTTGGTATCCATGGGGGGGGGGGGGTTCCTAGAACCAAACCCCAATGGATACTAAGTGGGAACCAAAATGAACAGTTGATTTAATTTGAAAATAAGAGAGAAATATATCATCAAATCCAGGGCTGCTGTGATGAACATTTCAATTTTCATTCCAATATCTTAAGAAGATAAACTGTGAGCCTGCAGTCTTGCAGGAAAAACTACAAACCGTCTTACAGTGCCTTACAAACAAAACACATTAATTCTGGCATACACTTCCATGGTACAGAAGCTACTTCATTATATAATTACATTAAAAGCATGGGATGATCTGGGAGGCTGAATCATACTCAGGGCTTATGAGGTTTAGCATCCTTCTCCCACAGTGGCCAATCAGATGCTTCCAAGTTGCTCTACCAGGGCTGGATGTCAATAGCCTGCCCCTCTTGTCTCCCCCTCCCAAGCACCCCCAACAAATGATATTCAGAGATATATTGCCTCTAGTTCAAAGTGTTTTTTGTATGTGACTCAGACTCAGTTCTTTACATGGGCCATGATTATTGCTGAATAAAAACATGTGATAACTAACTTTGCATGGAAAAAGAAGTTTTCCTATAACATATAATGACTTTTTAAAAATTCACTCATATTTATCCTATGCAGAGAACCCATAGGCATGAATATTCACACCATCACTATTGGTACACCCAGATGAAAGCAGAAGTAAATTCCAGGTAGGTTCAACCTGTTAATATCACACAGGATATTGTGTCAGCTCAGTGGCCAAGTGACATGTGTGGGTCCTTCATGACACTTTCTGCCCTGTGATCCATGTGCTTAATCCTTCCAACCTTGCTCAGTCCAAGCCTCCGTTGAGACCAATAGAGGTTTGTAAAGCCTAACATAGGGTAAGGGCAGATGTCTGGTGTGTGTGTGTGTGTGTGTGTGTGTGTGTGTGTGTGTGTGTGTGTTAGCATCTCCTCCACTCAGCAGCAATTAAGATTAGAAAAGAAAGGAACATCAAGAAGAAAGTATTTGTCTTTCCCAACGAAACGTGAACAATGCATGGCCTTTACTGATCGGCAATTCAAGCAGATGGACACTATGATGTTTATCACACTGTACTCTTAAAGTGCTACAATTCCACTTTGACTCCTCTAGCTGCCTCCTGTTGCATTCGGGATTTGCAGTTTAAGGAGGAGTATTTAGAATTCCAGGTATTCTAAATACCCCCCTTAAAACTGCCAATACCAGAATGCAACGGAGGCAGCTAGAGGAGTCAAAGTGGAATTGTAGCACTTTAAGAGTATAGTGTGATAAACTCTATGATACAACAAAGAAAATTCCAGGGCATCACAGATCAAATAGACTCTGTTTATGTGATACACTGAAGTGGAAGATCTGGCCCACTAACATATGGCAGTGGTGGTTGTAGCCTAGGAGAACAGTATTTATCTCCTTTTTTTAGGCAATGGGAAACTGGATAGTTGAGGATACAATATTTCTTCTGTAAGAGTCTGATCAGCTAGGGACACAGAAAGTTGCCCTTTTTGCATTAGAGTAACCAATTTAGAAAAACATGTCTAATTATCTAGACCATTTCAAACCGGCTTTCGGGTGGGCTATGGGTTGAGACTCGCTATGGTCGCCTTGGTCGATGACCTCCGTCTGGGCATGACAGGGGTAGCGTGTCCCTGTGGTGCCTTAGACATCTCAGCGGCTTTCGATACCATAGACCAGGTATCCTTCTTTAGCGCCTGCAAGGTGGGAATCGGGGGCACTGCGCTCCAGTGGTTCCGATCCTACCTCTCTGGGAGGTTCCAGATGGCAGCTGGGAGACGTGTGCTCCGAAAGAGGGCCCTTACATCTGGGGTCCCTCGAGGAGCCATTCTGTCTCCCATGCTCTCAACATTTACATGAAACCGCTGGGAGAGATCATCCGGAGTCATGGGGCGCACGGTATCAGTACGCTTAGACACCCAAATAGTCTTCTCTATGTCTCCGATTGATGCAGTGACCGGGGATGGCATCTCTCCTCTCGTGGCCTGTCTGGAGTCGTAATGGGCTGGATGAGGGAAAACTGACTCAGTCTGAATCCAGAGAAAACGGAGGTGCTCGTGATAGTTTCTCCTGGCCCGAGGATGGCGGTGGTTCCACCTGTCCTGAACGGGATCACGCTTCCGTGAAGGACTCAGTACGCGTCTGGGGTGGCTTCGCTTCTTGACTCTTCGCTCCACCTTACACCTCAGGTGGAGGCGACAGTCAGGAGCACCTGCTATCAGCTTCGGCTGATACACCAGCTGCGTCCCTACCTAGGCCAAGGGACCTTGAAACTGTAGTACATGCTCTGGTAACCTCTGCGTTGGATTTCTGCAACGCACTCTACATGGGGCAACCCTTGTACCAACCTGGAAGCTACAATTGGACAGAATATGGCAGCCAGACTGGTCACTGGCATACCCAGGGCCAGTCATATAACACCAGTGCTTAAAGATCTGCACTGGCTGCCTATTCGCTTCCGGCGCAATACAAGGTGTTGGTTATAACCTATAAAGCCCTAAATGGCTTGGGCCCAGGATACCTAGAGGACCGCCTCTCCCCATATAATCCACCCCGCAAACCAGAACATCTGGGCAGCAGCTATTGAGGGCCCAGGGGCAAGACTAGTCTCTACATCTAGGAGGACTTTCTCCATCTCGCCCCCAACCTCTGAAACTCTCTGCCCATTGAGCTCCGCTCGGCACCTCCCGGCCAGTTCAAAAAGGGGCTGAAGACCTTTCTTTCAAACAGGCATACCCTGATGTGCGCCCCGAATAACTCACCCTCCTTTACGTCGCAGTGGCAAGCTGGCTGGAGTGTTTTATTGCATTTTAATATGAATGTATAATTTTTTATGTATTGTATCTTGTGGAATGTTGTGCACCGCCCTGATTTGTAGAAGGGCGGTAATATAAATAAATTTTTTATTTTTTTAATTTTATTAATGAAAGTAGTACTGTAACAGGTTTCCTTTCCTTTTAAGTTGTTACACTCTGTGTGAATTCAATATTTTATGCCTATTTTTCATATGGTCTGCTCACTTATTCAATGAACTGTTGCTTACTTGGGAAATCCTTTTCTGCACCCAAAGCCCCAAAGTGGTGTGAACAAAGCAAGGAGAAATCTTTTCCTCCTCAGCACTGATAAATGAATGAGATGTTCCCTGCCTGGAGAGAGTGGCCAAAATCTGGCTTTTCCCTGTGCCCTTTTAGTCAGTGGGTTTAGGTACAGTTTGCAATAATCATGGGTCAGCCATTCAGAGGACTGAGGGAATCAGCTCTGTTGCTGTATTCCATAGTCTATATGTTTGGTATTCCTGTCATGCAATATCAGTGAGAAATATCACATGAAGTAAACCAAGCCATATCACAAGCCAAGACTTTTTATTAAGCAAGGCTTAATATATAATCATACCAGGTGGGTTTATGGAGTATGTGTGTTTCAATGTTGTTTTAACTTTATATATGTATTTTATGCTCTTTTTAGATTATTTTGACTGTTTTAAATTTTATTGTAATTTTTAAATGTTTTATCATGAGCTGCCTTGGGTCCCTTCTGGGAGAAAGGTAGCATACAAATGAAATAAATAATATAAATAAGAAGTATGGTACTTTAAAACAGAGTACGTTAGGCCTTAATGATTTCTCTGATTCTAGCTCAAAACTATAGAAATCTCTTGGCACCACCAAAGGTGGGACGTGATTGTTTTGGCATGATAACCCAGCTGAAGGAGGTAAGCTCTCTATCAGTGGTTTTGTGGATGACTGTTGTTCAGCATATGATGACAATCTGTGAGATTTGTGTTTTCAAATGTGACTGGAAGAGAGATAGGAATTCCAAAGTCTTCAGTGAATTAGATGCTGCTGAGAATAAAAGTGAGCAATAAGGAATTCCACTTCAAGTGGAGTAATGGAAAGGGAAGTTTGATCTTAATTCCCTGTACCTATTTTTAAGGGGAAGTTTTTTTGGAAGATCCTACCGGCGTCGTCCAGCTGGACATCAGTAAAGCAATATCCTTTATATGTATGTCCAATAAAACAGGGACTTATCAGAGAGAGAAATTTGCCTTAACCTCCCATGTATTCCATCTGGAATATGTGTTGGCTGTGGATTTTATTTTATTGGTGAAAATAAACACTCAAAAGTTTGTGTCATACAGCAAGTTATGCTTTGCATATCCTTCCCGTTTTGCCAAAATAGTTGATATTTATTGTGTATAAAAATGCCGTATGAACAGTAGTCAGATAGGAGTCCATAAACTCGTAGAAGGTTTGTGGATGGGTTTCATGGAGTTCAAGAAATAGATGCAAACATATTATTTTTTTTCTTTAATTCCTTCATATACCTTGTATTTTTTTAATTTCAAGGTAAAAATTTATTATTTTATGTTGTCTCTTTTCCTGAGTGAAATCAGAGTGGGTACAACAAGGTTAGAAACATAGTAGAGCAAATAAATAAATAAAAAATAAATGAAATGTGTTGATAAAATGTTTAAAACACACAAGCAAGAAAAGATCAATTTAAAACGGTTCAAAAGCATTAAACAGTAAGGATAATAGTATAGCACACACACCTTAAAAGATGTATTCTGTACAAACAGTTACAATCAAATGGCTGTTTAAATAAAAAATAAATAAATAAGGTCTTTACCTGCTTCTGAAAGGAGAGGGGACCAACTTAGCTTTCTGTGGGAGAGAGTTCCATAGCTTGGGAACAGTCACCAAGATGCCCTCTCACACCAAGACAATCCCTCTGTCAGGAATCTTAAGATTGGGCAAGCCATTAGGTCAAATTAATATAATTGTTTGAAGTATGTCCATATATCCCTTCCCCTCTCTTTCTTTCAGGTGGCCAGTGTGGGTTGAGTGTTGGACTAGGACACCAGGGTTTGAATCCTCTCTTGGGCATGGAAATCTACTGGTAGCTCTTGGGCAAGTCACACACCTCCATCCTTGGCGGATGGCAGTGGCAAACACCCTCACAACAAGTTGGCTAAGAAAACCCCTTAGTTGCCATAAGTTGGAAATGATTGAACACACAATCAACATCAGCCTTTCTCCAGTCCAGCCATGAGAAGGCGATTGCAAGCATTTTTGTTTCCCTTTTAAACTAAGCACAGTTTAATAGTTAAATTTATTTATATTCCGCCCTTTTCCCAGAGGAATCAAGGTGGATTACAGCAGAATCGATAATATGTTTTCTGTAGTAGTCTGTGTCTCAAGCAGACATGGGTAGGGCTAACTATGATTTGTTCAGACAAACCCACATGTATTTATGAAGTTGGCTTATTTCTCTAAATGTAGTTTGGATGTAATGCTAAACTTCTATTAAGGAAGATGGAAATCAATACCATTGTTGTTAATCTGCTTTGCTTCTAACATGTGTTTCTGTAGTAATGCCATAGTCATCATCCTTAACCACTTTGTACCAGTTCCACAGTGTTATATACAGAGTCTTGTTTGTTTTAACAGAAGGTAAGGCAGACCTTTTATTGTAAAATTGTGGACTCGTTTGGTGAATTTATGATCCAGTGAGTTCTTAGAAGACTGGTTCATAGTCAGACCATTGCTCTAACAAAGAGCCTGAGTAGTAGTAGTGCGGTGGGGAGATTATATGTACGACATCTGCTTGTGTCTTGATCCGAGCTGTGAACTGAACCATTCTGACAGCCATTTTTAAACATTGAAGGGATGTGATGTTGAAGATGGAGTCATCTTGTTTTCTGTTGCTCCAGAGACTAGATCACAAAAAAATGGGTTCAGATTACAAGAAAAGATTCAACTAAAGACTAGCAAGAGCTGTTGGAGAGTAAATTTATTGCCTAGGAGGGTGCTGAACGCTCCTTGGAGGTCTTAATACAGAGAATGGGTGGGCAGTCTTCAGCGGTGCTTTAGTTGTGTTTTCCTGCATGGAGTGGGGTTGGTTTAGATGGCCCCTGTGGCCTCTCCACATTTACAGTTCTGTTCACTCTCACTATACACTGCAGCAGCAGAATATGAGATCACACAGTCAAAACACACAAGTATAAATTGTAAGGGAGCAGGTTCAATTGACAGCTTTGGATCAGCATGTGAATATGGAGGTGGGGTTAGCCATTGCCATCTGCTCTCCTCCATCCATACTTTTTTACCTGAGACATGAGCACTGAGCAGGACTCTAGTAGGGCTTGTGTGTTGCATGGTGGTTAAGATTATAGCATTATAGGTTTATGACTGCATTGTTGTTGAGGTTATATATCAATAATGGACTTCATGGGTATTACGGTTGGGTGGCTGTGGAAGAGGCCATTTTCACCCACACAATGGAATGAAGTTGCATCACTTCCAGGTTTGTTTCGCCAGAAAGGTGTTTTAAAGGATGCTGAAGTCTTGGGCCTTGGGTGTGTGGGCTAAAGTGCTGTATTTGTAATATTTTAAAGTATTGGGGGGGAGGTGAGAAGGCACCTGGAAAAGACCCATATTTTCCCCACTCTGCCTTAGGGGTAAGACTGTAAAAATACCTTTAGGGCACCAATCTCTCTAATCTTGAGAGTTATGCAGAGTCAGCCCTGGTTAGTATGTGGATGGGAGACAGCCAACAAATGCCAAGTGCTGTAGGCTATTTTAGAGGAAGGAACTGGCAAAACCATCTTTCAGTATTATAGTCCCTTGCCTATGAAAACCCTATGAAAGTCTTGGGGCCACCATAAGTGACAGGCAACTAGAAGATTGCACACATGTACACACATACGCATGCACACACAATATCATTAGGAAAAAAATTGTAAACAAGATAGAAAGGAGTCCGCAGCAGCACAGCAGTAACCTAAATGTGGACCAGAGACCTGCAGGGCTGATAGATGAGACATCAGCTCAGCCATGACCAATGCACTGGGAGATTCCTAAGCTTGAAAGACCAGGGACACGCCACCTGGGATGCTCCAGACCCTTCAGCTCAGACCAGTGCTTAGTCACAGCCCTAGGACTGGTCAGCCTTCCCTGAGGACTCACAGTCCCTGGAGTCGTGCAGCAAGGACAGCAGTGTGCTTGGAGAAGCTGGGAATGGACCAGGGCTGGGCAACTCTGCCAGTAGCTGTTTTTTTCTCTGTATTGTGCCATACTGATACTGGAAATTATGTGGAGATGCTCTGGATTCATTTTCAAGAGTTTCAGCCACGGGGGGGGGGGGGGGGTTAGAAGGCCAGGTGAGTTAAAAATGTTGCAGATTGGAGCAGCTTTTATCCTTTCCAATGATTTTTGGGCTGAAAATTGCCCAAGCTGGGGAATGTTCTCAGGGCCCACAGGGTGGGAAAAAGGCTTGGGGCACACTGTAGCCCACAGATTGCACTTTCCCCATCCCTGCTCTAAACCATAAAGACCTGCTCTTTCAACGCTTCCTGCTGCCCCAGAAGTGGTGGTTGGGCCAAAAAGATATAAAAAGCTTCATTTGAGCTTAGATGTTGCTGCAGCAAGTTATTCATTTTAAGCTTTTTGGTTGCTACACATCCACCCAGCAAAATATTAACAGAGTCATAAAATGGTATCCACCTCAACATTTATAACAATGTTGCCTTAATTCCTGCCAGTATGGACAAGACGTAGCAGTAGTAATATAAACTGAAGTGCCATGTTTGGATAATGTGAAGTATCAGTTTACAGTTACTATAAAACATACAAAAGATAATGGTTCTGCTGTGCTACCTGTCTGGAAGCAGCTAACTTGTATTACTCTGTGCACTGCCGCTTAATGACATAGTTGTTTGAAATTTTAAACTGTGTTGTTTTAAAGAATTAACAGTTTTGCTATAGATTGATTTGGGAGTTAGAAGAATCCTTTGTCAGGTTGTGTTTGCCAAACCAACAGGGAACAGCTAATAAATATTATGACCAGAATTCAAAATGAAGATGCTCTTTTTTGTAGAGGTGGATAGAAGTAAAATCAGAGATACTGATGCTCTGATTGCAGCGTGTCATATTACTATTTCTCATTCTTAAAAAGTGTAGGGATCTCTTTGATATAAGATATGCTATAAAATCTCCAGCTTAGCCAGAGGCATTTCCAATTTATTTCCTAGGCTGGTATGAAGATGAAGTATTTCATGTCAACGCTTTGGATTCCCCCCTACAGAACCTTCTGCTACGACAAGGTACATTGTATTCGTTCCTGAAAACTTCAGAAAAGTGGGCTTGCAAGTGTCTATTCAAAACAGCAGGTCCATGACAAGAACAAGAATTGGCTGACTTGGGGAAGTTCTAAGCCTCAAATAAATTAGGGGGGAAATTGTAAAGAGGAACAAAATCCCAGATAACTCGTTAGGACACAATGATGAGGAGTGTTTGCTGACTGAGAGAGGAAAGCTGACATCTAAGTGTGACACCTCCCCCAAAAGGAATGGAAGGGCTGAGAGGGAAGAAAGGAATAGAAATGTAGGCCAAGAGCCCACACGTAACAGAAATTTCAGGAAACTTAGTTTCTAGGATTGGAAGAACAATAGGATGGCAAGAGGACTAGTAATTGAAAATCCAAAGTTTATTCCAGTTGTCAACAAAGGAAAACATTGAACTCAGTGGAATTCAAGTTCCAAAAGCTGAGAACCCGAACAAGACAAAATGGCTCTTTTTATATTATTCAAGACAAAGAAGCTTCTCAATACACCTGATTGGCTAATTACAATTTAAACATACAGATTCTTACAATCAGAACAGAAATACATATACATTAAAACTGCATCATCACTCTTACCCCCCCTTTAGGAATTCAGTGGCTTCCCCCTAACCTTGTCTGATGTCCTTATCTCAGTAGTTTATGTTATGTCTTTCTACGGTGCCAGCTTCCATCTAGGTCAAGATGCACTCACTATTCTTTTGCTCTAGTTTCCCTAAACCCAAGCCTTATTTCAAAAACCATCTCTCTGGCTGACAAAGGTGACTCCATCTTTCTAAGCTTTTTTATTTCAACAAGGAATTTCCACCACACACACTAAGTGTAACTTTACACTTGTAGTGATACTAACGACTGTGCATTACATAGTGAAAGGCAACAGTGTGAAATGAATTTGCCAACAAGTGTCAAATGAAATATGCAATGTGAAAGCACATCTTCTGTGAAATGGCACCACATGTTCAACTCTGCTTCCACAATACTCAGCTGAATATCGATGTTAGGTCATGGCCAAAAAAAGTGCAAGGAGTCTTATGCACGGTGTAAGTCACAACAGGTTACCAGTCATACATCTAGAAATGGTAGAAAACCTGTAATTCCTACCAACTCTGTGATTCTGTTATTCTTGAGCACATGAGCAACAGTGTTAAGTGCTTTAAGGACCAGAAATGAGATTCTCTGTAGACATCGAAGGAGAAGTTTGGGACAGTACAGAGGGCATAATACACCGGCTTCCTGGTGGCAGGGCCTATGGATGACTCGCCCCAAAGCTGGCATCATGCCACCCACCCAACCAGACAGTAGGCAGCATTGCAGTGCTCCAACAGCATGGCATTCATATGCTACAGGAGAACTGAAAAAGCACCACCGCC
Source organism: Sceloporus undulatus (assembly GCF_019175285.1). Taxonomy (NCBI): domain Eukaryota; kingdom Metazoa; phylum Chordata; class Lepidosauria; order Squamata; family Phrynosomatidae; genus Sceloporus; species Sceloporus undulatus. The sequence goes on from NC_056522.1 coordinate 379,089,198, forward strand.
ACAGAAAAGTCCAATTTCTGGGCAAAAAAGAGGACATTTTGCACCCTTTTTTTGTGCTGGAAAAAAGCTGGAATGGGGCCGCAACATGGTTGCCACAGCACCCACCCAGTTCTTTCAGGGATAGCATCACACCATTTGGGCTGGTCTGTTTCGGCCCTTGATGTTTTAATATTGGCATGATTGAGCATACACCATCTCCACCTGGTTCAAAAAAACCCACAAGGTAGTAGCAAAGAGATGATTCCTGCTCTTCTAATTCATATCCAAGTAAATATAAATATTTAAAAAACAACCCCGGTAAGCAAATTTTATAGTAGATGCAGTACGTTGTGCACATTATAAATTGTAAGGGCCGGTGTCTAGAAGAGAAGGCTTATCATAGTCTTTCAAGGCAGTCCATGTTAATGCTGCAAGCGATGCAAAAGCCTGCAGCATTACGTTGGTCAGCGTTATAACATGTCTGCAGTATTTTTCATTGGTAAAAACTGCAATATAGTAAACTTTTAAGCCTAAACCAAGGCCTGATCTAGAGCAGAAATGCCTATATTTGATGCTAGCCCTTACCCCCCCCCATCCTCTAGTTATCACACAACAAGCTCAGGTAACAAGGATTCCCAGGTATGCACTGCAACATTTGTTGTGAAAAAAAATACATTATGTTCTAATACACCAATGTTGATCCTTGATGTAGGTCATGGTGAATTGTGGCAAGGTATTGGGTGATAAGAGAGCCAGCATAGTGTAGTGTTTGAGCATAAACTAGGACTCGGAGATCTGGGTTCGATTCCCCATTTGACCATGGAAACCTACTGGGAACCTTGGGCAATCACACCCCCTCAGTCCAGAAAAGCTCAGGATAGGGTCACCATAAGTCGAAAATGACTTGAAGGCACACAACAACAATTGAGTGATAAATGATGAAAGATAAATACCTTAAATTGTTAAGTTTTAAAAATCATACTCTGTGCTTAAAAAAAGGATGGTTGAGGAGAAGAGTAAACTTACATGGAGATACCAATAATTGCTTTTTTATGCTGCAGGGCATATTATGGAATGCAAATTTCTTTGGAGGGCTCTTCCACTTCCGTAAAAGCTTCTGCCAAGTTGAAACAGCTGGAAGAAGAAAATGAAGATGCCATGTTTGTGTTGCTCTCAGATGTTTGGCTGGACCAAGCAGAAGTTTGGAAAAGCTTCGCATGATGTTCTCAGGTACCTCAGTTGGTGATCTGCAACTGAATGTTGGGAATTTGTGGGGATTCACTGAAGCGTTTGGGTCTGTTGAGGAAAAAAGCAACTGAGAGGAGATTGATATTTGTAAAATTAGGAATGATGAGGGCAAGGAAACATTTTGCCCCCAAGATTAGGTAGGGAGATGAGTCCTACCTGAAATTATCAGGCAAAATCGGACCATCAAAACTCCTAACTGGTTAATCTTTCGAGTACAGTCAGAATGATGAAAGACAAGAAATATCAAGACAGCTACAGTATTGTTGTTGTTCTTATGTTGATCTGTCCGCAATAATAAGGATTGCCTGCATCGTTTGATGCATACTTGTTTTGGGAGTTAGCTCGTTAAACACAGAGAGTATGTATGTCCACATTGTAAGTATACATTGTTCTTGAAAATAGTTTTCATTTTAAGGATGTTCAGTGATATGGATGGGGAAAGTAATTTGACCTTGTCCCTGCAGGAACCTACAAATAGGCAAAATTAGGACAAATTTGCCTGCCAGTAGTCACTGGGAGCCTGCCTCTCTTTGTCTTTCTTCTGGCCTTCAGCTGCTGTCAGGTCCCGGTTCCAGGTTTGGAGGGAGTGCGTGGAGGATGGGAGAGGCGTCAAATCCATCCTTTTGGAAACAGTCTTTTCTCCAATTTCTCTCAATGTTGCTTTCCATTTACTTGAAAGTACGGTACATTTCTCCTCTCCAGAAATTGTACTGCTGCTTCCCTTTATCTCTGTTTGTGGATTTCAAAGGTGTGTTTGGTCAGAGGACTGCTCTCGGATTCAGTGGTGCTTTTAAGAATGTCTTGTAACATTTCACCTACTAGCCAGTCTTTGAAATGTACTTAAACATTGTTTTGATAACAACTAACAAATTTTCTGTGTTTCCTCCTGCTTCTTTGGATAACTCGCTACACTTCTGAATTCTTCCAAACCTGCAACTTGTTCTCTTGACCCAATTCCTACTCATCTCTAATCTCTAGCTCCTTCTTTTCTCCCCTCGCTTCTCATATCTTCAATCTCTCTCCTACAGGCTCCTTCCCGTCGGACTTCAAACATGCCCATTTCCCCAATTCTGAAAAAACCTTCTCTTGACCCTCCTCTCTGCTAGCTACGTCCAATTTCTCTTCTCCCCTTTCTTTCTAAGGCTTTGGAATGGGTTGTTTATTCTTGCGCTTGAGTTTCTGAAGCCAACTCCATCCTCGATCCCTTTCAGTCTGGTTTCCGCCAAGGCATTCTACAGAGACAGCTCTCACTAAGATCTCCAATGACCTTCATGGGCCAAGGCTAATGGCCTTTACTCTGTTCCATCCTTCTTGACTTGTCTGCAGCCTTGACACCGTTGATCACTGTCTCGAGTGGATATACTTTCTGACCTTGGGTTTTCAGACTCTGTCCTCGACTGGTTCGATCTTATTTGTCTAGCAGGTCCTTTGCGAGTGGTTGTCTAGCAGGTCTTTTGCAGGAGGTCAGACTTCATCTCCTGTTCCCTTATCTGTTGGAGTTCCCCAGGGCTCTGTTCTGGGTCCCTTCTGTTTTCTCGCACACACTGTCCTAGGAAAACTCATTAGCTCTTTTGGTTTTTCCTACCACTGTATGCCGATGACACCCAGCTGTATCTTTCCGCCCCTGACCTTTCTCCAAGGCTTGAACAGCAAGTTTCATCATATCTCACAGCTGTCTCGCAGTGGATGTGCCATCGGCATTTGAAGCTCAACATGTCCAAGACGGACTTCTTGTCTTTCCTCCTAAGCCCATCCTTCAACCACCCTTTTCTGTCTCTGTGGACAACATTTCTATTCAACCAGTCCAGCAAGCCCGCAGTCTTGTTTTTATCTTTGATTCTCTCTGTCGTGTATCCCTCAGATCCAGACCACAGCCAAGGCTTGTAGATTCCTTCGTACAATATTGCCAAAATCCGACCATACTCTCTGTACCGTCAGACTTGGTCCATGCCCTAGTGATCTCACGACTGGATTACTGTAATGTCCTCCTGGCTGGGCTTCCTCTTTCTCACCTCTGTCCTTTTATTTCTGTCCGCATCATCTGCACGCATTCATCACATCCGCCCACCGTTCGACCTATCTCTCCTGTGTTGGCATCCCTTCACTGGCTCCCCTCCCTTTCTGCATTCAGTATAAGCTCCTGCTGTCCACGTTTAAGCCCTCATGGGCTGGCCCCTCCCTACTATCAGACCTTATTTCCCCTCACATCCCACTAGGGCCCTCCGTTCTGGTAGTCAAGGTCTGCTGTCACAGCCCAGGATTTCCTCTGCCCCATCCCAGATTCGCCCCTTTTCACTTGCTGCCCCTCACTCCTGGAACCTTCTTCCCCCGCGAGCAAGAGCCATCACTCCTTAACCAGCTTCAAAACAGAGTTGAAAACCACCTGTTCAGAGAAGCGTTCCCAGCATTGCGTAATTGTCACTTGCATTGGATGTTCTTTTGTTGTCTGTTTTATTGAATCATTTTCTGTATTGCTATGTATTTTATATGTATTATCTTACTAAGACAGGCCTTCCCCACCACACACCTTCTCCTTCTGTGTCGTGTCTTTTTGATTGTAAGCCTGAGGGCAGGGAACCATCCAGTTAAAAAGATTGTACAGTGGAACCTCGCCATACGCTGTCTTACATACGCACTTGAGCGTATGCACTCAAGCCGCGGGGCGCGCACGGGGCGGAAGGGGCGGCGTGTCCCATTCAATTGAAGGGCGCGTGCGCCCGTTGCGCCCTGCACGCGCCCGCGCCACCGCGCACAAGCCCCTTGTTTCCAATGGGGCTTGAGCATAGGCGGAATTTGCCTTACGCGGAGGGATCCGGAACGGATCCCCCGCATAAGGCGAGGATGTACTGTATGTACAGCGCTGTGTAAATTTACAGCGCTTTATAATAAAGGTTAATAATAATAATAAAAAATAATAATCAAGTAAAAGGGATATTTGGATGGATAGGTGTCTATTTTTAGCAAATGCTAGAGCAGGGGTAGGCAACCTTTTGGAGCCGGGGGCCGGGTTGGTGTCCCCCGACAAGTCGGGGGGCCGAAGCCAGGGGGTGAGCTTCCACCTCCAGGGCGTGGCTGCATGCTGGGGGCGGAGCTTCCACCCTCCAAAGGCGGAGCCACCCTCCGGGTGGAGCCACTCTCCGGGGCGGAGCCTCTACCAAAGCCTGCAAGGAGGAGGAGGCGTGTGCCCGCCCTCTCCTCCTCGGTGCCTTTCTGGACAAACACCCCCAATCTGCATTCCAAAACACACACAACAGCACAGTTGTGCATTTCACATGGCTTTACTTAACATGGCCCTTGCATATTTCAGAGCTTATTCCATAATCAAACCCTTGGGTTTAACACTTAGCAGGTTTAACATGGCTATGCAATTGAACATGTCAAGGTGGTTTCACCGTTCTTGGACCAAGTGTACTTCTCAGAAATGTGTACTTGGTTAAGGGACTTTGTTTTTTCTTCACTGCGCATGGGTTTGTAAAAATCACAGCAATTTACATTGGCTTGCCTCAGAGGTTTTCTGATATCAATATCGCCATTAAAGAACCAAAACACACACGAAAGGCACTTTGGAAAGTCACACTCTCTGGCTTCAGAAACAGCGTGCATGCCTCCTAAGCTGACTCATATCATTATCATTGTCATCACACATCATCATCATTATCACCACCACACACATTGTCAAAGCAGGGAGACTGTTAGCATAAAAGCACACAAAACACACTTTGCAGGTCACACTCTCTCAGCTTCTGAAACAGTAGCATGCTTCTCAAGCTGCATCATCATCATCACACTATCATTGTCAAAGCAAGGGAGACTTGTTAGCATTAAAAGCACACAAAACACACTTGCAAGGTCACACTCTCCAGCTTCTGAAACAGTAGTTGCATGCTTCTCAAGCTGCATCATCATCATCATCACCACACTATCATTGTCAAAGCAAGGGAGACGTGTTAGCATAAAAGCACACAAAACACACTTTGCAAGGTCACACCTCTTGGCTTCAGAAACAGTGCCCCATGCCTCTCAAGCGGGCTTATTCATCATTGTCATCATCATCATCAACACATCATTGTCAAGCCAGGGACACTTGTTAGCATTAAAAGAATGCAAAATAAAACAAAAAAAACCCATCTGGCCCTCGGCCACTCACCACCTTCTCTTCCTCTCTTCCTCTCCGTCTCCTCCTTCTCTTCCTCCTCCTGCTGCCATTCCTCTTCCTCCTCTGCCTGCCCCCTTCCTCTCCTGCTCTTCCTCCTCCTCGGCCCCCATCTCCTCTCCTCTGCTGCTGCCTCCTCCTCTCTCTTCTTCTCCTCCCCTCCTCCATGTGCCGTGCGGCCTGGGGGCAGGACGGAGGAGACAGAGGAGGTTGGCAGCACGGGGCCACCCGCGTGGAGCCCTGCGGGGAGGCGGGGAGGGCCGCGTGGGGCCGCGTGGAGCCCGCGGGGAGGCGGGGATGGCCCCGCGGAGCCCCGCGGGGAGGCAGGGAAGGCCGCGCGGAGCCCCGCGGGGGAGGCGGGAGGGCCGCGCGGAGCCCCGCGGGGAGCCAGAGAGGGCCGCGCGAGCCGGCGGACCAGCGCGGCCCTCTCTTCCTCTCCGCCCCGCCATTTTGCTTTTCAAAATGCGGCGAAGTCTCGGCGACCTTTCCCGTCCTGGGAAAGGTCGGCGAGACTTCAGCCGCCATTTTGAAAAAAAAGGGCGCCCAGAGCAGTGTGGAAACGGTGGCAACGGCGGCAATCGGTGGCAGGACTGCGCGGGGCCGGCAGAAAGGCCTCCGCGGGCCGGAGGTTGCCGACCCCTGTGCTAGAGACTATTGGTAGGGTCATTTTTGAGAAACAATGGATAACTTATAGCTCCCCGATATTGTACTGCTGCTCCCATAATCCCTTAGCATAGCCATGTTGGATGCCACAGATCAGCAGCACCTCTAAAGGCCCTAGACCTGGTCTAGAGCTTATTTGGTTATCTGGCGCTTTTCTGCTATATACCTTGTTGATCTTGAGGGAAATGGACTAATCTTGTTGTTCTATGAGTGTGCATGAGAAAAGAGAGAGAAAGGGAGAGAAGACGAAGAGAGAGAAAGTGAGCTTCTTTTCTACTTTTAACTTTAAATTAAATTTTCTATTCCCATAACAATCTAATTTAGCAATAATTCACTTATCATAATCCATTCATTTATTCTCAATTTTACTATTTCTGTTTATATTAATTACCCAGAAACAGAACGGAGGTGCTTCCCCAATTTTCTTTCCAAACCTGCATCATCCGGTCAATTCCCCATCTTTAATCATTGTCATTAATATCTAAGATCAGCATGTCATGTAGTTTAACCGATTCCAAATCTGAAAGAAAGAAAAAACCCAAACACTTCTGGTCCAGGCATTTTGGATAAGAGAGCCTACCTGTATTTGAATGTTAAGAGGACTGTAAGGAGAAATGGCCAGCTTCCACACAAGTCAAATAAGAGTAAAGTCTTTGTTTCACCATCCAGTACTCCTCTCTCTATGCCTCCAACTGGTTTTTTCTTCTGTGGCACTTCTCTTCAGCCCCATATGGAAAAAATCAGATCCAGTCAATGAAAGGTACTTGCGATCAGCTGTTGTATTTTGCTTATCAGTTAATACTGAATTGGCCTTTGTTTTCCTGGTTTTTTAAGCATTATTTAGCTTGCGGTAAAGGTAACCAGAAAATAAATACTGTACTATGAACAAGAGGGTTGTGGCTAATTTACAGAACTGACTTGGACAAACTGAACATAACTTGAAAGAAGCCAGCAAATTCTGGTGGCAGTTGTGCTGTTCAACTTGAAGATCTTAGCCTTTTCAACATTTGGAAGAAAATGGGGGTTGGGGGTGGGACATGGCAGCCAGATGCTGCCCCAACAAATGCATATTCAGAGTAACCCATCATGATGGTGCTACCCCTTCCATGTGATGGGATGTGCAGCCTATGTGCCATATAAAGCTCTCAAGACAGTTTTTGTACCACCCCCCCCCCGGCTTCCTCATGCCCACAAACACACCGTAGAGGTCAGGGAGGCAGTTTTGGGTCATTTTGAGCCCAGGAGGAGATTCTTTTTTCCCCCAACAGGAAGTGATTCAACATGAAGTTGACTTCTAGGTTACTGATGGTTGAAGAAGGTCTCTCCTCAGGCTAAAAGGGCCTATTCAGGGTCAAAAATGTAGTGAAATTGCCCCCAAGCATCCTGGGAGGCATTTGGGGCAATTTGTTTTCAATATGTTGGAGGAACAGTGTGGCTGTTCAACCCCTGCCCTATTAATGTCTGAGAAAAGCTCAGTAGTGGCTACATTTTAGTGAACAACAGTTATGTACCTTTGCATAACTAATATGTATGTACTATCAAGGGGAGATCAGTAATTCCAAACACTGTATACAGAATCTCTGCTAGGGAGTCAAGCATTGCAAATATTTGAAATCCTTAATTTTAAAATCAGTATAGGTTTGCAAAGACTTGAAAGACCTCAAAAGCATGAAAGCCTGGTCTCCCTATTTGTTTCTGAGTCCTGAAGATTTACGGGAAACTGGAGATCAGCCTTTCAGGCTTGGCTCTTTAATCATGAAAGTGAGACTGGCTTCAAGACTAAAATAAAATACAAGAAGCTTGATGTTTCACAGTCAACCTTTTACGGTCACCTCTCTAGGTTCTTTGAAAGCCCTTGCAGATATGATATGTGAATTTCCCAGTATCCATGAGAGGTATGTGCTGTGTTATTATTTGCTCAATGAAAAATTAACAGAACAGATTTATTGTTCACATTTGTTAGAAAACATTCCACTCCTGAGAATATCAGTTGCACTTAGAAGCTGCTGCAAGTTGTTAAGTATATCAGTTTTCTTTGCATCTTCTGTTCAGCTGCAAAGGCAATGCCTTGTGTTTGTGTTAGCTAGAAACTCTAGGAAGATGCTCCATTCCAAAGCAGCAGTGGGTCCGCCTTCTCTGGAAAGACCCTGAAGCTGAATTTAGCTCACCAAAGCCCCCACCACCCCACCACCAGTTTTATATTGGAAAAAATGTCTCTACCAATCCAGCAAGACAGAAGACTATTCAAAATATCTTTCAGGCCTTATATCAACTGCTCCTTGCTTCTGAAATCTGGTTGCATTTGAAGAAATGTTGCTGTTTTTTTTGTTTGTTTGCTTGTTTGTTTGTTTTTGCTGGAATTTCTATTTTACCTATCAACACCTAACTAAGTATCTGCATAAACAATTTATAGCAGTCGATTTGTGTTCATTCCTGGCCCTGAGAGCCCTGGCCCAGGCTCCATCTTGCCAAGGTATATTTTTGATAGTTACAGCTGAAGACTCTTTTTACTGAACACATACTACAAAAACCTGCAAATGTTTCTTCTGATATGTCACTGCAATCATTCATCTTTAGGCCTCCACTTTCAGAGAGCATCACTGAAGAGTTTAGACAGCAGGTGCCATTTTCAGTTTTCACTACAAATCCTTGCAGGTAAATGTCTGTTTAATATAAAGGCAAATATTGGCATTCTGGGGCTGAGGCCTTTAATATATAGATTATATAATTTGGGTAGGTCTGATCTCTGAAATCGGGGTAGAGATTTGTGTACATTTCTGTTTTGTTGACAGCAGGCCTTGGATGCTTCTTCAGTTATTCTGATGAAATAAAGTTGTGTTTCTTCCAGGGTACAGTACTGCACACAGGAATAATAATCTTCCGAGAAGACTTGGTAAACAAGATGTGCCGAAACTGTGTCCGGTTTCCTAGCAGCAACTTGGATATTCCTAACCATGTAAGGCAACCCCCCCCCCACCCTAAAAATAACACCCCAAATAGAAATAACCATCATCTGGGGGTTGTTGTCTGGAAGGTTACATACTCTTTATTGTCTATTTATTTTTTTGGAATTAGTTTAGATACAGTCCAATTTTTTCATCCTTTCCTGCTGATATATAGCAAGTATGTAAAATCTTTTCAGGGACTGAAGTAGTCAAGAAGGGAAGGATATTGAAATGCCTATATTATCTAATTTTATTGATGTTTGTGTGCCTTCAAGTTTTTTTGACTTAATGGTGACCTTAAAGTGAGCCTATCATGGGGTTTTCTGGGGCTGAGAGTGGTGTGACTCACCAAATGGTTTTCCATGGTTGAATAGGGAATTGAATTATTATTATTCAATTTATTATTAAAGGTTAATAATAAAATATAGAACCCTGGTTTCCACAGTCATAGTGCAATGCTCAAACCACTAGGCCATTCTGGCTCTTTGTACTTTATGAGCCTTGGTACTGCTGAGGTTTGGTTCCAGGATGCCCTCTGGAACCAAAATATGTCATTGCTCAAGTCCCATTTTCTATAATGGCGTAATAACATTGTGTCCCTTATATAAAGTGGCAAAATCAAAGTTTGCTTTTGGGAATTTTGTGTGGGGGGATATTTTCGTGACTTAGCAAAGATGCAAACCTGGCCTTCTGGAGTTTAGGGGTTAAACAGACCGACAGCCCAGATTGACCCCCGATTGGCCCAGGACCATGGCAACCAGACACCAAGGTCTAAAGGCTGGCCACTGCCAAAATCAAGAACCACAACCGGCAAGGAGCGATTTTTTCCTGTTTTTCTTTTGCTGTTGGCTTTGGGTCACATTAGCCAGCCTTGGGATGGCTTCTGACTGGTCCAGTGTGTCATCTGCATGAAGGCGGCACTTTTCCCCCTGTCTTTTGGGCCCCATATTGGATCCCATAAGCTGCTGTTATTTAGTGTGTGTGTGTGTGTGTGTGTGTGTAAAATCACAGGGACTAACAGTTAATTAAGTTACAGTTAAATTAATAAGCACAATGTTGTCCTTTGCCTTACAGGGTTGTCAAGACTATTTTATCACAAGGACATCTGACTCCCTTGCCTCTTAACGTCAGTCCTGTCTATTGGGCATATGACTACACCTTAAGAACCTATCCTCTGCCAGATATGATAGTCTTCGCTGACAAATATGACCCCTTCACAGTGACGAACACCGACTGCCTTTGTATAAATCCTGTAAGATCTAAAGTAACTTTTTAAAAAACAACCAACGCATTATACAAATCTTTATTTTGTTTCAAGTGTTATTAGTATGAAAGCTGTTACCTGAGTTCATTTTTGTTTTGGGCCTTGGCTCCTCAATGTTATGGATAACTCTGCATGTGGAAGAAGGAGATTGAATAATCTGTTGCAGCTCAGGACAAGTGAGGGTCCCATGAGCAAGAGAAACAGAATTTATAGCCAGAGCCTTGGCTCCTCTCCCCTACTTCCAGCACTTTTCCTGACTCAGGTTAGGTAGGTCTTCACCCCTCTACAGATACTTACATCTCTTAGGCTGTCATCCTGCTAGTAACATCTGCAAGCGCAAGATTAACCAGTAAATCAATTTAATTTAAATCATATCTACTCAGAAAGACTCAATTTAATCATGTGAATCCCCCCCCCCAAAAGGGCATTGTTGCTTGCTGTTAGCTTAATACCTATTTTACATAACTCAAGAGTTATCAAAGATTCCTTCTTGCTGGTATAATCTTAATATATTATAACTAGATGAAGGTTTCATTTTTAGAATAACTACTTTTCAGTTTTGTTTAACAGTTATATTTAAAAAACATAGTGATTGAAACACATCATAGATAGATAATTATGAAATTATTGTGAATTATCTCCGGTTTAATAGGTTAATTGTTTGTATTTGGAAAACCTTTCTGCTGTACTTTATTAGAAGGAGAAAAATAATAATTACATTAATAATATCAATTTGAATAGTTTTAACTAAAACAATAACATTATAGCTTGTGTTGTATTTGCTTTCATTTTTACTGTTTGCCCCTCCCTTCTCGCTCTTAGCTGCTTCTTCAGATCCATTCCCTCCTAGTCTCCCAACAATCTATTCAGAAATTTAGCACTTGAGAAGTAAGGGCTTGATCCTGCATACATAGATTTGCAAAAGAATGATGGGATTGTGATCGCTGCAGACACAAACTCAGTTTGAGGACTATAAAACCACTGGAAGAGCATGACATTGTAAATTGATTTCATCTACCAAAAAATGTAAACATTGCATGAATATTCATTCTCATACTACCTAATTAAAAACTAATCCCAATTTCATGATGAATAATCTTTAGACCATTAACCATCCCAAATAAAAAGATCTTTATATAGATTTAAAATCTAAAAAATAATATTAAAAAACCATTGACTTTTATTCCCCTGAGGGTCTTGTGTGCCTTGTGTGTGTGTTTTTAATGTATTGTGGAGGCTGGTATTCTGCCCCTTGGCAATGAGCAAAGCCCCCCAGGACTCACAGTTTAGCTGTTGCAGCCCCCCCATGACCGTTCTGTCCCCATAATCAAACGCAGATGAATAACATCATCCACTGAAACGTTTGGCACCCCCACCTTCCCCATGGATCTCTGTGAACAATATAGTCAACTGCCATCTAGCTGTTGGCAAGAATTGTTCAGAAGAGGTTTGCCATTGCCTTTCCCTGAGGCTGAGAGAGTGTGACTTGCCCAAGGTCACCCAGTGGGTTTATATGGCCAAGAAGGGATTCAAACCCTGGTCTCCAGATTCATAGTCCAATGCTCAAGCCACTACACCACACTGGCTGACATGTGAGAGCTACAGCAGCTAAATAGGCAGTCCATGGTGGGGTTCAAAAGGAGAGATGTAGCATAGCCCCTTTGTGTTACAGTCTGCAATACAGGACCTTGATCTTTACTCTGTGCTTACATCTTCTTCCTTCTCCACTAGTATTCCACTACAGGACATTAGACAAGCTGCAACTTGGCTGAAACCTTGTTTCTTCATGTACATCTATAAAATAGACAAGTTTGCCTCTGCAGAAGTGGCCTTTGACAGATCTTGATTCCCTGGAAAGAAGCCTTTCGTCCCTTCCTTTGTATTGTTTGGCTGCATCCCACTCAAGGAGCTCTCCTTCTCTATGTACAGAGAATGCTATAGTGTAAAGATCTGTGTGAAAAAGGGACACCCACCGCCCCTTTCTATCTTTTTGTTATCTTTCCTCAGCCTGGCTCTGCTGAGACCTAGAATTGGGGGTGGAGAAAGGGTCTGGACTCTGGCTATAAGTTTCTTTTTATCTCGCTCACATGAAGCTTGCCTGGCTTGGGTGGTGACAGGTCATAATCCAACAGAATGGACTGTCACAGTAAGTATCCAGCATGCAAATGTGTATCTAGCGCTTTTGCCTGGATTAAAATAGTGGGTCTTCAGTAAAAGGTATGCCAATTCAAATACCTTTTTTCCTTTCTCTTAAATTAGGTAGTTAAATGTTGTTTTTTGTTTTACTTTAGTCCTACTGGTGTGTTTTTTTTTTTCATTTGGAAGTGCATATTATACTTCATAATAGCATTAGAGCTAATTGCAAAAGCTCCTGCTAAAAGAAACCAGCTAATTTCGGAGGTGCTGCCACCCCCCACTTTCCACTTTGTTCTGAAACAGATTAACAATCTGTTACTGAAAACTACTGAAATAGCTCAGAAGTATTCATTCTGGAAACATTTTTTCTGTGGTGCCTCCCAGTGCCAGGGTTTCAGAACAGCTGAAGTGTGTGTTTGTATTTCTGTTTGGAGCATGAACAGCACCTACTATGTTCATGGGTTATTGCATTTCAAAGAGGATCTCTCATAGTTAAAACTTTTCACATTATCTTCAATTGTATCCCTTCCTGGAGGAAACCCACACAGACAACTCTACATTTATGCACTTGGTCACTTCTACTTCCTGGCACATAAGGAAATAAAAGCAAGAAAGTACCAGACTTGTACAGTAGTGGTTGTTTCTGAGCTTGTCATACAGCTGGTTAACATCATCTGAGCAATGTTAATTTTTCATTTAACTGGAACTGCATTGAAAACAGTGCTTCTAGGTGAAATGCCAAATATAATTAATACTCAAAGGTGTTTGCATCTTATATATAAATGAATACTTGAAAATGACTGTTTAATGAAGAATAGCTACTCAAAATAATGGTATGGGTTAAAAAGTAATGTTATTTCTCTCTCCTTCCTCCACCCCTTTTCATACTAGGGATCTTTCCCAAGGAGTGGCTTTTCATTTAAAGTATTCTACCCATCCAACAAAACAGTTGAGGACAGGTAAGATCTTGATTTTTGCAGTCAGAGTGTAGAAGCACTTCTTGGCTTCTCCTTTTAAATACAAATGCCATTTATTGAGCTGCTGTCTGCAGAGAGGCAAGCTTCAAATTGACCGGATGTTGTCAGGAGGAAGGGAAGAGGGTGCATGTGAAATACTTAGTTGTGTGTACGCTTAGGACCTTTTTGAACTGCACAATTACAGCACTATTTTAACTGGCTTGACTACATCCTATGGGACGTAAATACTGTATGGTGATAAAATGCTAGTTTTATTAGCGCAGAGACAGTGCCTGATGATAGCAATTAGCACTCCAAGTTGTACTCTGTTGAGAATAGCATTATAAAATGTGTATATTTTCTTTCTATATTTCTGACAGTCTTATTGGACTGAGTATTCACTAAGCTATAGTGTGTATATGATCTTCAAGTCAAGCTATGGCTTTTTTTTTAAAGGCACAATTTTGTATAAAATCTAAGCTAGTAAACTTCTGGTGACCCTAACCATTTGGTAAACTGCCAAGCTGAATTTTAAGAGAATTAAATCTGCAAGTATTAGTGTCTTGCTTGATGTGAGGCAATCTCAGTAGGCTTGTTTGTGAAGTGTGAATGGAACCTTTTTGTTGTATTACACAGAACTTAATCCTCGGTGCTTGGGACAAAGCATCACAAATCCCTTGGTGCCTGTATCAAGCAGACTGATCTGGAATATTGAGATAACTTTAATCAGATGGGAAAATTTGATTCTGTGTAACCATAGTAACAGATCTCTCAGTATGGTAAACTCTTTGAAGTCATTAGTGCTATTCAGTAAACATTCACTTAAGCACCAAGAAGGGATATAATAACTTGGTTTCAAGAAAACAGCAATGTAGTTATGGTAACTTAAAATTGCTTTTATTATTTCCAGCAAACTTCAGGGTCTTTGAATTCAAGAAGCAAATCAACATCCCGGTCCCAATACTATTTAAGTACTACTTCTGTGATCATGGATTGTTAAAGCATGCTGTAGCTGACACAGACCTTTTTGTGCGCACATCATCAAATAAAGGACTGAAATAAGGATGTCGTATATTTACACTGAATCTTACAGCTCTGCTTGAAATGGAGTTGGTGCAACAGCCTGACCAGTTCTTCCACAAGGCAGCTTTATTCAGATCAAACCCAACCTCGAGTAGTGAGCCTTCATTCTGCCTAATGAAAAACCATTTCAAAGAAAGCGGCCTGAGAATGATCCCACATGTTGAACTTCACATTCTCTAAGGAACAGCATGGGCGACTTCCATTTAAATAGAAAAGTAGTACAATATGTCTCAAGCCTTAGAAGAATAAGGAAATTTCAGATGGTTGCTTCTTCCTAACTCCTCAAACTTGGCTGAAATTAATAGCATAGGAGGTTTTACAGGGCCAGGCCCTGGAGAGGAATGGGGTAGATGGAGTTATGGGATCAGGTCAGCAAGGAAAATTAGACTTCCTTGCTACTGAAGAGGCTCACCTATTGTTATATTTCCCACTCTTTAAGTGGGGCACTAAAAGAACTCATGACAACTGCACAATAAACCAAATCTGAACATCTTGACCTATCTGTTATCTGTATGCTAACCACTTCAGGAATGCCATTAGAAGCTGTTCCTTCACTTCACGTCCATGTTCTGAGAAGAATTTTTGTTCAAGGTGTTGGAATAGTGCTTTTGGGATACACAGAACTGACATGCAAAGTATTCAAAGCAAAAGAAAGAACTTGACAAGGACTCTTAAGGGAATTAAGAGTATTTGGCCTTGCTGAGAGGATCATGATACACACCTCATCAAGGTAGGGCAGCCAGGGCCAAAATCTAATGTGCAATAAGAACATTCACAAGTCTTATCTATGGAAGACCCAGTGCTCCTAATGTACAGGTCCACTGTTATTGCAATTAGCTGCCCAGAACTTAGTAAGTTTGATGGAGTTCTCTCTTAGGATTTACACAAGTTTCACATTAACTTATAAATGTAACTTTTTAATTGATACAGGACATTTCACATGATATTCAAAATAAAATGTTAGAACTGTTTAGCTTTTTTAAAGTTCAGAATGCTTTCAATATTTGGAATAGTAGCTGGCTCAAAATTTGATACCAGAGGCAGAGATAATATGGAAAGTATAAGGATAGGTACCAACACAACACACAAACAAACAATGCAACATGTTTCAGCAAACTTTTTATTCAGAACTAACGACATGCATGTATGAAAAGAAACAACCAGGTCAGGGAAGACATTCTGAGCATTCGAGAGACCATTTGAAGGCTTCTTCCAAAACGCATCCAGGGATGACTTCTTCCGCTACTTGTCTTTTTTATGATTTCTATCTTGGTGGCCATAAATCTTCGTTGCTCTGTGTCTCCAAGTCATTTTTTTACTTACGTCGACCCTAAAGCAAACCTATCATAGGGTTTTCTTGGTAGGTTTCTTCAGAAGGGGGTTGCCATTGCCATCCTCTGAGGCTGAGAGAATGCGACTTGTCCAACGTCATCCAGTGGGTTTACATGGCAGAGCTGGCATTTGAGCCCTGGCCTCCAGAGTCCAAGTCCAATGCTTAAACCACTGTGCTTTAAAAAAACCAATGCTTGAGTAGCAGACTTGCCCTTCTTTCTTCTGTCTGTTTTGGTCTTCAAGTATCCTCAGTCAGGCAAACACCACTATCATAGGGCCAGCTAGATTAGCATCCTGCTCTTTCCCAGTCCAAGCTTTGTTGCACTGTCTACAGGAAAGAGGCAACAGTGGTCCAAAACAAACCGCAGAAATAACCCAGTTTGAGACCGCTTTAACTGCCCTGGCTCAATGCTAAGGGATTCTGGGAACTAGTTTTGTGAGACATTGAGCCTTCTCTGGCTGCATTGACACATGTTTTTCCTGGGTGGCTGAGATTGCATATACTGTACAGAACTGTAAGAAAGCAAAGGTGCCACTATGTTTCATGCACAAAGCTATTTTAAAATACACAATTACTTTCAGGTGGTGTGTATGGAGTATATGAAAGGTACAACGACTCTTCTGTATTGACTCCAAGATGGCTCTTGTACATATATGCCAATACAGGTATTCCCAAAACAAAACTCAAAGTCCAAAATCCCAAACACCTTTGGTCCCACGCATTTTGGGTCCAAAGCGCACTGCAGAAATAATCCCGTTTCAGACCGCTTTAAGTGCCCTGGCTCAGTGCTAGGGAATCCTGGGAATTGTAGTTTATTCTGGTGCCTGGCCAAACTGCAAAGCCCAGGATTTCTAAAGCATGTTTTATATTGTGTCTATTTTATGTGGTTTTATACTGACTACATTTTTATGTGATTTTTCTATTTCATATCATGTCTATTTTGAATGATTTCTATATACATTTTAATGGTTTGAATTCTGTAATAGTTTTAAAGGTTTCTCTGGGGAGGAAAACAATAAAATAAACAAATAAAAAGTAAATAAAAATACTGTGTAATAATATAAATAAAAACAATAAAAATAACAAGAACAAATAAAATAATAAAACAAATAATAATAATGAAATAAATATAACATGATCAAATAATATGAAGCCAATGCTCGTGGGCCGTTGCCGGTCTCCATGGCAACGCAGCCCAGCGGCGGCCATCTTGTTAGCCGGGTAACCATAGCAACCCGCCAGGCCCCTCAGCGCCGCCGCCGCCGCCATCTTGTTTGCCTGGGTCTCCGGGGCGACGGCGCGGCCTTCTCTCTCTCGGTCTCCGTCCAGCAGTAGCTTCCTCGGGGCCGCCATGGCGGCAGCGCCCCCGCCGTCGTCGGGGCGAGAGGAGCTGGAGCTGACGGGGGAGGAAGCGGAGCGTCTGGCGCGGGCCTTCCAGGACGAGGGCTTTCGGCAGCTGTTCGCGGAGTACGCGGCGGAGCTGGCCGACCCCTCGCAGCGGGCCTTGTACGAGGCGGAGGTGGCGGCGCTGGAGCGCGAGCGCGGCGTGGAGGCCCGCTTCTTGCACCCGACGCCCGGCTGGGTGCTGCGGACCAGCCAGGAGGGCTCCCGCCGCTGCTACCTCAACCTCTGCAGCCACGCCGCCGTCGGAAGGCCCCAGGCCCGCCCCGCGCCCGGAGGCAGCGCCTGGCGGCTCCCGCACTGCCTCGGCCCCGGCCGGGAGGAGCTCGGACGCCGTCGCCGGGGCCCTGGCCAAGGGCCGCCCCGGCGCCACTGGGTCTACGACGTGCTCTTCCACCCGGAGGCCCTGCGCCTGGCCGCCCGCTCGCCCCGCTTCCGGCGCCTGCTGGAGGCCACCGCCCTGGAGGCCGTCGAGAAGCACTTCGCCCCGGGCCTCGACCGCGCCAACGCCGCCACGCTCCGCGGCGTCAAGTACAAGGGCGTCCCGCAGGCCTCGCTGCTCCGGAGCCCGCTCCCCGGAGGGCCTCCCTCGGAGCCCGGGCCGCCCTCGCCCCTGCCGCCCTTCCCCTCGCCCTACGCCTACCCGCCCCCGGCGCCAGAGCTCCAGGCCCAGCCGAGCCCGCCCTCGCCGCCCCCCGACGCCGCTAGGCCCCGCTGGAGCCTCCTGCAGCGCTCCTTCGTCGACCTCCAGGACTACCGCCACAGCCGAGACTCGGCGCCCAGCCCCATCCCCCGGGAGCTGGAGGTCTCCGTGGAGCTGCCCTTGCTCCGCTCCGCCGCCGCGGCCCAGCTGGAGGTGGTCGGCAGGGAGCTCCGGCTCGACTCGCCGCCGCCGGCCGCCTACCGCCTCCGGCTGCCTCTGCCTTACGCCGTGGACGAGGCCCGCGCCAAGGCCGCCTTCGACAAGGCCAAGCGGCGCCTGGTGGTCACGCTCCCCGTCCTCCGCAGCCAGGCCTCCCCTCGGCAGGAACAGGAAGAAGGGGAGGGAGGAGAAGGAGAAGCCGCCGCCTCCTCCGGGGCCCAAGGGCCGCCTCCTCCCGGCCCCCACGCGGCCCAGGCCTCCTCGAGCCCCGCCGCCAAGGGCCCCCATCTCCCGGCGAAGCCTGGCCCCGATCCTGCCGCTGGATTCGCCCCCAAGAGGAGCCCCCCAGAGACTGCAACGCCCATCATCCTCGACCTGCCAGTAAGGCAGGAAGAGGCCGGGTCACTTGCCCTCCTGCCTTCCTCCTCGGCTGGGAGTCTGCCAGAGCAGCCCGGGAGCCCCGCCGGGAGCAGCATCCCTCCTGAAGGCCAGCCCCGTCCTTCCAAGGCTGACGGGGACCATCATCATTATCAGAGCCACCACGTCGCCCCACTGCTGTCTCCGCCAGCTGCCCATCTCTCCTCCAGTGCCATCTCCCAGCCTCCCGGGAGCCCCAGGGCAAGCAGTGACCATCCCAGCCTAAGTCAAGGCATGGAGCTCTCCACAGACGCACACAGCCCCATGCCACCTGCCTTGGCTCCCCAGAGTGGGGCCTCTGCCTCTGAGCCGCCTCTGCCCTCTTCACCAGGCCTAGATCTTCCTCCAGTTCCAACCTGCGACAAGGACATGGATCCAGTGGTTCCAGACATGGCTGCTGCTGAATTCACCCAGAAGAGGAGTCCTCCAGCGACTGCAACATCCACCATCCCCGACTTGCCAGTGGGGCAGGAGAAGGAGGAGGAGGCCTTGCCCCTGCCGCTGCCTCCCTCCCTGTCTGCTGGTAAGACTTTGGAGCAGCCTGGCACCTCTGCCAGGAGCAGCAGCCCTCCTGAAGGCCATCCCCATCCTTCCAAAACTGACAGGGATCATCATCAGAGCCGCAACATGGCCCCACTGCTGTCTCCGCCAGGTGCCCATCTCTCCTCCAAGCCTTCTGAGAGCCCCATGGCAAGCGGTGACTGCTCCAGTTTAAGTCAAAGTACAGAGCTCTCCACAAATGCATGCAGCCCTGTGCCGCCTCTGTGCTCACTGTCACAGGTGGATGTTGTTGCACCTGCTTTGTGTCCCAGGAGTGGGACCTGCGCCTCCACTTCTCCTCTGCCCTCCTCAGCAGGCCCAGATGCTCCTCCGACTCCATTCCCTGGCCCTGACTCTTCAGGGTCCCCTGCCAGCCCAGCTCTGCTCCTGTGCCCTCCTTTTCATTGCACACAGGATGAGAAGGGGCTGACCCTCCTCTTGCAGGTGCCAGGCGTGGTTCCCCAGAGCCTCAAGGAGGAAGTGGACACCAATCAATATAGGGTTAGTTTCCACAACAAAGACTCGGCCTCCTTCACCATCCTCTTGCGGTTCCTTCCTGAAAATAAATTGGCTCCTCCAGAGAGCAAAGTCAGTGTGTCTCCCAACAACGTCATCGTCATCCTGGCTAAGTCTCCGGAGGCCATCGGACTTTGGACCAAACTGTACTTTGGCCCAAATGTTGATACATTGCAGGTAATTATTTTTCAACTTTTCACACTGGTCCCATGCTTTATAAGACAGACTCCTTGCTGTCTGTCAGATATTGTTGGGGGGCATTCATTTCAACCTAACGTTGTGCAACATATTTTTGCCCATGCCACCCCATGGTTTTATTTTCACAACAACCCTTTGAGCCAGTGAGTTTTATATATATATAAAACTAAGGCCCCATACAGACTGCCAAAATAAAGCTGCTCCAGCTCACTCTGGAAGTATGCTGTTTAAATAATGCATGAGTCCGAAGAGTCCGGAAGTTGCAGCAAATCTGTGCTCCAGTCCTTAGGACTGGATTGTGGCTTTGGCACGGCTTCCAGACTCTTAGGACGCATGCAGCATTTAAACAGCATACCACAAAGTGACCCAAAGCAGCTTTATTTTGGCCTGTCTGTATGGGGCCTAAGTCAGACTAAGTGATACCCTCACATTCAGCCCTTCACATGCCAGAGACCTGGAAACAGGGCTGATATAGGGCTGGAGCAGACAGGTGGGAAAAAGTGGCTTGATCCTGGATTTTCTAAATGCTGGTCAAAACCCCACTGTTCACATGTTCCTATTGCAAGGCAGGCCAAACAGCCACAAACACCACAACGTAGTGTCAAGCTGTGCCACTGGGTTATTCTTTTTCCTCCTCCCTACAATGCATGCAAACCATCACACGAATGCAGCGCCTGTGACCACCAATTACATGCCCCCTTTCCCCCCAATTCACCTGATACCCCCCATGAGTTGTGATGTAACCAGACAATCTTTCTTAATACTGGTTTGTGTATGTTGTAATTACATCCACTGCATTATTGGTAATCTTCTGTATTTGTCATACTGTCAAGTCATGGGGTGTGTGACAGCTGTGTGGTGTTGTTGGCCAGGCGTGCGCACATAAGCTCAAATGGCCACATCTCTCCAGGATTTTGTGCAGGGCTCTTTTCAATTAACAAAAGGGTAGCATTTGTTAGAGAAAAAGATCTTTGTGATGGTTGATGTCTCTTGTTACCG